>NC_064546.1:10108209-10436209 GCF_023856365.1 Brienomyrus brachyistius | reverse complement strand
TATACACAGCATCGTTTAATAATAATTTTAAATAGCAAACAGTCTGTATTCAGTACGACTATCACTCGGTGAACCTGGAAAAGACTCCTGCGTTCTCAGTTTGTACGCGCGCGTACTTATTCAGATGGTCATGTTTAATAGCAGTAAAGCGCATTGTAAAGAAATAACGAGTTGAACCCCTCATTTTATTTAATCTCCGGACTATAACGAGTGCAAATATACTACTTTTACTGTTTTTTTTTTTTACTGAGTTAATAAAGCCTCAAGTGAATTATCCTGTTTTTCTTAGAGCTTTTCAGCAACACCCTTACAGATTAAAACTTATGTTTTTGAAGCTGCAATATTTTAAATGAAGTAACGGTATCCAAATTACCAGAAATTTTCCTCAACTTTAATGTTTTGGTGATATAGTATTGTGTTTAAGTGGTGTAGTTTCAGCTTGATATGCATTAGGAAAAAATGAAAAAATAAAATACAACCTATAAAGAATCACTGTTAATATGCCAATTTTAAACCTGTATGACAAATATGCAAAGGATATTGAATGCTTATTATACACGAACTATATTGTGTTTTCAAACTTTATGCTATTTGTCCGTTTTCTTTTGCAATTGCAATAACCCGCGATATCAAATGCTTAGTAGATGTCGACCAAATAAAGGGCAATGCACTTTAAAATACGAAAACGAAAATATATTTGTTAAATAGATATATGTAAAGGACCGACGAAATACAAACTTTTGAATCTATATTATTTAGTTGGAAAGTAACTGGAAGCTGAACTTAGTTTTAGTGCTGATTACTGGTATGATGTAAACTTCTTTGCCCCGTGGCTGTAACAACAAGTCTACTTGACCTAATACCAAAAAGGCTGGACCTTCATTTTAAATCACAAACTTAGGAGATATGGCCAGCGGTTCTTTTAACTTGCGTTGAAAAACACCCGGGTTTATTTAGCTCAATTTAGGACTACAAATAAAACAAATTTGCATAATTTTAAACTTGGTTTCAGAATTAAAGTTATGAAAATATTATGCCAAATACTCAGTAATTTTAGGTTAACACGTTTTCACGTTTTCTTGTACAAAGTATTATAAGTATTAATACGTAATACATAAAAAATCAATTCTTCATAATTCTGTGAATAGGCTACTACGTCTACTATGCTATAAACCATTTTAATTATATACAATTAAAAGTATTCTTATGAACTTTGCTAAAGTAGTGTAACAAGTTCCAAAGTAAAATATCTTAAGGGCTAATTGTCGCGTAATGTATACTCGCGATTTGTTTTTATTTCCTATTATCTGTATGGAAATCCGCCCATGTGTAATATGTATTTCATCAATAGAGTGATCCCTAAGTATGTAGTACTTCTGTAAAGTGATATACCTCCTCTTTCCTGCCTCTCAAAATTATTGAAATGTATTTCACAACACTGCTTTATATTGCTGCGCAACATAACCTCTTATTATTTCGATAGCGAGATTCAATTTAAGCTTTCTTAATAGCAATCTCATTTCCCCTTTTTATCTCAGCTAAGTATGCACGGTGCCAAAAAGGAAAGGCGAGTCGTTCAGATAGTTTCCATGGCGCAAGCAAGTGTTTTTCAGGACGAATAAATCGCTAGGAAGTCAGAACTTCGGAGTCAGGATTTTTTTTTGTTCTCCAAAACAGGTGTTCCAATTTATTTTGTAACATTAGAAGTTAACTGGACGTCTTCCCCCCAAAGAGATGACTGGAGCGTAGGCTGAATGGAAAAACACATTACAACATTAAAGAAAAAATGTTTAGAAAAGGAAGACACTGTTGAGGTGTAGCGGAAGTCTGTTTATTAACACTGCCACCTCTTATCTCTGTCTATTCCAGATGGATAACCTTTTAATATTTCCTTTCAAAGAGGCATCGTTGGCGATCACCAACTTAATGCTAGTTGCTTTTAAGTAAACATGCATTTACGAAGATATGAACAAACCCAAAACAGGGAACACAGAATGTTAGAAAGGAATATCACTAGTACATTTTGCGTCTTGCATGTAGGTCTTCTGCCCTTACAGAGCAGCGAATACAGGGACTAAGCAAGGGCCAGGAATTTTAACAGAAGGCACGTGCTTTTTCGTGCTATTACTGATTGACGTTGATTGTCTGCGTGAAGCAATACAGCTTCCTCCAATACAATCTTGAAATATTATAATAGCTTCACAAAGCTAAACATTTTTTGGAGTAATGTGCAGACCGAGCATATATGTGTAATACAGAGCATACAATGATTTAATGATTATGAAAATAAGCACTGATGAAAGCAATTTCTCCAAATTAGCAGTTAAAACAGACTGACAGGTTGTAATGAAACTGAAGTGTTGTAGATTACTTTAAACTTTAGTTTAGAAGAGCAATTTTACAGCTTAATGTTTAATATTTATTCTCTTTGTCGATTTAAACTTTAGAATTTTACTTGAAAACATGGTTAAGCAGGCTATATTTGTATTTTTTACACTGAACATCTAGCTTTGAAGCAATGATGAATTAGCAAGATAATAAACTTCATGTAAAAAAGATATGCTCCAGGAAATCAAATACAGACAGGAATTTAAAACAGCAAAACAAATGCACTTTTAAACTTACATACTTTGAAAATGTTTTGCACTATATTGCATATTTACTGATTATAAAAATCTTATTATAAGGTTTACTATACTATATTTATTAGATTTGTCATTTTAAACAAACAATATCAACAAGGTAAAAATGCAGCTCTTCTGATAATAATTTAGAGCAATATTTGATACTTAGACATTTTTATTACATTTTTCCTTGAAAACCACCTGTAGTGGCAGATTTTCTGTACTTTTTTTTGTCACTGTGAACGTTACTCCTGGTTTATGTCACGATCTTCAAATATGCTGTTGAGTTGACATCACAATTAAATGACCAGAATGTGTTAGTTGTAACATACCTCATAAATTAAATTATCCAGTCATTATTGTGCAATTTATTGAAGAACAATACATTTTATTTTGTAATATACTGAAGAACTGGCTAGCTTCAGGAGGATACAGGCGATCATAAACTTTCATAAATCAACCTTCCTGTCTAGAATTTTAAAATCAGTATTTCTTAGGCAGTATTTCTTTTTTCTTTATTTGCAGCTAGTATTTTTTTTTCCTGCTGACCATCCTCCTACTGAATCTAAACCAGTTAGCTGCGCCAGTGGCAAGATGAAATTCCATGGGTCGTGGTTTTAACAAGCTTAGTAAGTGTTATGTCAACTTGATTTCAGCTTTGGAATGTAGTATCTTAGTGGAATATGAATTTTAGCCCGCAGGCATGTACATAATCAAAGGTGGGCTAAAGCCAATCCCCATTGTGTCGCCCTATTGACTTTGAATTACATTACACCCACAAGATAAGGGCTAGCTACTCGATATGTCACAGAATCTTGGAGTTTGCCGTTAACAGTCCGTCCACTTGACGAGGAACAGCTGACGAGCTGTCAAAATCCTTGCCACACTGTAAACACTGCCAGTAACACTGCAATGATTCCTTGTTTCTGAGTACTGCAAAGTAACGGCCGTAATAATGTCTCCTCTTTTAAAAGGATCGTGATCACTGTTATCTGGAGTCATAAAGTAAACAGAGGTATAGATGTAAACAATAAGGTAATCCGGTGACATCATATGGAATGAAACCATTTAAAAATAGAATTCTCAGTCTAAGTATCAGTATTTTTGTTTTATTTTTCTGTCTTCGTTCATGATACATGATTCCTTTGACTTTCAGACATTCTTGTAGCTTTCGCTTTGACTCTACATGGCATGTTTGCACGTAAAGTAGCTCCTGGCCATAGTGGTAATGAGTGCCCGACAAATGGCCCTGTGATGTCACAGAAGGAGCTGTCTAGTTTATGGCTATTTTCTCTGTTTTTTTATGAGTTTTGTTTATTTCAGTGGTGCTCCCAAACATTGTGGCTTGCAGATGTTCTGTTTGAATGTTGTGAACCTTGGACGGCTCATCACAACACTAAGGCAAAATGACCCGTGGACCCCCTGCATCAGTTCTTCTTACAGGCTATTGGCAGCGAGTCCTGCCTGTTATGACCTCATTGGCCTGTCAAACTCAGCCTGCTGCCGAAGTGGCAAATAACGTGTCACATGGCCCAGAAGCCTTTGTGACAGCCAGCCTTCTCACCCCAGCTGAGAAAGGGCAAGAGAATTTTTGCAGGCAACTGGAGCCTTTACACTTCTATCTGGAGGTTTGTGGCATGTAATTCAGGCTGTTCAGTCATTTGTTTCATTTGTGTGAAAAGCACAATAACATTGTCTGTAATTGTTTTTTTATTATTATTTTATTTTGTCTTGTTGTGAGCAAGTTTTGCTTGTCCAGAATTTGTAATGGCCGTCAATCAGCCATAACAGCTTTAGTTTGTCAGTCTGGGCAAGGAATAATTTATTTTGTCAAAGCTCACCTTGCCGTTAAAAACATACATTTATTCCAGGGGCCAAAGTCAATGGGCTTGAAAGCATTAACAATTTAAACACAAGATCAACAAGTAATGAAAAATCAACTAAGCTTTAAATGTCATTTCAGACGATCAAGGGAGTCCTGTAAACTATAGAAGAGATCATTGGCCTGGATATACACAGAAAAAATATGCATAATAAATGCAAAGTTTTAGCATCATATTGGTATATTGTTATATAGCAAAAAGGTGACACACCAAAATTAAGCAGAGGAAGAAACCATTCTTATTGTACAAAAAGAAACTGGTTAGAAAAATATTGTATATGTATACAAAGCAAAAATATTATTTTTGAATTATTCAATAAGTATTAACGCAATAAACATGCATAATGGATCAATAATTCTGACTACTTACTTCTGCAGAAATATGGTTGTTTAGCTTTGGTAGGAGAGCATCAGAAATGCAGGAAAGGAATGAAAGAGAAGCAGGGAAGACAATGTTACGTTCTGTAGAATGACAGACAGATTCTGAAAACAAGATCTGGCGAGCTGTTATTTTTTATCACATTAGCAGAGGCAAGCTAAAAGCCCTTGTGTTTGAGAAGGGTCTTGGAGGTCTTCAGGAAAAAGCATCTCCCACAAAGAGGGGGCAGTTTTTTAGGGAATTCTTAGCACTCAGGAAAATGTGAAGCTCACGGCCTGACATAGAACTAAATTACCACAACAAGGTTGTCTATTTCTGTACAAAATGCAAAACTTTTACCTGAATCATTTTAGTGATATGGCGTAGATTATTTATATAGTATGTTTCTAGTGTAAAACTACAGCAGGAGACAAGAAGTAAGATATGAAACAAAACACAAATTACTACAAATGTTACAGTAAAGCTTTCACTATTACCATCTCTCAGCTAGATTGCATTTATCATGTATGGCTACATTATAGAACATAACAGGTTATAATAATGTTTATAACTTGTGTTTAAAGAAAAGATCTGGAAACTGCATCTATTCTTGACGGTGATGTGCTTGGTGCTTGAATGAAGTATTGTATGCCATACTGTACAATAAGTCCTGCTGATACGTTCAAAGTCACCAAAATGTACGTGAATAAATATTTCAATTTCTCTCTCTGGTGTTTTTTGAAATGAGGTTCCCCAGTTAGTTATTAGATCTACAGAAAATATATTTATTTCTGTGTTCTGGGTCACAGCATCATCTGAAAATGAGACGACCGAAATTGAATAGTAACAGGTAAAAAAAAAAAAAAAAAACGTGATTTTCCCCATGTCTGCTGAGTGGATCTAAGTGCAGTCTATAGTCAACACAGAATCTTCAGCCTACATAATTCCACTAAGACAGCTATACTTGCTTATACACAGGGCCAGGCCTGAAAGTACTCTTCATTGATTATAACAATGCTCATAATTGCTTTTAGTCATCGACTTACATATAGGTTCTCTTCAACTATTATATATACTTTTCTATATAATTTTGCAGTGGAAAGCTGAACTGTTAGGAGAAAGTGATAGGGTGACAGAGGTTTACAAATACAAACTTGATTTATGAAAAAGGTCTTGGCAGAATGGTTGTGAAATTTCCAAGATGTATTTAATTTCTATATCAAGAGGAATCGATTATGTCTGTTTCAGATTAATTTGTTTTAATATTTACCATTAACTGTCTGGCATGCAGTCCTAGTGATATCACTGTGCTGCTCTGTTTTATGAAAAAAACATTTTAATAATAATAATTTACAAACCTTTATAAGTCATATTAAAAGTATGCAGAATTACATCTCAGGACTTCATCAAATATAAAAATGTGTCAATAAAAACATATTTTATTTCAAATTTTATACTGAAGATTTGTTACAAAGTAGAAGAATAATTCTATTGCACTCATACTTTTATACATAAAATGTTCAGCTGAAAAAAATAAAGAATGACAAAAGATCTGGCCTCCATGTGGTTCACATTGGGCATTTATTTACCCATAAATGTTTCTTTCTGATTTAGAGCACAGGTCTTAATCTTAACACGTAATTGCTCACAACTGTCGGTTCTTGCCATGATAAGTCTTAGACAAAATGAATTACCACAGAGAATAAATTGCTCTCTTTTCCCCATCAAGTCTGCTCCCCTTCCCTCCCACCCCAGGTCAGGGCTGAAGCAAATTGGCAGAGGAGAGCAAACTGGACTGGCGTGATGCCACTCTGTCTGCCCCATGGGCGTCCGGGTGAATAGAGGCCTTCAGATGTTTGTGCAATGAACTGAAGCCGTTTTGCACATACAATCCTATGGGTTCCTTCTCCCTGACTTCACCTCTGAGCTTGTGACACTCACTTGCATGTATGTGCATAGTGTTTGTTTTGTTTTTTTTTTCTTTTATAACAGATGAATTTCGGCTTAAACCAACTGCACGTATGTAAATAAATACTGACAATTAGTGACTTTAAAAGTCGTGCTGCAACATGGGCTCCGGTGTGAAATTTTGGGAACACCATCGCATTGGCCGTTGTCACGTTTCCCCCCCTGCAGGATTCTAACTGAGGCTTTTATTTACTGTAGTTAACCCTTTCAAACCCAAAACTGTAAAAGCCACATGGTGCATAATTTTGCTGGGGGACATTCTGCTTTTCCATCTCACTTATCATTTTTGTTTATTTCTCCCGATCCTTCATTTAATTCCTCCTGCTTTTTAAAAAACAATATATACATATATTATTATGCATTATGCATGTATGAATATCCACAGGCACATAAGTATGTTTCTGAACAATGTATACAATGTTGCACAAAAACAACAATACAATAAATGTTATGGTATTGTTTTTTAACTAATGACCCCTGAACTTTTTGTGCTGTTACTGTAAGTGTCAGTGTGACTGTCTGTCTTTGGGACAATACACTGACCACTGTAAATCACCAAGCAAGCCATGCGACACATTCATTGACGTTACATTTAAGTTGAAAACTGAAAGGACAAATCCTGTGTTAGATTTGCTGTATCGGCAGGATTTAAATAAATGTATTGCTTTGTTGTACGGTTTTCAAAGAGGCATTTGATCAGTGCTATAAAATTTTCCATGACTGAAATGTGCATTTCATAACATGATTCTGATGAAAAATGCAAAGGTTTTCTCATACTCAAATTTTTTAAATAAGCATGCAACATAACTGCAACATAAAACCACAGAACCAAAATCATTAAAAACATTCTGTAGTTAATCTATTTGTGTTGTGTATTTGACAAATCAATGGCACGCTGCTGTTAGAATTTTGTTTGTGATGTCACTGTTAAATACAGAACGCTGATGGATACAACACTATACGACTGAACGTAATCCTGATGGATTTTCTATTTAATACATTTCCATTACAAATATTTACTACATTTCCATTAGAAATATATATTTACCATTTACACACAGTTCATAACAGTAATCACATTTAATTTTGTGCATTTTTATGTAGAACTGTTTATTTAAACATAATTAAGTAAAGTTACAAGTAAAAAAATGCATTCCTCCTGAAATAATTCAGTGTGGAATTCATGCGGGATTTATTGTCTTACTATTATTATTATTATTGTCACTGATTTTTCTCACCATGGCCATGAAATTGCTGTACTGTGACTCATTAGCAAAGTGCCCGAGAGAAAGTTCCACAGATGGTCACAGATTGGAGTATTCTGAAACGGCGGTAAGCCCAGAGTCCTTAAAACAATGGCAGCTTAAAAAGGCACTCATGGAGGCCCCATTTGAAAGGCAAGCCGGGCCCTCGGCTGGCTGTCTCTCAGCCGCTCATCAAGGTTTCCATGTAGTGTTCTTGAAGTCGCGCGCGCTTATGTCATTGGCTGCTCCTAGGGTGTATGGCGGCACCCATTGGGAGTGGGGGGGGGGGAGACAACATTGTTTGCACGACTTGAGGCTTGTCAGCTTGCGTTTGAAAAGAGAGCACTTTCACGCCTTGCTGTGCACCCCATGGAAGCTGTGCAGCCGTGTGATGGCGGCGGGGGGGGGGGGGGGGGGGGGGTCTCAACACACTTGTGGTCTTTCCCCTGTGCACTCTTTCAAACCGTAACCTTCCACTGAAGACTTGCGGCCCTAATGGAGAGGCGGTGGCAAGTCGTGGGCGGTGAGCCCTGTCTGCCACACCAGTCGCACGCAGGGCATCGACAATCGCTTTTCCCACTCCGTACAGAGTTCTTGGACGGGCATAATAGCGGGCGAGCTAATGGCGGGAGGTCGGCGGCGGATCCCCAATTCCCGTTCACGCCGCCCTCAGTCGACACCGTATATAACTATTTCCTTTATGTGCCGTCGCGATGGTCATCGAGTCGCCGTGGCCACAGCCGAACAGCAAAGCAGCAAAACTGCAAAGTAATGTTTTAACCGGAGAGTACAAAGGTCAGATATTTGTTTTCCCATTTGTTTGCTCTCTCTCGCATGTGAATCAGAGTAATAAACACTGCCACAAAATGCAATATCCTAAAATAAAAAAAAGCCAAACGTAGCTACTTCCTCTGCTCTGAATCTTGAGAAGTTAACATAAAGTGCAATGTAGACAATAATTCATACAGCAACTGCGAGAAATTAATATGAGGTGGCAATATCACTCCTCACTTACAGCAGTAATATGGTCTGGGAAGACATGCACGTATGCATTTAGGAAGTCTTCCGGCTGCATGGTGATTATACATAAATTTATGTTTTCTTTCAGAAAATGAAAATCCAGTGTTTATTCTGGTTGTCCACTGCCCATATCAAGTACTCCACCTGCCTGTGATTGCGGATAAACACCTATTATTGCTGTGATGTACCTTGCAATTAGTTTTTAAAATGCACCATGCTTGATTTACCTCGCTGGTGCTGGTGAGTGGCTGTGTGAATGTGTGCATCCCTGACTGTTCGACCTTTGTGGGAGCATTTGGGTTTGTTTACAGGCTTGTTTGTTGCTTTGCTGCACCAAAACACAACAAGTGGAACAAATTCATTGTAATTATTTACCCATATAAATGTCCCATAATTATATAGGAGGTTTTGCATGTGGAAACCAAATTATAGAGTTGCTCATTAAAAATATATGCATCACTCAGCATATGGTGGTTACAAACTTGTCAATGTATGTTTTCTCTTTTTATTTTTAGGTTCATATTTTAGTCTTGCTTTTATTTATAGGAAGTTTATTGGCCTTCCGTGTTAATCCTAAAGAGTCACTGCATAAGATCATTTATATTCCACTTGTCCTAACCCTAACCCTAACCCTTATTTTACAGAATTATGCTTAACTGAGCAATTCCTTTTTGACTATAACTGGGTGGGTGTTAGCACTACTAAATTAGAAATTAGAAATTCCTTCTGTAAAATATCCATCCATCCACATGTCTTCTAACCACTTATCTAAGTCTGAGACTCAGGTCTTGTAAAATATTCCAAATATTTACAGTACAATATTAAACCTAATTATAGTCAATAAAAACATTATTTGATTATTGAATGACATTACTTGATTAATGAACGACAAAAAAACTACCTGTGTGATTGATCAATGTTAAGCTTAAAAGCATATTTATTATTAGACTAAAACAAAAAACATGTTAACATTTTTGCTGTAAAAGTGAAGTCTAAAATCAGGACATAGACCTTCAGACCTGTTTTTCACCATTAGTCTTGTAACCATCTATCCATCTTCTTATCCCTTCTCCTCGTCGGGGTCACAGGGGGTCCTGGAGCCTGTCCCAGCCAATCCATTCATTAGGTGAGTCAACAGATGTTCTATAGGACTGACGCCATTCTAAGACACTGCTTTCCATTTTTAAGCAATTTCTTGGTTGACGTGGTTGTGTCCTTGTGTTGATCAGTGAAATTCTTCTTAAACTTTAGTTTTCTGGCAGAGGACAAAATGTCATTATATTTGGAACTATTAATTTCCTCCCTTCTTCTGACCAGAAGCCCAGTTCAGAACAGAGGAAACCCTATAGCATGACGCTTTGGGTGATAAGAACAGAGGAAACCCTATAGCATGACGCTTTGGGTGATAAGAACAGAGGAAACCCTATAGCATGATGCTTTGGGTGATAAGAACAGAGGAAACCCTATAGCATGATGCTTTGGGTGATAAGAACAGAGGAAACCCTATAGCATGACGCTTTGGGTGATAAGAACAGAGGAAACCCTATAGCATGACACTCTGGGTGATAAGCTGTGTTAGCACCATACTTATCTTTTGCAATTAAGGTCAAAAAGTTCTACCTGGGTTTCATCAGACCACAGCATATTTTCCCCCATGGCCTTGGGAGACTGAATGTGTTTTTCCAAATTTAGATGTTCTTTTTTACAAGAAACATCTTGCCACTCTACCCCAAAGTTGTGGAGAATACAGGCATACAGGATATGGCCAGGTTCTGCCATAAATTCCTGTCTCTCCTTTAAGGCTCCCTGATGAGCTTCCTCCTTTCTCTGGCATTGGTGTTGGAGATACCTTCTCAATGCCCTGCTGGTTCACTTTTTCCTCCACTTCTTAATAATAGTCTTCACAGTGATCCATGATTTATGAAATGCCATTAAAATTCTTTTAAACCTCTGTCCCAACCTGTACTTTTCGATAGTGCGACCCTCTGAGCCTTACTCTTAGCCTCTCTAACGTATTTTCATCCCATCCAGGCTGTACCCCTTCCTTGTACCCTCTGATGCCTGGAATAGGTTACAGGTTTCCCTGTGACCTTGTAGTTACGAACAGTTGGAAAATGTAAGAACTGACGGATGATCCATTTGTATTCCACTTGAATATTATTAGTAACACTTTTAGAGAAAAGAGTCTGAAATGATTAGTCATTATTTCAGCCATCGCATCAGCAAATCTGTAGTCACTAATGTAGTCAATAACCTGACACTCAGCAAACCCAATGGATTCACAACACAAGTGGTTTTGATGCAGGTGGTTGAAATATTTTTTTTACTTACCATGCTGAATGAAACACCAACTCTAGTTATCCAGGGAGATTCAGCGGCTCCTAGCAGTACAGTCTGAGCACCGCGCAGCACCACGAGAGTGCATTCATGAGTATTATTGTAAAAAGACAGACAAAAATGATTCACTGGACAAGGGGCATATAGTATAAATTTCACAAATGTTACCCCCATGCCTGAACACCTTCTTGTATGCTCTACCAAACATATACATCTCAAAATCCTGTATCCAGTATTTTTAGCTTTGTGGACAAAATTGATCGGCGCTTATAAAACACAGCTAATAAATGAAAGGTAAGTCAGAATAATCTCTATATTCTTGTATTTTGCATTTTGATTAAATACATTGATGTTAGTCTGTTCGCTCATTTAATTTAATTTAATTTGGGTTAATAAAATCATATCAATAACTAACTGATATACTGGTTTTGTTATGTACTCAATGAATTTTTATTTGTCAGGTTTTTTGGGTTGAAACGAAATTCTCAGAACTTTTGTGTATTTTAGAAACATCATTGTGACTTCCTTGAAGTATCAACATACTTTCAAAAACATTCCATACATCAAACAAATATTTAGGGAGAATATTTTAGGTCATTGACACTATTTTCCTTCTTAATTCAACTCAATTCAATTCATCCATCCATCCATTTTCCAAACCACGTATCCTTCTGGGTCGCGGGAAGTCCGGAGCCTATCGGAAGCTATGGGCACAAGGCAGGGAACAACCCAGGACGGGGGACCAGCCCATCGCAGGGCACACTCACCAGTGTGGAGCATTCACCATTCACTCTCACACCAGTCACTCACACATGCACACCTACGGGCAATTTAGTAAGTCCAATTAGCCTTTGTTTTCTGGACTGTGGGGGGAAACTGGAGTACCTGGAGGAAACCCCACGACGACATGGGGAGAACATGCAAACTCCACACACATGTGACCCAGGCGGAGACTCGAACCTGGGCCTCAGAGGTGTGAGGCAACAGTGCTAACCACTGCACCACCATGCCGCCTCTCAAGTCAATTCAATTCAATTCAATTTCATATAGCCCCTTTCACAACAGCATTGCCCCAGAGCTCTTGACAAGGGTGTGTCGAAATCTATCATTATATCATTTATACAGATGTAAAGAAAGAAAACCGGAAGACAACGGAGGCAAGTTCCTTTCAGCTCTGCGTTATCTATTATTTATCCACAGCATTTTCTCTGCATGGAACAGAGCATCGTTTTCAAGCTGCTCAGCCTGGAGAGAAAAAAAAGGCAAATAGCAGGTGTCTCTCTTCTCTAACCCCAGTCGTCCCTCTGTCACCGAGGCCTCAAGAGTGCATCAGTAGGCTGATACAATCGGAAAAAAAGGCCAGATGAACCTGCTAACTAATATTCTATACCCCTCACTTGTGCATCACTTTGGCTAAATTAAGTAGATGTAAATGCTAACATGTTGTTACTTTTAGATTATTTTGTGTTTTAGCAATTTAAGGACAATTAATTTTAACAATTAAATTAGTGTGCTATTTACATCACTTGTACATCGCTTAAGAGAAAAAAGCATCTGATAAAAAAGTGAATATTAACATATTGCTACTGTAACTGTTTTAACAATTTAGAAACAATTAATTTCCCAAATCGTCACAATATAAGGAAAGCAATTTAAATAATATCGGAGTGATTTTCTGATCATTTTCAGTCTTTTTAACATTAAAATAACCGTGCTGTGAATTGTGAATTGTTATGTTCAAGCAAAATTCAAGACGGTACTTTTCAGTCAGGAATGCTTTATAAAAGACTAGCAGTTTTAGCGTGTGCTCTAAGTAATTATAAACCAGAGGTGCTTGCGATACACAACTGTGATCAAATTTAACTTATTTTTGTTCAATCAACAGCATATATTTGAGACAGTAAAAAACATGAATAAATGTCTAATTTACTTTAATAATACCTTCATGATGTATTCTTTCTTTTTCCCTTGACATCATCAGACCTCCTGCAGACTTTTTACGGCTTATTATAGATAATTACATTAATTGTAATTTAATTGAATATCTAAACACCATGCAGGAAGCCTGAACGATTATGAAAAGAAGATTAAAAATTCAAACCACATTTTTTTTCCCTTTTTTCCCAGGCAGAAGATATCAGGCATCTACTCTATGCACCAGATTTCAGCAGAGATATATTTCATCCTCTCAAATCCCTCTTGCAGACAGTGTTAGACAGATATATTTCAGTGGCAGCTATTTCCGTCTTAATGGAAAAACTGCTCATTTATACGTTCAGATTCTTGTGTAGAGATTAGTTTTAGATTTATACTTGTATAAGAGAGCACTTTATCTTGCCCGTCATGTGATGGGCTTAAACAATTTTGGATGGTGAAAAGCCAACCAATCACATGATAAAGAAATATGCTCAGCGGCATGCACCAGAGATTAAGACCTCCATTTTCTCTCAGTTCATCAACATCTGACCTGAGATCTGTGCCAAACAGTCTCTCCATCGCTCATTTTATACAAACAATCTAGTGATTGAGACTTCAGTTACAGTCAAGTCTGTAACCCTTTTCTTGCAGCAAAACTTGTCTTGCCTCTTGTCCTACGGTATGCAATATATTTCTTTTCTTGACATGATAATGAGCATTAAATAAATGCATTTAAATGTGTAATTACTGTATTTTGTACAACATATTGTGGTTAACGTCTTCCGATGTCCCGTTAGGGTAACCTCTGGTTTTCCTTTTGAATTTGTACCATTGTGTGCAGTGTCCTGTATGTCGTATGTAATCTTTTAAATTAAAACGCTCAGACAGACTCACAGATTACACAGCTGCATCCTTCACGCCAGCGTTCCAAAGTCTTTCCTAAGGAAAATAAATTAGATGTTGAGCCTATAAATCAACATCAGTCTGGAGGCCGTCAACCTTGTCCTCAAACCCACATTAAATGTCAAATAAACCATAACATCCTGTTCATCGTGCAGCCAGGGGGGGCCCAGTATGTGCCCAGGAGAAAGGGTCTGGGGCCAGGGGAGGTAGGGGGTCATTTCCCTGTGCTTTATGTCTGTCTGCATGTCTGCGAGGGCTTTTGAACCAAATACCCCATCCAGACCTCTACAAGCAACCATCCTTTAAAGAACTCCTCTTTCCATTCCAACTACTTCCTGCCTGACTTGCAAAAATGAAGGGAAGTGAGTAGTTAACATAAGAACGGGAACACCCTTTTCCCAGTCGTGTGTCTGATCCGTCAGGTGCATCATTGCTTACCTCCAGGCTTGTTTTGGTTGGATTGCTGTCCTACCCGTAAGGGAACCGATACATTTATGGAACATGCCACAGAGCAAAATACAATTACTATGAGACTCCATTAAAAATGCAACCAACTTACATCAGATATGTTCCTAGATTACAGATATGTCCCTGTGTCTGTCTGCAGGGAACATGCAAGTAAGCATAGTGCAAATGACAATAATTCTTCAATAAACTGAATGCTTTATTTCTGAAATGAGTAAATATGCCGTATCTTGTCTTAATACAATTTAAAATATAATGTAATGCAAAAAAAAAAAAAAAAAATACATTTAAAAATAAGCACATAAAAGAGCATTTTTGAATCATCTGTATGATTCCAGGACAGTTTTTTTGTGGCTGGTGTAAGAGAAACGTTATAAAGTAACGTTTCACAGTACACTGAAAATTAATTTTTACGATCCCCGTAGAGGTGTGATATGAGCTGAAAGAACTGGCCTGAACTTCACATACTCTTCAGCTGGAGTTGAAGACCTTGTCATGTCTTCTCTCTTGTGATCTTGCTCCCTGGGCAGCCTCCCAACCATTCTTCAAGTTTATCTCAGAAGCCTTGTTCTAGATATCAACCCCAATGTCAATTGCAGGATCAAGGGGGATCAACGCATGGACAGATTTTTCCTCCTTTAATCAAGTCTCTTCAGTTCATCATTCACTAGAGGACTCTTATGGTCGATCCATTTATAACAGAACTTTTGAATTTCACTGACTTTTAAAAATATTTATGCCTGATTTACTTTCTTCAGTTTACAGGAATATTTCATTTCTGATAACCAATATAATTATACAATATTTACTGTACCCTTGTATTTTTTACTTTTAATTATTTAATCTTTGCTTTTTTTTTTTTTTACCTCAGATGTATTTAATCGCTTGCATCTTAATTACGTATATTGCTGGGTTTACAAACTTTAAGAGCAGTCTTTATATTTGTGATTTGCCATTGAGTTTGACGTCGTTATGAGTTATATTCAAAGTAAATTACTAGGTTTACCTAATAACTGACATACTTCAACTACAACTACTACTATAAAATATGAGATAGTACGGTTACTAATATTAAGGTCTGCTTAACAGAAAATTTGCACATATGCATCTACCAGGCCTTAAAGAGAAAGGTTTAAGGCATATATGCAGCATGTTAAGTTAGTGTAGAGTAAGATATATATGCAGGTAGTGAAAGACAATTGTAGTTGACAAAAGCCTGGGTAAAGCAGGTGCAGAATGTTCTCTCATGGTTCATTGCGGAATATCCCTATCAAGGTTTGTTTGGATTCATGTCTGATGACTATCAAAGCTCTGACATATGCTTAACAGCTGTGCCATGCTCATCAAAACACAGGTGCAACTATACTTCTTCTACGGAGCCATTTTTGTCCTTAAAGGGAGTGTTTTGGGAGAGCTGACTGCTCACATACCAAATTAAGTTTTGCGGTCGGCTGCAGTCACACGTCTTAATTTGAAATTGGTGCACTGACTGTGTGTTACCTGGCAGGATGACCTTCCTGTCTGGGCTACACAGATGTACAAATGATGCTGGAAAAAAAAGGCTGATTGCAAATTAAAAAAAAGTCAAATTAAAGTGTAACCGAGAAGCTAAGACAGAAGGAAGGAGAGATCGTAAAGACAAATGAAAAATTGAATGGGTATAGTTAATAACGTTTACTAAAACAGGATCTAAACCGTGGCTTACATATCATAAATAAGACGATCTGATTAAAGCAGAGCTTCAGAATGGGTACAATTAGCTGGTGTGACACCATTTCATTTATCCAAATTTTTAATTTTTCGGAATTTCTTTGATTAAATAAAGGCAGACGTGGACATTTTAGGTCCAGAAAGCAGAAAGCAACCCAGATCAAGATTTTGTTTCAATAACCCAGTTTCTAACTGGTCTGGATTTTTACTTTCTGGATCTGAAATGTTCACCTCTGAATAAAGGTCAGAATATATACAGATTGCGTAATTGGTAATGGTTGTGGAAGAAAGAACTTATGTTAGGCATAATTTACTCAAAAGTTATAATCTTATTATTGTTTCTGGGTATCATATTACATATTCAAAATGTGTAGGTATATGCTTGTGCCATCTGCCTCTATATCTCATCGACTGTCTTCCGCATAAAGCAGAACTTAGTACTTAGATTATATTCCTGGTCATAAAACATAATTTTGCTAATTACCAATGTCATGACTGACTAGTATCATGAAGAAAAAATACCACAAAGACGAGGCTATGTTCACCTGTTTGGATACATGCCATGTTCTAAGACATGTTATGTATCTTCTTCAGAAAAATTAATAATTTATATTTGGGGGCAGTCTGTGTATATACACATAAGCACAGATGCACGTGAAGGATAAAAAGATCGTCAAACCTGTTAGATAATGATTTGCAGTCATTTCAATATAAGCTGGTTAAACTGTTCATTCCGATGGCAGCATTTTGCCTAAATAAGTAAACATCTGTCATTTCGAGCTCGGAAAATTACACCAGGGAAACTCAGTGCATATGGCATATCTAATGAATTTATAAAGAAACAATGAATGCCCTTAATTTTGCAAGATTAAATAAAATATTAAATTAACCTTAGAATGTGTAATCCAATATACCCAGTATATTAACTAAAATTTGTTGAAAGACCCTATAATGTCGATTTACCCTAAATGTCCTCTAAAATTAAGCAAAACTGTGTGAAGCAGTTGAACTGGTCTACCTGGAAAACCAGTCTCCTAAGTTCCAACATGCACCAAACATAGAAATCATCATGTGAAAAGAATAGCAACTAAAGACTTTGTCTCTACAGATTAGAAATAGCCATTAATATCAATATGATAGAATCAAGTGCTAGTATTCAAGGTTCCACTGTAGCTATACATAGATCTATATAGATTCTATATAGATTTGTAGATTTCTATATAGATTTGTATGTGTGTCATTATTTTATGGTCTGATTTGTAAATCACTTTGTATAAAAGTATAAAAACAGAAGAGAACAGAAGGTCTGAATAGAGAAATCATATCCCTTGTATGTGTCTGTGTGTTTTCTTAATCTCTAGGCTCAAAGCAGCAGTTTAAATAAAATCAGGCAAATCCGCTGGGTAAGAGAAATGAAAATGATGAGGATTAAAACTCGTCAGTCCTCTGCGTTGCCCTCCAATGAGATCATGACCTTTTGGTGAGAAGGGCTGAGGACCAGACAGTGCTTTCACTCATGTGCAGGACCCCCCAGCAGGATTACAGTACTTACCGTACAGGAAGTCTGTGAAGAATGTTTGAAGCATGGGGATTTTATTCGATAAACCCGAGCAACAGACAGGCTTGGGTGAGGGTTTAGAAAAACCAGATAACTAGCAGAAATGGCACATATATGTACATTAACCTCCGAAGGAAATATTTGAGACCCACATACGAAGCAGGAGAATTTATGGTGTCAGACGTTTCGTGTATCACAACAGTTGCTAGCAGCAAATAATTAAATGTGCAATTTGCAAAACAACAACAACAACAACAACAAAAGCTAAATTCCCGCACAATGTTTTTGGTGACTAATAAAAGTTATAAAGTAATCTTTTTCCTTTATTGTATAAGAATATAGCAATTCCATTTAGATAGAGTGAGCAGGAACTACTTCCCATATCCCAAAACAAACATGTAGGAGAAGGAATATTACATTTAGTGTCATATACAATTGACTCACCTCTCCTGGAACCTACACCTTATCATGGTTGGAGGGGTTCCAATGATCTCAGGAACTATGTTGCCCGGGGCTTTATGCCCTGGTAGGGTCACCCAAGGCAAACAGGTCCTGGGTGAGGAACCTGACGAAGTGTGGCTCACAAGACCCCTAATGAAGAAAAAAATATTGGATCCACGGTTTCCCTTGCCCGGACGCGGGTCACCAGGGCCCCCCCCTGGAGCCAGGTCTGGGGGTGGGGCTTGATAGCGAGCACCTGGTGGCCAGGCCTACACCCATGGGGCCTGGTCTGGCACAGCCCGAACAAGGCACGTGGGTCCCCCCTCCAATGGGCTCACCACCTATAGCAAGGGCCATAGGAGTCGGGTGCGATGTGAGTTAGGCAATGGCCAAAGGCAGGGACCTTGGCGGTCTAATCTTTGGCTGCAGAAGGTAGCTCTAAGGACATGGAATGTCACCTCTCTGATGGGGAAGGAGCCTGAGCTGGTGTGCGAGGTTTTGAAGTTCCGGCTAGATATAGTCAGGCTCACCTCGACGCACGGCTTGGGCTCTGGAACCAGTCTCCTTGAGGGGGGTTGGACCTTTTTCCACTCTGGAGTTGCCCGCGGGGAGAGGCGCTGAGCAGGAGTGGGCATACTTATTGCCCCCTGGCTGGGTGCCTGTACATTGGGGTTTACCGCAGTAGACGAGAGGGTAGCCTCCCTTCGCCTTCAGGTGGGGGGACGGGTCCTGACTGTTGTTTGTGTTTATGCGCCAAGTGGCAGTTCAGAATACCCACCCTTTTTGGAGTCCTTGGAAGGGGTGTTGGAGAGCACTCCTCCTGGGGACTCTTTTGTTCTGCTGGGGGACTTCAATGCTCACATGAGCAATGACAGTGAGACCTGGAGTGGCGTGACTGGGAGGAACGCCCCCCCGATCTGAACCCGAGTGGTGCTTTATTATTGGACTTCTGTGCTCGTCACGGATTGTCCATAATGAACACCATATTCAGGCATAAAGGTGTCCATATGTGCACTTGGCATCAGGACACCCTAGGCCGCAGTTTGATGATCGACTTTGTAGTCGTGTCGTCAGACTTGCGGCGGCATGTCTTGGACACTCGGGTGAAGAGACGGGCGAAGCTGTCAACTGATCACTACCTGGTGGTGGGTTGGCTCCACTGGTGGGGGAGGAAGCCGGCCAGGTCTGGCAGGCCCAAGAGTATAGTGAGGGTCTGCTGGGAATGTCTGGCAGAATCACCTGTCAGGAGGAGTTTCAGCTCCTACCTCCGGCAGAACTTCTCCCATATCCCAGGGGAGATGGGGGACATTGAGTATGAATGGGCCATGTTCTGCACCACCATTGTGGAGGCAGCTGAGCGGAGCTGTGGCCGTAAGGTGGTCGGTGCCTGTCGTGGCGCCAATCCCCAAACCCGCTGGTGGACACCGGTGGAGAGGGATGCCATCAAGCTGAAGAAGGAGTCCTATCCGGCCTTTTTGGGATGCGGCTTCTGCGGTTGCTGAGGCAAAAACTCAGGCATGGGAGGCAAGGCCATGGAAAATGATTTCCGGACATCTTCTGGCCCACCATCCAGCGGCTCAGGGTGGGAAAGCGGTGTAGCATCAACACTGTTTATGGTGGGAATGGGGTGCTGCTGACCTCAGCTCGGGACGTTTTGTGTCGGTGGGGGGAGTACTTCGAAGACCTCCTCAATCCCACCAACACGTCTTCCAATGTGGAAGCAGAGTATGGGGACTTGGGTGTGGACTCCCTTTTCTCTGGGGCGGAGGCCACTGAGGTGGTTAAACAGTAGCTGGATCCTGGGGGTGGATGAGATCCGCCTGGAGTTCCTTAAGGCTCTGGATGCTGTGGGGCTGTCCTGGTTGACACGCATCTGCAGCACTGCAGTGCCTCTGGACTGGCAGAACGGGATGGTGGTCCCCCTCTTTAAGAAGGGGGACCGGAGGGTGTGCTCCAACTATAGGGGAATCACACTCCTCAGCCTCCCTGGTAAGGTCTCTTCAGGGTTCTGGAGAGGAGGGTCCGCCGGATTGTTGAACCTCGGATTCAGGAGGAGCAGTGTGGTTTTCGCCCTGGCCGTGGAACAGTAGACCAGTTCTATACTCTCCGCAGTGTTTTGGAGGGTTCATGGGAGTTTGCCCAACCAGTCTACATGTGTTTTGTCCCCCTTCAGGGCTGCCCCTTTTCACCGATTCTGTTCATAGTTTTTATGGATAGAATATTTAGGCGCAGCCAAGGTACTGAGGGTGTCCGGTTTGGTGACCTCAGGATTAGGACTCTGCTTTTTGCAGATGATGTGGTTCTGTTGGCTTCATTGGATCGTAACCTTTGGCTCTCTCTGGGACAGTTCACAGCTAAATGTGAAGCGGCTGGGATAAGAATCAGCACCTCCAAATCCGAGACCATGGTCCTGAGCTGGAAAAGGGCAGAATGCTCTCTCCGGGTTGGGGATGGGGGTCCTCCTCCAAGTGGAGGAGTTTAAGTATCTTGGGGTCTTGTTCATGAGTGAGGGAACGATGGAGCGGGAGATCGACAGGCGGATCAGTGCGGCGTCAGCAGTGATGTGGGTACTGCATTAGTCTGTCATGGTGAAGAAAGAGCTGAGCTAAAAAGCAAAGCTCTCGATTTACCAGTCGATCTATGTTCCTACCCTCACCTATGGGCACGAGCTGTGGGTAGTAGTAAAAAGAACGAGATCACGAGTGCAAGAGGCCGAAATGAGTTTCCTCCGCAGGGTGGCTGGGCTCTCCCTTAGAAATAGGGTGAGGAGCTCTGTCATTCGGGAGGGACTCAGAGTAGAGCCGCTGCTCCTTCGCATCGAGAGGAGCCAGATGAGGTGGCTTGGGCATCTGATTAGGATGCCACTTGGACGGCCCCCTCGTGAGGTGTTCCGGGCATGTCCCACTGGGAGGAGGCCCCGGGGAAGACCCAGGACATGCTGGAGGGACTATGTCTCTCGGCTGGCCTGGGAACACCTCAGGATTCCCCCGGAGGAGCTGGATGAAGTGGCCGGGGAAAGGGAAGTCTGGGTTTCCCTGCTGAGACTGCTGCCCCACGACCCGACCTCGGATCAAGCAGGAGTTAATGGATGGATGGATGGACAATTGACTCATGGAAAATTCAGCATGTAATTACACAATTAGTGAATCATTTCTAATTGTTGTCGAATGTTTCAAAATTAAATGAAGCAATGTATTCTTCAAAATATCTGTATTTTTTATGTATATTTATATACCTCTTTATAATCATATTTATTAAAATGGGTTTCAATTCCATACTAATTACATTTATTGAATATTCTGATATAATTCTATCTTACACTCTACAAGCAATGATAGAAATTCAGATTAATGAGAAATGATCTCCATGTTTAGCCACTGAACTGTTGTTTGCATTCAGACTTCTCCACTGTGTGTACAGTAATTGTAACGGTTACTGTTTTATAAACAACATTGTGGCATTAAACTACCTTGGATAACAGAAAAAAGTCAGGTAGGGCCAAGTGGCATATTTTCTCAACATTTATGAAACATGCTGTTGTAGCTATCATGTCAACCCATGACTGTTGTTCATGGATAGCTATAGCTATAATGTCAAAGCACAGCCTAAATCACTATAAGACTGCCATATGGCCAGTGTAATCCCTCCATAAACGTTTTTCATCCCATTGGACATGGAATATTAGTATATAGTTTCCAAACCCAGTTAGTCTCACACTGCACACAGATTGTTAAGGTGGATCTCTTGAGTTTCAGTTTGAATGCTCTTAAGAGGTAAATGGTTGTCTTTTTATTATGTCCATCCTCTAAATTAAATTAAGCAATGCCATAGCAGGAAATGTGTAGGACAGGGTGCAAGGTATTATATTATATCATACTTTCCCCCGAGAAATGGATCATGAGACTACATACAAAATTGAACCCAATTGCAAAAATATTTCGGGAAGACATCCATCGTCCATGTAGGTGGAGCTGAGTGCATCAGGTTAGCTGTGACAGAGACGACTGTGTCTCATGGCATTTTACGTTATAGCTCCTTTTGCTAATATTTTACAAATGTCTTTTACAAGTGAAGGGATTAAATACAAAACAATGATCAATAATGGGCATCAGCTTCTCCAAGCTTTAATTGGCCATTGACATACAAAGTGCTGCTTTTTTTTCCTGCTCATAGAATGAAATGCATATATAAAAGGGACATCTCGGAGAAGTGTTCAATTTCTTTTACAAAATACTGAGCTTAAATTTATCATTTTTACATTTATTTTTAAATTTATATTTTCTTAATTGCTAGCAGTCAAAAAAAGGTGGAAAAACAACTGATGGTGACTCAGGTGGGGCTAATACTGTACCTGTAAGCCCACGTGTCAATAAATACTGTTAAGTCAAATATCTGATGTTTGCAATGCAGTAAAAGTTTAGCTAATTGGCTAAACAGAACCATTAAAATAAAGGATGTATAATATGCAAGTTGAATTTGCTGTGTTTTCAGATAATACGTTAAATGTATTAGCTTCTTGGTAACTAACGCTTTAAAATCGCAGTAGCTAGCTAATACTTCAACAGGCAGTACATCTTGTCAGTGTGGAGCAGTAAGCTACGTTAGCTGGCAAGCTAGTGCTCATCGGATTGAAGGAACTGTGGTGATTTTGTAGTTAATTGTTCATTATTATCATCATTGTTGAGATCATTCTGAATAATTTGAGTGCTATGAATAATGTGAACCAGCTGGCAGTGTGGTTGATTCACATCAAACAACATCCGAGTTTTAATTGATGTTAATGATTCTACCGTTTCCTTTATACTTTGTTATGGTTTTATTTTCTGTAATTGTTTATTTCTAAAAAGATTATTTGTACGATTCTTTATAAAATTACGCTTCTTCTTCACGTCTTTATGTTAATTTACTTCTAAGAAATGCCATACTAAATTAATTCAGGTTAATAGACTGAATTTTAAGCATCACATTTGTGTTAAATGTGATAGTAAAAGAAAGATTATTTTATGTTTTTTGGAAACTTTTTTCAACTGTGGTGCGCATATTAATATCTTCACCATATAGTTCTTTTGCTAGGTGAAGGAACTGGCCCCTTTTTTATTAGTAAGCAAAGCATCTCCTATATCTACTGCCTTGGGTCACAAGAAGATGATATATCAGTTATCCTAGGGTATGCTGCATGTCAAGATGAATTCACTTTGGTCCTCAAGTAGGATCTTTGACAAAAGAAACACTGAAATAGCAATCATAAAGAGTGCTTCTCACCTATGTTTGAGTACCAATGCATTCAAATTTTGTCATTCCTTGTGTATTTTATAATATTCCAACAATACTTATCACTCTGTCTAGTTAAGCACTGCAATGGTATCTGCTCTGCAATGCAAGGTCTTCCCCTTTGTCAAGCCTCTATACATTTGGCTGATTCTCCCAGGCACCAATCATTAATCCCCATTAATTAGTTTTAAAAACACTAATTCTATTTCATAACTGTGGGCTTTCTTCTTGGGAAAAAGGAAAAAAAGAAATGTTGAGGTGTTTCAGGTTGGCATCAACTGTGACACTATCGCATTACAGGGCAGCTCAATAGCTTGTTTGGGACTAGGTGGTGCAGGGAGTGTGGACAAGGTTTTTAGCTACCCATATATGATTTGCACAATACACATCATCGAGGGATGGAGAAGTAATCTATCACAGTGACTAGTTTGAAGGCCTAATGAAGACTAAAGAAGTGTACATGTATGATCACAGCCCGCCGTGTTAATATCCTTGCTGCTTCTCACAAAACTACAGGCTGATATGAGGCCTAGCAGAATCACTGCTAGATATTTTGAGTGCATTTCTTAATGAAAAGGATGCGTTTTGAACCAAAATGAACACATTTCACTGTGGCATTAAATAGAGAAATGTTTGCCTTGAAGAAAAGGGAAAAATATCTGTTCTGTGAAAACGGCCAGTTTGAATGTTATCACTTAAAAGCGAGCCCTTGGGATGCGGAAGCCAGCGACTGGCGAGCACCATTCAGCCCAAAGCAAGCCCACGTTTTCACTCATACAATGACTACAACAAAGTAATTTATTTTTGCTCCATGTTTTGATTATGAATGGGGTGAATAACAAATAAAAAAAATTGCAGGATCGCTTTTAATAAGGACTTAATAAGTATTTATTATTAGAAAATCCATTAGGGATTTTTTTTTTAAGAAAGATGGGGATAGTCCTTTTTATTTTTAATAATTATGAATCTTCTCCTTGTAAATAGTATGTTTCTTTAATTATACTGCCTACCACGGGCTAGTATGCGGACACAAGTTTAATAGTATCTAACTAGCATAAATTGTCTTAGTAAATGAAGGTCATTTTCATTAAAATATGAATACATGTTTTTTCAGGCAAAGAATGAAGAAATAATTATTATTAATTATGTTATAGTGAAAAATTCATTAATGGGGGGGCATTTCAATGACTTGTTGAGGAGAAGCGATCGCTTTAACATTCTCATGCATTAGAATCAAATTGAGGGATTTAATGATGTAGCCTCCACTTTTCCATTGACAGTTTTATGGAGACAGTCGAAATTGCAGAGTGAGCGTAACAGAAAGGTGGGAAGCCTTTTGGGTGTAGCGGGGGGGGGGGGGGGCGTGCTTGTTCAGGGGGACTCAGGTGCATCAGCTTTGGGTGATCTCACGGTGGTCATGTATGAATACACATGACAAAAGTGCCACGTTCTGGCAGTGGTGGGGCCCTCTTTGTTCAGCTTTTTTTTTTTTTTGGGGGGGGGGGGTGATCAAAGCAAACGCTGGGCCAACACCTCCTGAGAAGCACATGGACATCGGAAGGAGACCTCCAATATCTACAGACTCCAGATCCCACTTATCAAGCACATTATCCATTTAAATCAATGGTTACTATTGTTTACTTTAACCTTTTTGCGGTGATGATACTGATTATTATTACTCTTCATTTTAATACTTAGGCAGCTTTTTTTAAATAATTTTGCTCTTTTAGATGCATTAACTTAACCTATTTGACTTGGATAATTTTTTTCCCCATGAATAAGTATAATACTGTAACCTTTAAGTAGTTTTTATTTGCAGCATTGGTCGTGCATTTATGAAAATTTGTTTTTCTTATGAGAGTCTGTTTTCTGAAAATGGTAATATTTACAGTGTCGGCTATGTAGGGAAAGCATGCAGGCAAAAACATTGCATGCAGCATATGTTTCACAACTCTTGCAACAATCTTAACAAAAAGTCAGCCATAAAATATCTGTAAAGATTTCTAGGAGATAAAACTGTACTGGAGTCAAGTTCTTATCACAGTGGAGAGTTTTGTGTAGTTCTGCTGCAAGGTACAGTTCGAATGACAAAGTTATTGGTCTCCCTGATGTTTGAGCATATTGTGGGATCAATACTATAGCCCACTCTGGGGGGAGGGGGGTCTCAACTCAATCAATGTGCTGATTTTATAACCTATGCTTGCATTATTCCAGCATAGAGACATTTAAAATTACACGATTTACCACTGTACGATAAACAATCAAACGACACACATTACGAAGATCTGTGTGAATGGAAAATCCCCATGTGTTACATCCACAGTTAGTCGCACTCACTGCTACGCGTATGTTTAACCTTACAACCCATATGTCCTTCACATTTCATCATGGGATTCGGGCCGCAAATACAGCAAGACCTTAGTAGAGCATAATAGTAACTTGTAGTTTCACAGTTTTCTATTGTATAATACTATACAAAAAAATCTTCAAAATATCACACTTGGAAGAAATCTGAGAGCATATTTCGTGATACAATAATAATAGTAATAATAATAATAATAGTCTAATTTATAAAATGTAAGTTATTGACCCTTTTAATCGCTTATTTTTTTGGCTTTACAGGCGTCTTATAGTTCTGCACCTTTTTGAATTTGGTTTTAATAAAAAATAAATAAAACCGACATTAAGTAAGTCTGTTAATGTAAGCTTTTATGCCACATTAATATAAAGACATCATAAATAAAATTTTTAATTAAAATAGCTTAATTTTTTTAAAAATACCCATGCATTTAAGTAATCCATAATTCTCATGTACAATTAAATTTGCTGTTTTTGACCTTAATAAGAATTAACCCTAATTGGAGCCAAATCCAAAACAGCTGCTGCAACAGTAATAAATCCACATGAGTCAATGCTGAACACCAATGACCTCCTTTAGATGCTCTCATTTGATAATTGGCTGGAACACTAGCCAATCACGAAAAAGACAACTGGACACACCTCTATTTTGATCGATCAAGTCAATCAGTCTAACCTTCTGGGCAGTATGAGACGCAGTAGGACCAAGTTTGCTTCTAATGAGTTGTGCATTCCTGTCAGGGTATTAACCTAGGGGACTGACTTGTTTCTAGGACTTTCTTTTGTCTTTAGCATCCACCTCTGTGTGTTGTGTTGATTATCACGAGTTGCTCTCTGGGGTCGTCATCATCTGGCCCGGCCTGTGCGTGCGCGGGAGCCTTCACGAGATTCCCCACGTGTGCAGCTCTCCAGATGGCCTCAAAGAGCTTCCCAGAGAAACATGGCCAGCGATCAACCCGAAAAGAAGCAAATGCACCCTAAATATTTTATGCATGTGCTGCATCTCATTGAAGGAATGACAGAGACTTCATATCATAGAGGAAAATAAAACAGATGTGATGAATGATTAATCATTTCTTACTCAAAGGTTATACGTAGTATTTCAGTGGCATGTTTCGTAGTGTTATTGTGCATGGCGGCAGGTTGCTGTGGGGGGGTTTAAACAGCATGCATCATGATAAACCTGTCTTTGAAAGCACATTTAAGAACAACGTACAAAAGACGGTGTCCTGGGAGGGATTCTTAAATCATGAAAGTGTTGTACTACAAGATGATGAAGTAAAAGTGGTTGCAAGGACTTCCAGAAAGAAGGTTGTTAGTAAAAATCCCAGGAGAGTCATTGGCTTTTTTTACCCTTGAGCAAAGTACTTAACCAGAATTGCTTCAGTAATGAACATTTATGTAAATGGGAAAAGTGTAAAATTGTACACAATGTACGCGGTCCTGGGTAAGGGGAGGCTGATAGATGAATTAATAATAATGTATTGTTTTGGATTAAACTGGATTTTTAGCGTTAGGTGTGAGCAGCCTATTGTCAATAAAGATAAAGAATAAAGAATAAGTATAAAACAATGAACAAACAAACCTTCTTTATGCATGGGCGATGTCGAGTGGATGGTTATGGACATCAGATGAGAAAGGTATGTCATTGTTCATGGGCCTTTAGAGCTCCACAGAAGAATGGGGAAATTTCATTAATCTTGGAGTAATTGTCTCTTAATGCTAAATTCTGCTATACATCAACAACGCAATAGATGCTTGAAGTAATTGGTGCTTAATTTGTACACAAACTGTAGAGGCAGTTTCCATCACAGCCTGCGTCTTTTGAAATCATTAATCTCTAATTAGGGCCAGTTGGGACCAGCAGTTAGGAGGTTAAAGAGGTTCTGACAGCCCTAATCATTGCTCAGGAAGCTGAAAATATATGCAAAGTCTCAGCAGATGGGGTGAGATCTGCCTTTGCCAAGTGATAACTGTTATTCCTTTGCACCTCCAAAGCTGTCATCCTAATAGGCACATTTTGAATTTATTAATGCTCTAGCTACAATGTGTGCACAGTCTTTAATAGTAAGGCATTCAGCGTATATGAACTGAACAATTAACTCGCATTACCTGGTAATGACGGAATTGTTTGCCATGATTGTTTTACCCCTGTGCAAATGATTACAATAGCAATTGACCCCAGAATAATGGTACATTCCTTTGAGCCACTCATAAAGGTCTCACATAGCAAGAGATATGCTTATCAATATCATAACTCCTTAATATTAAGAATTTGCAACATTTTAATGAAATACAGGTTTTACACATAAGGTACAACTACAAAAAGTCTTTTTTTTTACTGAAGTCATAGCAATCGCAACAGTTAAAGTAATTAATTAAAGACATATCTAATAGATGATAAGCCCCCCCACACACACACATATATCAAACAGGTGGCGGAGTTCAATGAAAAAGTCTGCTAATTGTGTATTCTGATATAAACCACTGGTTTGCCGGCCAAACGTGGTGAATAATACATGGATGGCAGTAATGCTTCTCTGGAGAATTTTACCCAACTGCTACAGGAGGAAGATTAATAGTAAAGCATAGTTCCAGCACTCCGATGCTGGCTCCTCTTCTTCTTGCACATTGGCCTTTCGCGATGTGCTTGTTTACGTCCTTAACAAGAGAACCTCGGCTCACATTTTTCACCTGAGCAGCCCTGCCATTCCACCTGGCACCTTGGAAAGCGCGGACGTCTGACAGAGCGCTAACTCTCAATTCAGCGGTACATTTCCTGCTACGCTGAGCAGGACTGATCTGATATATTAGAGTATATTCGGTACACCAGAGATGCTGGGAAAGACTTCTATTCCACTCTCATATTTAAAAAGGTAATATATGCAAATGAATAAAAAGGTTTATCTAACATGACTCATTTAGGTCACACAATGTGGCGTAAAAACACATTTGGTCAAATTGCAATAAGATTTGTTAACTGATTATGTTATACATGCCTATAGTTTCATCCCTCCATCCAGTCATTTTACATAGCTATTTGGCCACTATAGGGCGACTACAGTACCCCGACAGAGCTTGATTGTAATATCCATATGTGCTTTAAAGATTGTAACATGCAGATTTATTATTACAGCAATTTATAGTGGCTGTAAACTATACTTGATGCATCTGTAAAAATTCTAGATGTCCAGCATTAACGGGTCCATAATAATACGTTTGGGTTTTACTCTCACAAGAACAATAATCATGGGTGAAACGCCTAACACCCCTCTCCGAAGTATAAGCAAAATGTATGTACAGTACAATCAAACCTCCCTTATCCGGGCAGAATAAGACTGAGGGGTGCCAGTAACTTAGAAATTAATACATGAACAGTACAGTACAATGTATATGTACATGTGTACACATACAAGCTACATGATATTTATGACATGCAAGGCTTATAATAGGATGTTATTTCAGTCTGAGCTAGTGAATCATCCTGTTTGATTCGTGCAGTGGTCACCCAGTTTTTAACCAGCATCAAGTGAGCTGGATGATTTTTTTTCTTTACTCTTCCAAATATCACCTACCGTAGACTTAGCCACTCTAAAATGGTCTGCTACAACTCTGTGTGATTTTCCTTTTCGTACCTCTGTAATGATATCGAGCCTCTTTTGGAGGGACATGACACTATGCTTCCTTTTTGAAGCCATGGATTTGAAGTTTTACGTGGCCCTGTAAATTCAGCTCCGCACACAGCCTCGCTCTCCATTCGACGTTCGCTCCGCCTCCACGTGCAGACTCCGCCCACAACTCTCTGTATGCAGCCTTCGTCACTTCCGTCTTCCGAAGTGAAAAGCCGACCGCACTGATTAATTATTGTTGTTGGTTTACTTGTCTTTGAGGGATTTTACTGTGTATTTGTTTAGTTTATTGGGTTTCGCTTTGCCTTTGTCTGTACTTTAGCCTGGGTTTACATGTTATTTGGTCTCGAACTCTCGCCCGGTTTTTGGTTAAAGTTTTCGCGGGACCCGCGGACGCTTTGATCTTTGTGTATGCTCCGTGTGTGTCTGGTGCATAGGGAGTGACTGCCAATTTTATTTTGCAAGCTTATGTTGTATCCTGTTGTTTGGATAGGGGGAAAGGTGTAGAATTCGCATGCCTAGAGCTGCAAGGTAGAGAGAGTTGCCCGTATATTAGAGGTCCTGATAAGGGAGGTTTTACTGTATTGTTCATTCAGTTGTGATTTAGTTGTGAGCTTTTTATTTAAAAAAACATGCACATTTAAGAATAGTATGATTGACTGTGATCCTGCATTGTGTAAATAGTCATAGAAGGTAAGGCTAAGTAATATATCGCATTCGTGCAATAGTCATGCATTTGTCGGCTCTGCTTTGTGTCTGCCAACATAACTTGCGGTAACTCCACAAACTTATTTATCATACTCTATTGGTAGATATGTTCTATAGTTCACTTCGGATAATTTTAACTCCTCTTTTGGTTATGAACATCGTAATGTTACTCGTGGGAATTTCACATATCACGATGTGATATCGTGCAGCCGTAACAGAAGGTGAATGGGTGATAATGTAATCACCTCTGAAATGTTTACCGTGAAAAGGAGATATCTGAATTTCATTAAGGCAGAAGTGGATTGATGACCAGAGTACATGCAATGCCAAATTTCACCCTAAAACAAACATATTTATAAAAAATGTTATATTAAGGAGACAACTGTTCATCATATATTGTAAAAACTAAAGCCAGGGTTGTCAAACTTTTTCATTTTTCATTCAGTTTATTACTGCTGAAGGTTTGTGATAATTTGAAAAAGATTAGAAGTTTGGGGATCGCCACTGCGGACTATGCCAGAATGCTGGCAGAATGTTGCGAAGAAAAAAACATGTGCACGAGTAGAAAATTTTAATTAGTGGTGTGACAGTGAACAAAGTGCCTCAAGTAGAAGTAATTGTACATTAGCTTCTGTAGGGTAGATTACTTATGCTCTGCTGATACAACAAGCCAATTAAAATTTAAAAAGCCTCACCCCATATACAAAAATAGTGATGTCCCTCATTTCTAATGTCTTAGATGTCAACGTATTTCAATGCCAAAAATTCAATACTTTTGGATTTCGGATATGAATTTGAATTTTTGGAAACACCTTTATAAAACTGAGAAATGTTTGGGGTTATAGTGAGAAATGTTTTGAATTATTTGGTCAAATGTATTTTTTGTGCATTAAAAGAGCAACACACACACACACACACACACACACGCACAGAGGTTTGTAATTATATCTTTTTAGGACTATCCATTCATTTCTTTGGGGAAAACTCTGTTCCCAACATGACCACCTTAACCCCTACCCAGCCCTAACCTTAACCATAAGGAACCAAGCTAAATAAGACATTTTTGGCATTTTTCGATTGCATTCACAGATCATTGTGGGGACCTCGAAAATGGTCTCCACAACGTCAAAAAAATAGGTTTTCATAACATTGTGAGGGACATTTGGATGTCCCCCACAATGTAATATAAACCTAATCCACAGACACATATCATCATGTACAAAAAATAGCAACCTATTCTGTAGTGGCATGGCATGCATACACACAAGTCAATTGGCTGCAGTTCTCCGAGTCCCAGATATTCCGAGGTAGGGGAGCAGAGAGGGGAGTATCACAGTGTGTGCAACTCGGGTGCCGCACAAAAGGCTGGATGCAACAGTAACTCCACGAGGGGTTTACGGTGTTGTACACCCTGTGCTCCTGTCTCAGTTCATGACCCCAGATATCCCACCTCGGCCCGCGGATTAAAAAGGACCAGGGGTTTAGATGAAAGAAGAAATCTTCCAAGGAGTTCATGTTACGGGATGTCATAATAACAAGAAGCTACTGTTTCTCCCTCCACTTTCTTCCTCATTGTCTTGGTTTTAGACACCCCCCATTGAGAGTGAAGACAGGACGCGTTTCAGCACAATGGGGGATGCACTGAAACTGTATATTATCTTTATTTGAAATCTTGTTTCATGTTACTGTATGATCCTTAGGCTGCCCAAAGGTTGCCATCGCTTGTGACACCACAGTGACTTGCTCACTTTCTCATCTTTTCCACAATGATTAAGAGAACAATATCTCACTTTATTGTATGCTTCAGGTCTCTGTCAGTCAGACCTTTATTTCCTTTGATACTTTAGGTAGCACACAAAGAAACCAAAGTAGGCTGCCTTGTCTTCCACTAAACTTGAATGGCTTTTGTCAGAGAGGTGTTCTGTATTCACCCGTCAACTAGCGCCTTACCCTGAAGAAACCTTCAGTGACCATGTCGCGCTCCCTGAAAGACGGGATTCACATAGTGTACATTATTTATAGCAGAAGGGACCTCAATCAATTTTACCTTTTGACCCTTTTTATGTGAGCAGGCAGCTTGACACCCATAACACGCATTGACTTTAAACTCTAGTCAATTATACTGAAACCTTAGGAGATCATTTTCCAAATTAACAAACACTGAAGCGCTTCAGCCTTTTTCCATTAACGTATTCAATGAAAGTAAATTCTTAAAAGGTGAAAAGGGAGATAAAAAAGATACATGTCATAAAATTGTAATAAATTGTGGTTAATTATATATTGTCGAAGGGTTTCAATGCTGTATAATGCTAACTTAAAAAAATGCAACAATGATAATGGTCATAATTATGTCTAATTACATACAAATGAAAGGCTTAAATTGCTTAAATTAAATTTGCATACATGTTAACTATGTTCCATTTTATTATTTAATAGTGATGATCGATACATGGAGCGTTTGCAATTTGTGTTCAGATTCGATACTTTACCTCATTTCATACTCAAAATCTTAGTAATAATTGATTCAATGATTTAATGTTTTAATGTTTCGATGTAAATAATATGTAGATTTCATTCCAAAGTTACAAAAGCCACAACATCCAATAATATATTAATATAAAGCAGATTTGCATTGATCATTAATATAATTATTATTATATTCATTTTATTATTAAAAGAATACATTTAAGAATAGTCACAATACAATTAATTAACATTTTATATTTTGTTTCGAGGCGTTATTTCCAAATGATTATCAGTATGCAAACAGTTCATTTTGTGACCGCATCAGCTGGTATAGTAAGCACCATTTATAAGCACATTTTTATGGGAACAGTAATAGGATAGTGGATGAAAAATTTTAACCGAACACAGAATTATTGACCAAAAACATTGTAATAATGATTTCTTCAGCCCAGTCCGCTGGTATGAGTTAAACTCGACTATTTGAATTCTACAAGTGTAAATGGAGAAAGAGATAACATGATAGTAATAAATAATGAAAATAAGCAGGAAATATTCTGGAAAGTATCACATGAAAAAAGAAAGCTATGTATTTTAGAAAGTAAGATATCAAAGACCACATAGTTTTCAATGTACAATTAATATTAATTTAAGCTTGCATTTTGATGTTGATTTTTGGTGAGCATTCCTCCAGGACTTTTTGCCATCTGTGCAGATTTTCCAAAAGGCATGTCCACTGCTCTGATGATGCATTCTCTTCCTGTTTTACATTGAACTCATCTTTTTCAATGCAGTGGGTCTGCTCATAATACAATATAATAATACAATAATATAAGAACAATATACCCATTTGTGACATATTTCTTGACCTTTGGATCATTTGTTGTTGACAATTGTGCCAAGGAGACAGAATCTGTCTGTAACATCTTCACAATCAACCCTAAAGTTATCTGCTAATTCTGTGATCAAAACCCTATTTTCTCATTTAGCCACGGTCCCATCTACAGTATTAACACTTTTTACCCTTCATCACGTGGTTAGATGTAACACAACTCTAGCGTCATAAATTGAGAAAATTGTTGATGTGTCTTCTTGACTCATCTCTTGACTTTTTCCAGTTCAGGTTCTGTACTTGTTTTGCACCTGAGATAATTAAGGTTGATCTTCGTGTTCATCCTTGTATAAGATTTTTTTCCCATATTATGTCTTATCTGTAGCTCCTTGTCCAGTGCAGAGATTCTTGGTGAGGTCAATAAGATGTTGTGGTGCACTCGTTTCCCTTATAACATTCCAAAGATTGACATGGTCAACACAATAGAAGACTTTGATGTAATCAATAACACACATTGACCTCTTCTGGCATTCCTTGGTTTTTTCAATTATTAATCTTGTGTCAGCAATGATGTTTCTTGTTTCTCTGCCTTCCCGGAACCCAGCTTGTGTGTCAGGCAGTGCTGTTTTTTGTAGGTCTGTAATCCATATTGAATTATCCTGAGAAGAAATCTTACTGGCATGTAATACGAGAAAAAAATGTATGTTAGTTTTTGCACTCCAAGATGTTTTGTTTCTTTAAGCTATTTTTATTCCCCACATTTATTTCATGATTTGCTTAAAACTTTAACTGCCTTTTTAAGTTTCTCGCCGTAATGTTTCTAGCGGGCTGCCTTTCTTCCGATTGGCCTTCCTTTTCAGCGTTGATTTCCAGGCTAATCTATTCTCTTCTTTCTGTGTATTCCACCCATATCTTCTTCATCAATGCAGGTTTCCTTATAGTCCCACATATAACTAAAGCGACTTGGTGGTAAAGCATTCTGCTATAATGTATCAGTGCACTCTTTGACACCTGCACTCTCTGCCTTTCTTCCCACATGTCTGGAGGGTGCCCGAGGAGGCACCTTCTGAGCTGCCATCAGGGTCTACGGAAGGGTGCCATCACAGATGTGACCTGTGATTTATGACGACGTCGGTGCAGCTTCCATCCTGCCACCCGACACAGGCCTATGTGGAGGACTGTCTCACTGATGGACTTTAACTAGGACCGGATCACAGTTTACACTTTGCTCTTAGCAAACAATCCGGCTACTTCTCTACCTTCGTCCAGTAATGTTAGCATGCCCAGGGGGGGTAGGGCTGCCAGTTGACCTTGGACCCCCAGAGGTTTTTTTTCTCCCTACTTGAGAGTTTTTGGTTCCTCTCCTCTGCTGTCATCTGACTTTCTCTTTCATTTTTCCATTTTCACTGTGTCTGTGTTCTGCCGTTATCTCTGTTAAGGATGTTCCACAACACACTCCTGTAAAGCGCATTGGGGCAACTTTGTTGTGAAAAGCGCTATATAAAAATGAATTGAATTGAATTGAATTGAATCTTTGCTTCCCCCCATCCTGGGTTGTTCCCAGCCTCGTGCCCATTGCTTCCGGGATAGGCTCCGGACCCCCCGCGACCCAATAGGATAAGCGGTTTGGAAAATGGATGGATGGATGGATGAATCTTTGCTTGTTAATTAATTCTTTGCCTGTCTTCAGCACACCCACTAGACAATGAAACATCTTTCAGTCTCACAGATCTTCAGAAAAAAGAAACTTTTATATCCATATTCAATGAGTTTGAACATGTTGTTTTAATATTGGTCTTTATGTTTCCTGGTATCTTTCTGGAATTCAGGATTCCAGTGCTTTTATGAAATTTCCATCTTTCCTGATGGTGAATTTGTCTCCTCTGCTTTGCAATTTGTGCCATGCTTTCTGTAATCAAGTTTGATCATGTTGGTTCTTTCATGATGACTTCTTTGCAATCTGCAATCAAGTAGGTTTGACATCTCAGATTAGTTTTTGATGTTTTCCTCGAACGGACTGAACAAATTCTCTGGGCCAATCCTCTGAAGTCGGAGTTCGTGAGCAGTGAGAGTTTTTCTCATTTTTTTTGTTACAGTTAGAGGAATATTGTGTGTCCTATCAAGAACCTGCACGTATGGAAAATAAATCTATAATTTAGCATTGTTGGATAATTGCATAGTTTGTTTTATTCATTTTTGCCACGTACCTCAAGGCAAATGAATAGCAAGGTTACCATTAGCCCAAGGCAGCACTAAGGGAGGTCTATTCATCCTGCTACTGTGATTATTCCATCAGACATTTCTCCTAATGTTTCAGCCTCTGGATCTATTTCCTTAAGGCAACAATGGCCATCACGGTGAATCTGTTCACAATTCTTTGCAGTGCTGGATCTGCACTACTGGTCACACACAGCAATTTTAAGATAATGATATTTAAGAGATTATTTAGTAAGTTTAATCATTGTTTTGTTATTCTTTCCCATGTAGGTGATGTGCGACTCAGTGGGCTGGGATCTGAGCCTTTTACCACAAGGTTGTAAGTTCAAATTCAATTCAATTTTATTTGTATAGCACATTTTCACATTACATTGTCTGAAAGTGCATCCCCGCCCAAAGCCTCCAGTGAGCAAGCCAGAGGTGACGGGGTAAGGAAAAACTCCATAGAAGGAAGAAAGCTTGGGAGGAACCGGACTGGAAGGGCGGGAGCCCATCCTCCAGGGGCCGGCAGAGCACGTCAAATGGGCAAGATGGCGAAGTCCTAATTCACGCTTTCCCAATTTTAACATTTGAGTCTCAAAGTGGGGGTCATGCAGGTGATGGCAGGCAGGTGCTGGTGCTGCTGGTGCAAATCCCATGACCCACAGAATAACCATATCGGCACTGAGCCCATGACCCCAAATGCAACCCTACTCTCTCATCTCAAGCCACCCTCCATTGTGCTTTAAACAAAAGTGTCTGCTAACTTAATGAATATAAAGGACAGTGGATAACTTTGATAATTTTAGGTACTGGGGCATTCCTGGACATTTTGTCCCTCCTTAGAACATGTCACCCCCCCTATCAGTTTAATGTATAATTTGATGTATTCAAGGACCCCTGAAAAGCACTACGCCTGCGGAATCTAGCTGAGCATCTGTGCCTCTCTGGCAAGAGTGTTTGGAACTCTTTTTAAATTTAAAATATCTACATTCTATTACAGTAATTAATTTTATTCTTTTAATGAAATGGATTTCTATTTCTGCCTTTTACCTGCATTTTTTTGGTCTGCTGTATTTAAAATGCAGCTAATCTGATTATGGAACTCATAATTTCGAGAAGCACAGTTTAAGGTTTTTAATGTAATTGTGTGTCATGCAACACATTTTAAGTTGTAAAGTATAAATGAAGCATCCATCCATTTTTTTTATCCACTCGTACTGGAGTCTGGAGTCTATTCCAGAAAATACGGGTACAAGACTGGGAGTAACCCAGAATGGGGTGCCAACCCATTGTTGGGCACACACACCATTCACACCTACAGATAATTTGGTAACTCCAGTTCGCCTTAGTATGTTTTTTTTGGGCTATGGAGGGAAACCAGAAGAATCGCCATAAGGCCACGGGGAGAACATGCTAACTCATGGAGCCAGCGCCATGAGTCAGAGACTCAAACCAATGCTAACCATTGTGCCACTGCAACACCCTGAAATCTAATCTTAATATCTTATATATTAATATACATGTATATCATAACTCTTTACATTAACGGCACCTTCATAATGCTTTTATATTGCATTCATAAAACATTCGGTACACCTTCATAATGTATTCATTAAGTATTCATAAAACATTCATAAACATCATGTATGTATACCCTAGCATCCTAACATCCCTTAACAGTTGTAATATACATTAATGACAATCATTATATAATAACAACAAACATTATAATTGTATAGTCATGTAATGTTTGCTATTAATGTATATTAAAGCTGTTAAGGGATGTTAGAATGTTAAGGTGTACTTGCATGTTGCTTATGAATGTTCTATGAATGCATTATGAAGGTGCACTGAATGTTCTATGAATGCATACCTGAACCAATATGCCCTTTCTATTGTAATATGGTATATAAGATGCTTATAATTACATTTTTAATATTCCATCCACTGATAATTCATGAGCCTTTCTTTTGTAAGTGTAAAGACACGTTTACTCTGTTCATTTAACCTTCAGGTTTGGGACCAACTGTGATATTTATCCCAGTGGTGCTTATCAATATCACAGGGTTAGAACACACATAGACACACAGAAACATGTGCGCACACACACACAAACACATAGACACACACGTGCACAGATATACTCATGCACAGGCACACACTGACAAAAGAAACCATTTAAAAGTGCCTTTTAAGCAGTACTTTTGTCACAGTTCAATCGGGTCTGCATCACCAACGTTCATCAGATAGAGGGCCTTTAGAAACAGAAGGGGATATTGACTTTTTTTTTTTTAATCACTGGCGAGGCAAACAGAGCCTGCAGGAATGTCAAATCTCCAACCTGCATTTTGATGTTTTTGCCCCGGGTTAGTCTTCACTGACATGCTTGGAGCGTTCTTGTTTATGTCCATTAAGCGTCCTTGACTCAATGTTATGTGGATGTTGTGGTGTGTGGCAGTGGTAGGTTGCAGAAGAAGGTTCAAGTGAGAAAAGGGGTACTTTGCATTGCTTGTTATCAGACAAAGACCTTGCTGTGTTCTAGGATTTGAAACTAGGAACAACAACAAAAACACATGAAATGGGTATATTATGGTTTATGTTTGATAGGCCTATCATAGTATCCAATGACAACCATATTTACCAACGCATTTTGATGTCACTGGTCACAATGGATGTCACAGTGGTTCGGTGGGTAACATTGTTGCTTCACACCTCCAGTATTGGGGTGAGGGGGGTGTTAAATCTCATCCCCGCTGTGTTTAGGATGAAGTTTGCAAGTTCTTCCTGAGTTTGTACGCAGGATTCTATGTATCCGATTCCATCCCACGGTCCAACAACATGCACCTAGCTATTTGGAGTCTCATCATTGTCCATAGCGTATGACTGTGTTTATAGGTTCCTTGTGATGGACTGGCATCCTGTCCATGGTGTAGCCCAGCCTTTTTCCCTATTCTGCCTGGGATAGGCTCCAGCCCCTCCGTGTGACCCTGACCAGGATAAATGGTAAAAACATAGGTGATGGTCACTTTAACAATTATAATTGCATTACATCGGCATCATTATCTTACAGGTGCTGATGATAGCAACTAAATATATCCATTCTTAAAAAAAAAAACACAATTTTACACACTTTATTGTGTTCTCTAAATGAACATATCAGCCCCCTGTTAGACTAAAATAAATCACAGTGCATACAATTGTATTCTGGCACATGCAAAAAAAAATAGCCTAGAAAGTGGGAGACTCCTTAGGGAAATATACAGGTATTGGTAAAAGAGTTTTGAAAAGGACTGTAAACTTTAAATTGTAGTCTTCTCTTTAAATCTCGATGCCTTTCTGCTTTAAACTTTTTATTCCCATATTCCTTTTGATGATTTTGTCCTTGCTGACCTGAATTAAGCCCAATTAAATCAAAACACATAATTTCAATAAGCAAGTTTCCCTGATAAAGAAATCTACACTTGAGGGGGCATGAATAATGCAGTAGTCCATGTTTACTTATTGAATTAATTAACCAGTAACTAAATGTTTGTTAAGTACTGATTCCATATTCATTTATCATTAATCAGTTATGACAGTTCATGTATTTCATGGGGAAACCTATATTAGTTAGTAATTTGTTCTTGAGTAGTAAATGAGTTAAGTATTTTCCCCTCAAGTGAAGTCTTACCCTTATTAACTAATTATTTAAACACTACCTAATTTAGTCCCTGAATGAAATGCATAAACCGACATGATTGATTAATGATGAATAAGCACGGGATCACTGCAAAACTAACACGTAATCCATCCATCCATTTCCCAAACATTATCCTACTGGGTCGCGGGGGGTCCCGAGCTTATCTCGGAAGCAATGGGCACGAGGCAGGGAACAACCCATGATTGGGGGCCAGCCCATAACAGGGCACACTCACACACCATTCATTCACACATGCACACCTACGGGCAATTTAGCAACTCTAATTAGCCTCAGCATGTTGGAAACCGGAGTACCCGGAGGAAACCCCACAACGACATGGGGAGAACACGCAAACTCCACACATATGTAACCCAGGTAGATACTCGAACCATCCCAGAGGTGTGAGGCAACAGTGCTAACCACTGCACCACCATGCCGCCCCACTACACTTAATTTCTGGTTAATTAATGCATTAAGTAAGCATGTACTACCTCGTTATTCCTGTACCCTCAAGTAAAGTGTGACCATTCAAACAAATATAAGTCCCGTCTCTTCCATTTTCAGGCATATTTAATCTAATTATGCATTATGTCATTGAACACTGTTGTAACGCATATTAAAATATATGCAAACATTATAACTTTTTTGCATGCTGTTTTCTCCATAATTAAACAACATTGAATAGAATATTATACAGTTAGGCTGTACATGCATCGGTGCTAAGTAGGTGTTAACTGTTAATGGAGAACAAACTTAAAATAATAGCTCACTTTTCTTTTATTGCATTTCCCTTTGTTCATATTCAAATCACTTCCCATTTCTTAGAACGTTTTCCAAATAAGATTTTCAGTGAAAAGAAATTAAATGATCATTTCGACATCATCATCATTTTATTTTTTATGAGTTACTACAGACAATTATGTATCTAAATTAATTTAGCACTTTAAACTTTTAGTATTTATAACATCATGATTTCACATTGAAAATAATTAGTGATGCAGCTCATACCTTTAATTGGATCTGAAGATTCTAAAATTAAGTGAATTCTAAATGATGCCCAGCAATTAGGCTGTTGGGTTTATTTAGGGATTATGTTGAAGTGCGTAGTGGCCTTCAGAGATTTTGCCAACGGTATCATATAATATGTTAGACTAAAGTTTCACACATGCAAATGATTGCATGAACGTGCCCCAGCAACAATTGACTATCCTCTATTGTGTAAAACCTTCCCTTTTGTCACCTTTCAAGAACTACCTTCTCACAGTGCATGTCAATTTGTTCCGCATTTGTCAGGTTTTGCTGGAACGCGGCATGTGACATGTTAAACTGTTACAATGACCCTGGTAGATATGAAGCATGATTATTATCATGATATAAAACTTTTGTGTGTTTTCCATGTCAAACACCTGGCATATTCGTATTGCTGATCACAGAGATGATGGTAGCACAGTTCCCCACTGTGAATCCCTTGTAATGACTTTCAAAATATCGCTTTAACCCCCTCCAATGAAGGTGGAGCGTTACAGGACAGCTAGTGGTCTCCTGTTGAAAGTGCAGAAGCCAACTTGACAATTTGATGCCCATATAATTTACAGTTTTAGGAACTGTATTTATGTAAATATGCCTTGCTAATATCCATATAGATGTACATTTTTGCATATAATACTACAACATCGTCAGGTAGGGTCACTGAGCGGGTCCTTCCTTCTGTGTTTTACTCATTTACTGTAACTCCTTGTGAATGGAATATCGCATATTAACGTTAGCATGGTTAGCTAGGATAGCTCAGATTTTTTTCCACACTTGTGGGCCACGAGATGTATGAAAATGCACCGAATCTCACAATGTTTCAAAAACTGAAAAAATGCATTGCTGACTATACCATCCATGTATTTGCATTGTTCATTGATTCTCAGTAATGTTCTCCGGTTCCGTCATCCCCTACACTATGTGCCGTACTGATCCCTCTTGTATTTAAAGCTGGTATGATACGTGGAGTCTTTTACTTTTACATTTTAGAGAAACGATGATGCCTCTAAAGATGACAAAAAAAGTGGCAGCTGGTGACAAAGACCACAGGAAAAAACAAAAGAAAGATCATTGATAAGATGATGACGATAAATCAAACTGTCGGCCAGAGGCCCCCACTTTTCTACCCGCCCACCAACCATCCCTATTTCATGTTTGCTAATACCACCTCCCCTGTTTGAAGTTTAAAACAAGGTTCAAAGGAGCCAGGTGCCGAATCATAATATTAAAGCAAGGAGGAGTTCCATGAAAGCGAGAAGATCTGAGAGGGGAAAGGCAACAAACATAGCTTTCAACTGCCTTTTGTCGGCCTTTCTGCAGATGTCACCAGTTGTTATACCCAGCAGAGACTTCAAGCGTGGAGCGGTGCCCGTGGCTTCATCCTCAGCCACGTTTCAAGTGTCAATCACATGGCAGGGACTCAGCCTGTTTCCTGGTCACTGTCCTGTGAAAAGTGGCAACAATTTACCATTGATTTAACTCACTCAATATACAAAGATAGAGGCAGCTTTGTGCGGGGGGTGGGGGGTGGGGGGGAAGCCCCTTTGGCAAGGTTACTTGCACAGAAGTGGCGGCACGCTCAACGCGCCTTGGTTTAACTGTAACACAACGTCTAAAAAGTCTGCCGTAATAATTCGAGAAGAAAGACAGTTATTCAGGAACGAGTGACGGAACACAAAGCATGCCGGCATATTGTGATGGATATTGCCATTGGCTGCCACGACAAATAGCCGCTTTGACGAGATTTAGCCTCAAAATGCCTCCTAGGATGAGACATTGTTCAGCTTTCTTTAAACACGTTTTGCACTTGAGTGCCTGTGGAAAAAAAAAAAAAAAAATGCGCGTAGCCGCACAGGCTTTGGCGAGATGTGTTTTGATTGCAGATTGTTTGATGGTAACGTTGCAGGAAACATCAGAAAAGGAGAATGTGAATGGTCATTGAAATATGAGAGCGTGTGACTCAGAATAGACCTGTTCCCAGAAAGGGCCCTGTGAGCAAAATCTTAAACAAAGTCAAGATGCGAATGACCTCCGTCTTCCTTGGTCCGCGTCTCAGGTGTCTGATGCTAGCAGAGCAGATGCTGAGTTTAAATAAGCATCCATGATGCTAGCCTGTTGCAGGTCACCACAGCACCAACAACCATTTCAGTGTAAATACACCAGAGAGAATTCTCTCACAATATGCATTTATGAAGTATGGGACACTCTTCTGTGTTGTTGAAAAATAATTCAGACACAATTTTGGGGTTTACATGCTTTTAGGGAAAATATGAAAACAGTAGACAGTAGAAGTATTCGAATAGCGCAAAGATAAATTGGTTTCATATATCTTTTCTGAATGAAAAAATAAGATAGGTGACCTGCCCTTTCCCTTTGACCTCCTTGGGTCTTACCCGTACCAGTGGATATGTGGATGCAGGCTTGCTTCGTTGAGGAGTGTCTGCCTGTTTGGGATATCCTGGATAAACAAGTTGGCGAGTCATTATGGACTTCCCATGCTATAATATCTATCAGCACCCTGGCCAGGAGAAGAATGACCGTTCAGGTCGCCTCGCACAAACAGCACGCCGATGTTTTGGAAGACTGCTGTGTTTGTATCCCTTCTGCTGGCGAAATGAGCCTTTAATAGAATTTGTGTGGTTTATTTTTTGGAGGGGAAGTAAAATTGACATCACATGTATTTGCACATCTTTTGGTATAACTTTAATCACAACTAATTCAATATCTGATATCCATCCATCCATTTTCCAAACCGCTTTATCCTACTGAGTTGCGGGGGGTCTGGAGCCTATTCCGGACGCAATGGGCACGAGGCAGGGAACAACCCAGGATGGGGGGATATCTGATATCAGATTTAAAAAATAAATATGATTTAATCTCATTTTTACTAGCAATTTCACAAAAATCTAAACTTTTTAATCAAACTTTTTATCTAAGCTTTCTTTATTATTACAGCTCACTTTAATACATTAATATGATGAGATCCTCTTCTCTTCATTCATTTGCAGCTCTTGTCCTGTGCATTTTATTTTCATTTGAATCCATTTTAATAATTCATCTTTTTTCTCTTTATAAGTCATGTAATAGTGATGAAGGCACTAATGATGGGAAAGATTTTACTTTGTGCAGTTTTTCAAAATAATATTTAAACCATCTATGGTTGCTTCGTCTAAAACAGTTTGGCCGATTTTTCCTATAATAAACGTCAGCAGTTCTCAAAATTTTGTTCAAATAGAAAACCCATGATCTTGTACTAAATAAGCAGTTGGAGGATGAAAAATTCCACAGCAGAGCAGTGATTCTGGTTCACGCTGGTTCATAGTTGGTTTATAGTGACTGGGCTTTGCAATATTAGATGCGTTCATATACCTCAGTGACTGCACCCATGCTCTGATTTATTAAAGGAAATGGAGGTACGCTACAGATTAGCTGCAGTAAATTAATGCACGTTTTCCAAATACTTATCTACGCATCCTTGATCTCCAATGAACCTCAGAAGATTCTTTATTTTTTTAGAAATATGATATTTCTAACGTAGGATTCATCCGCTCTGTTATTTCCTCATTGGTTTGGTGATGTTATAGTGCTGAAGTGGCCATTTTCACTCCAAGTCTGTTCTCTCAGGGCTGTGTGAGGTTCAGCAGAAGTAGAATTTATCCACCATATATATAATTTTTTTAAAAAATAAAGTTTTTCGTAGTAATTCTCAGTTCCGACTAAGTATCGGTATTATACTCTGGAGGTCGAAGAGCACACTTCGCCAGATACTGCGCTGGGTCTTGATGATGTGCCTGCATTTGATTGCGCTTCTCAGATTTATCATGATCTTTCACCCCAGCCAGCAATTCTTCTGTTCAGGACCGGTGATGATGAGCTCTATTGATTCCTGTCTTTCCTCATTAACTCCTTGTAAACTGGATGTGAGTGTATTACAATTTTTGCTCTACCTTTAAACACTATACTGTGCTGTTTTGCATAACTATCATTTGAATATATTAAGGAGTGTTCAACCATTTTTATTATGAAGACTGTAATAATAATAATAATAATAATAATAACAATAATAATAATAATAATAATAATGTCTACATGGTCTTCCAAACCATTTGATAGTGTGGACAGTATAGATAATGGTGTATATTCACTGCAGAATACAATATATAATTAAATGAAATGTGATAAATTATTAATAATCAAACTACTGAACACAAGCAAAACATCAATACTTAAAGACCCAAGCAGATTAGCCCCTAAACACACACCATGATCAACCTTATATTTTTATTTGTTCATTCCCCATAGAACCTAAATAATTTTAAAAATGAATTAAGCAGAGAGAACAATGTCGTCTTAGGGTGGTCAGGCACTCGGGGGGTAAGTCACCTTCCTCTTGCATGAATGACAGAGTGACCTGGTCAGGCCACGGCACCAACGAGCCTGCTGCAGTGGGCTCTGATTTAAGCCTTCCCAGCGCACAGAATAGCAGGAAACATATATCTGTCAGTCTCCATTTAAGAGTTCACCTGTAAGGAAAAGTTCCTGCCAATAGTGCTGACACAATCGCCATCCTTAGCAACACATCCTCCAGACTCCAGTCTTTGTGATGCACGTACATCTGAATGACTAAGTTTCCTGCTTCGCGAGCAGATTGTCTCCACAGAGACTTTCTTCTTTGTTTTCCTTAGCTCTGCACGTAATTCCGATTTATTTTTTTTTCCTTTTTAAATAACCATTTTGGCCACAGTTCAAACACGGCACTCTCCGTAACACTGTGACCACACGAAAATGCCACACATTTGTGTTTTCAGAGTATCTGCCGTAAATCTGTCTACTTCAGCATTTCTGTTTGTCTATTCCTGTCTCTGATTCATTGTGATATGTGAAAGTTAAAGAAGCTAAAACGTAACATTCTTTTACAGTATTATATCTTCTGTTTCATTTGCCAGTCTCATATCTCAATGCTGTATTAAGGGCATATTATGTAAATGATAATAATTACTTGCCACTTTCACAAGTATGCTAGAATGCTTTTGTTACATATCCCATCTTACTTAAGGTGCATAAAATTGATCCCAGGCAGAACACATTGTACAGATGTTCTGTGTCAAACAGAAAAGGTGCAAAGACAGTAAATATGGTGCAAATAAAATAAACATCATGAAGACAAATTTAAAGAGTACACAGTGCTCAAATAAAATGTCCTGAAAAAAACGAAATATTGTGATACTACAGAAATAAATATTTAAAGATAAGAATAATACATTAGCAATATAATGTACAATTTGAGAATGAAGTTTGGGGCCAGATGTTCAGCACTGCAGAACATTTTGTGGGAGATTAAGGGTCTTGCTCAAGGCCCCAGCTGAGAGGTGACAATGCATGTGAGGATGGGATTCAAACCAGCAACCTTCCAAGGACAGAGGTAGAGGTCTAACCTACTGAGTCACACACCACCCACACACTGTTGAAGTTGTATGAGCCCAGGTCTGTTCTGCTGTCCACAAGTGTAAGTTGTTGCTCTCGGCCCACCTGTCATGATTTTGGTGCCAAACATTATCTTTTATGTCACCTCTCCCTCCGTTTGACAGAACATCTTCCTCTCTGAATTTCGTGTGCTTGTAATGTGCTTTTACTGCCCAAACAGAACATACCAGCCATTAAAAGTTAGCTACGTCCCCATGTTTGTCTCTGACAGGCTTTCGAGTATGTCAGAAGAACAACAGCGGGCTTAAAATAGGAAATCAATTATGAGCTTCAGTATACGATCTCAAAAGTCTGAAGTCATGATATATTAATTATTTGGTCCATAAATTCGTGCCTTTCCTTGGTGACCACAATGAGGAGTATCATGTTGCAAACTCAGTTTAATCAAAGGTTCTAAACATAGTCCTGCAGAAAGCCACCTTGGGAATAAAGACAATGCGGGCTGCACACCAGCCTCCTCTTCCCCCGCTCCCGCTCTGTGAAGCCCTGTGGAATTTCAAAAGTTGTTGGCGTCCATTCTCCCCAATCTCCCTTCAGATGTGGCCTCCCCGGCCGCAGTTGCCAAGGACGCTTATAGTCAGTGACAAGGGCAGCTGGTCCTCAGTGTTAGTTTGGAGTGCGTCGAAGCAATGGAGGACTCCTATCGGGTTATCTACTGTGTGGCTTTCAAGGTGGGCTATTGAGAGCAGACAAAGCTTGTATAAAGGTAGGGAGCACGGAGCGCAAGTGAGAGACAGCTACGCTTAGCGCACTACAGCCCTGCTCACTCTGCAGTTCCTCCCATCATGGATTATATACATAATTAAAAAAAACAAGTTTTGCAACGGCATGATTTGCATTTTTAAGAATATTCTGTTTATTAAGGTGTAGGTCATAATAAAGATGCAATAAACGTGAATATTCATATTAAACCTCCAAAGTTACAGGTTTCTTCCCACAGTCCAAAGGCATGTAGTTAAGCTCATTTGTGGGTCTTCGTTGCCTGTAGATTATTTTTGTGTGTCTGAGCGTGTGCATGTATGTACCCTACTGCCCAGAATAGGCTCAAACTCTCCTCCACAACTGTGAGAAGGATAAGTAGATGCAGCATGGATGGATGGATGGATGGTGTTGGCTAATTTACTTGCATCCTAAGAGTTGAAGGTTTAATTGCTCTGTTCATTCTCCTGGTGCCTATGTGCATGTTGTTTAGTGGTAAGATTTTCACATGCATTAAAAGAAATTTTTTTTTGTACAATTTAACACAAAAAATGACACAAAAAACATAGAACATATATGGAATATATAAAAAGTAACACACAGTAAACATTTTTGTGAGGAAATTACTTGCAGTGTTTTTCTGAAAAGCTTTAAAGCTTTAGCTTAAAACAGGAATGAATGGATACCGTATTATTTGTGGAAAATGTGAAACATAAAATCTTGTTTTAAGCATAATTTCAATTTGCATGTTTTAAAACTGTATTGTCTAATTTTTATGTACAAAAAATACAGTATGACAAAGCTGGCCTTTACTGCTATCTTGCAACAAATATTCCATTAATAAAAAAAGATAAATCTTCATAAGATTGTCGATTAATATTAACCTCATAATACTGCATAAATTTTGTAATCCAAAAGCACAAATCAAATTTAACCGCAGCAGTGTTTTCCGTGATTTAATTCGGGGGTGGAGGGGGGGGGGGGGGGTGTTGAATATTAGAACGGGAACAGTTGGTTGTTAATCTTTGCTTCAGTACATTAACTCTTGAGCCATTTCTCTCCTTCTTTTAATTCCAGGAGAAGAAGTCCCTGGGTCACCTGGAACACTGGAAACAATTCAGGTGGCATTGCGACACGCTCTAAAGTCTACCTCCACGAGTAAACAAGGGTGACAGTGCAGTGGGCTAAAGGCAATTGACTTCAGGCGCCGGCACCAGCTTGCACAAGAAAATCAAAGGTTGGGGTCACCAGAGCAGAAAAACACTGCACTTTCTTCTGCCTGCTTTGCTTGCGAGTGGGAAGCAGATCTGGAAGTGAGCCGGTCAGCTCTTCACTGACACATGGAACATGTGCGTAGAAACGTCCTGTAGCCGTGCCTGTTGGTATCAACCCAGGCAGAGCGACACTCAGCTGCTGCTGGGTAATGAAGAAGAAAAAGAACATCTGCAGTGGCTATGGGCACGAGGTCTAAAGGTGCACGGTGGCATGGCGAGAACCTACTGCACGTCGAGGACATTTCAGATCCTGCTCGTTAAGAGGAGCTTGGGCTGAATGCCGGAGTTGTGTTTCTTAATGAACGAAACATTGGAACATTATTATGGACAAGGGTGTAGGAACTGGGGGGCAAATTTAATTTGTCTTCATTCGTCCCCCCAATAAATAGATTTTTGTATTCATATTATTAAGTTGCCCCCAACCCCATCAAACTCTCTTATGGCATTGATTGCGACATAATGCATTTAATCAAACTGCATTTATTTATGTTTTTCATATGTAACTATAATCATAATTATAATAATAATAAATTAGGAGCATGGCATCTCATCACATGGCAAACACATTTCAGCTCATCTTTGAACATCAACTCAGATCCTCCTAAGTAAACATTGTATAATGTGGGTATAAAAAGCAGCTTGTTTGCAGCAGAGATGTCCTTCCAAAGCCCCTTTAGACCAGGACAATTCTGCTAACAGACTGAACAAACATTCTAACAGCACTCCAAATACTGACTTGGATGTATCATACAGGGGATAAAAAAATCCGATGATCATGACAATGTTAATGATGATGATTAAGGTGGTGATGTCGATGACAATGATGATGATGATGGTTAGACAGGAGAGCAGGGAAAGCCTGAATGAGGAACTTTGCTTGCTAAAGTGCCTGGTTGCTGTCTTTTCAGAGTATTAAGTGTTGTGTGCTCAGATACCACCTGTGCATGGGAGACAATGCGGCAGGAGTTCTGTTTTTTCTTTTGCTGGTGGGGGAGTGGAAGAACTGCACAAACAGGTATTTTACTTGTTGCAACAACTCAGATACGTATTTGCATAACTTTAACGAATGCAGTGTCACTAATAGTGCATGCACACACACACACACACACACACATACACACACACACACACACACACACGCACATGTAGGGTATACCTATCCTTATTATTATTATTGTGTCCCCATAAGGATAGGTATACCTGCTTGTACACACACACACACACACACACACACACATGTAGGCTATACCTATCCTTATTATTATTGTGTCCCCATAAGGATAGGTATACCTGCTTGCACAGACATACACACACACACACACACACACACACACACACACACACACACACACACACACACATATAGTCATTCGTCAACTGACATCCTATCAAGTAATGTTTGATCATACTCCTGTCCCATAAGAGCCTCAGTAAAGTATATCAGGAGACATCTGAAGCAGACATAGTGGACGCTAGCAGATATATTTTACTACGTGTGCAGCATGCGGCAAGAACCAAAACAAACCAACTGTGCTGCTACTATATAGCTTTAGTTAAATGTGTGTGATATCATATCTTATGTCAAACAGTATACTTGACCTCTTCCCTATAATGATCGAGATGCTACCAGTCTGACTTACGTCCTCCCCTCCAGAATGAAACCCAGACGTAAGTGCACCTGTAGATTAAACTCAGGGTCAAAGTCCTGCGTCTGTATACAGTCAGGAGGGAAAATATTTTATTGAAAAGCACATTGTAATCTGCATTAGCAGTAATTAATTTTTTGTTTGATTATACAAGAAGTTCTGCTGAATTATATATGTATTATACTTACATATATAGCTAATATATTCAGGAAAAATGTGCAGCTGTGAGTGTGTGAATATTTCAGGGACCACGTATTGGATTCTGCTTCAAAAGAACCCCTAGGATAAGTTTTGAGATTTCAGGATCAATGTAATTAGTTTGATCATTTTCCCACAAAGCTACAAACATGGAAAGTTTGGTATATAATAATAATAATAATAATAATAATAATAATAATAATAATAATAATAATAATAATAATAATAATTAATAAACTATTTGAAGCAAGACTAGGCCCTACAGAAAGACATAAGTGTGTACTTTATACCCTTATACGGTCATTCTCAGTAGTCAGGCATTACCATCATATAGTTTTTGAGCAAAGTTTCAGCTATGTTAAACCATGAACCAACAAAGCTTGATGGGTCATTCCTAACTCCGCAAAAGACATATTTGTTACATGCTTTAGTGCTTGTGCCAAAACACTCCATGAATATATAAGCATATCATGGCAGTATGCGAATATGCATACAGCTGTGGAGACGCTTCCTTGTCAGTAAATATTTACTGCAGTAATTCCTGCTCCACATCTAGTACTTAGGGTGATCTCTTCATGTTTGCTCGTGCAGTTAAAGTTTTTGTATTTTCTGAGTTATTTAAATTAACGGTAGTGTAAAACAACTGTCACTCTTTTTCAAAGAGGAAAAACTCTTTTTTTCTTTTCATTTATTTTCATTTAGCCAGTCATTTAGTGAGTGATATATGTAATGCATGTTTGCTGTTTCATTGACTAAATTGCCGAAAAGCATGATTTCAAAGAAATGTACAATCCATAATACAAAAACATGAGTCTCTTTTGGTTTGGGGCTGACATATTTTGTAAGACTAACTCCATGTGGGTTATTTTAACCTGGTAATGCAATACAGCCATGATTTTTTTTACAGTGCACCTTTCCCAGAAATAAAATGTTACTCATGTATTTTCTGAGAAAATCTTGCCATTCTACAGTTGTTTTGATACAGAAAAAAAATGCCATGTTCTTTCCACAACTCTGGCTACTGACAGACTCAAGAAAAATAAAATCATAAGATGGGTCACGCAGAAAGGAAGAGGTGAGAAGAGGATGTGGAGACTTTTCACCTTTTCGTGTTGCTTGTTTCCTCCTGGAAGAGTTGGTTCCTCAGCAGCTGTCATCCTGGGGGTCTGAGAGGAAGACCCCCCCCCAGCACTCTGTAAGAAGGCTTCCCTAAACGAGGCTCGGATCACATTGTGAGGGCAGTACTAGGACAGCAGGACTACAGCTTATTTAAAATGCATTCAGTTTTGCTCTGTTTTACAGATGAATTATGTATTACTATTAAGTAAAAGAAAATATTATATCCAGAATTATAAACTGTATATATAGTTGCCTGGTATTCCTGAAGATTCAGGCATTGGCTTTGGACTGTTCCCTGAATGTTCTTCAGGTTGCACTTCTCATCATTGAATTTATTGAATTATCTAGTTCTTGGTTTGTCGTAAAATGTCGTGTAGCTTTGGCTCCTACACTACTCATGCTTGCACATGGGCATTCGGTGGAAGCTTAGCACTTATGCCTAGCTGAGTCCTTGACAGCACAGTACATTTGTAATGTGCTATTTGCCTCACTTGTACGTTGCTTTGGACAAAAGCGTCTGTAAATGAGATAAATGTAAATAAGATAAATTTGGATATTTAAGCGCTGGCATTTTTTATGTATTCTTAAAAATGAAACCTCGTGTTTTAAATGAGTAAGCAGGAAGAATTGCTCATTATTTGTTATGGACTCAGGGCATAGCTCAGGCGGTCAAAGATGCGAAGATCAACAACAACAACAACAAATTTATTTTTGTATAGCGAATTACCACAGCATTACATCGTCTCAAAGCGCTTTACAGCATCTGCACCCAAAGCCAAAGGCGACAGTGGTGAGGAAAAACTCCCTAGAAGGAAGAAACCTTGGGAGGGACCAGACTCAAAGGGGGAGTCCATCCTCCAGGGGCCGACAGGGAGAGTCAAATAGGATAGATGGTTAAATGGCAAGTCACGCTGTCCAAGTCATGAGATGTGAGAAATAACTGGAGAGCAGGGAGGATGACAAGCCAGTGCCGAGTCTTCCTCCAATCGCCAGGACAACTATAGGTAAGGCAGCGGGTCATACATGGAAGATGACACAGGTAGAACGGCGAGCTGGATGCAGGGACGTCACTGGTGGTGGCGACGTCACATGTACTGTAGTAGGGTATGCTGGACATCTTGATAGATTGAGGTCTTCAGGCAGCACCCCCCAGGAGGAGTAGGGGAAATAAAATGTACAATTAGTCAAAGTAGAGGAGGCTATAGGCAGTGCTGACAGCTAGATGAGTGCAATATGAAGTCCAATGTACAAGCTCCGGCAGATATGGCTATGGCAGCATCAGTAGGAGGGAGAGGCAAGTGGGAATGCAGGCATGGGGAGTCCCTGAAATGTCAGCACTCCAATTCCACAAGGGATTGTGAAGCTAGAGTGACAGCACTGACAATCCAGTTTATCCAAAGCCAATGGCACCAATCCCCACCCAGCTCTACACCTCACACTGTAGGTCTGACTGGGAGTGAGGAGTCAGCTAGAGCTAGAACTAGTGTCCCTATACGCTAAGCTAAACAGGTGTGTTTTTAGTCTAGACTTGAATATTGAGAGTGAGCCTGAAACCCGCACATCCGGTGGAAGACCATTCCACAGCTGAGGAGCTCTGTAGGAGAAAGCTCTGCAGCCTGCCGTAGCTCTTTCTACCCTAGGCACTAACAGATATCCCACTTGTGGCTCCAAAACAAAAAGGTTCTATTTAAGGGAATCACACAGAATGAAGGACTATACGGTGTCAGAAAACTATAACAGAACTTAATACTAAAACAAGAAATAAAAACCAAAATGGAAACACATCCAGGGACCAGGGTGTCAGAGAACGCAGAACCAGAAACCCGGTACAAGGACCAAAACACATGGCAACATTACAGCATGACATTACAATGACATACTAAAGCACAGAGTGAGTGAAGGCACTTAAGTACACAGACATCCAGGTAAAACCAGGAATAGGTGTAACCTAATCAACGAACCAATCAACGGAGACGCAGAAGCAATGAGAAACAGGTGGACACAATAAGAAAACATATAACTAAGAGAACTGACAAGCACTAAAGACTAAGAATCTACAGCAAGGACTAGGGAAAACGCCACCAGGAAATACTAGAAACAAGAACACACAGGAATAATCACAATAAATCTGGGAAACTCTAGAATAAGGAAACACGAAATAAGCACTAGAGAACAAAAATCCAGGTGAGTGGTCTCAAGTCACCCTTGAACAAAATCTGAGCCACACACTCAGCCCACTGACCTATGCGACAGTCTGGGGAACAGGGAAAACACACTAGGGATTAGGCGACACACTGGGTGTGAATGGCAAGAAACAGGGAAGAGGACAGGATGGCCAGTGACACCTGCTGGCCAAACAGGAAGGGGACATGAAGGGCGGGGTCGGATGGGCGCTGACCTTGACAATTATTTAGCAACGTAAATTCAATGCCACCTTTTTTCCTTTTCTTTATTTAAAAAAGTGAAAGTAGTTGATTGTTATTGCTGACACACAACAACAAAAGGCACTCACTGCATTTAACCCATATAAGACATGGCAGTAGTCAGATATTATTTAGCTGCCTGGGGAGCAGTGTGTGGGGACAGTGCCTTGGTTAGGGTACTTCAGGAACACCTTGTTGGTCAGGGATTGGAACCAACAACCTTTCAAACACAAATGCACTTTCCTAACCATTAGGCCACCACTGCCTTTCTTACCACCACTCAAAGCTGCAATTATTACTGTTATTGGTGTCTAGCTCTGGTTATATTGACTTAACTCTATTATCCCTCCACTACATGTAAATATGATTAAAATGATGTACATATGATTTTGACTTGATGTTATTTTTTTAATGAACACCATATACACCTTAATCTGTACAGATTACTGTGTTTGATTATAAATTTCCTTGGTACCTATTCTATGTTCATTATCGGATTTTAATGAAGAAAATAATAAGAAAAAAGAGAAATGGACAAAGTGTTATACATTATACAGACACACACACATACACACACATACACAAATATATATAATTATCGGTTAGCACACTACAGTAATACTAAATGCATCATAATGTGTTCGCACTGAAATTGTGAATCTGCAGCCTCAGACACATGTTTTCTCTCAGTGTGATTAAAGTTCTGCAGCCCAGAATTACTCCAGGCCTGATTTTGCAGGGCACAATGTAGGACATGGACTGAATGGGGATTACCGAGAGTTCCCTCTCAGACAGAACATCTCATTGATGATGTGGGAGTGCATGGTCACTGATGACTAACTGTACGCATGTTGATAAAGTGCTGTGATATCAATGGTGTGGAGTGTTACCCCTACTGGGTAAATCCTATGACCAGGTTAAATCCTATGACCAGGTTCTTACAGATGAAATTGCATTAGATCAAATTATTAAGATACAAAAAAAATTAAACTTAGCTAAGTAATAAATCTGGCAATTGATGTAATTTACATATTTAATTGTATAACACTATACTTAACACTAGCCCTAAATTCTCAGGAATCATTAAAAGTCAATGTACAAATATTTCACTATTAAACTGTATTGGGTCCCCTAAGAATACCCTGAGTCCTGTTTTGTTCAAAAGCAGTCATTTCAGCAGATAAGGGGTTAAGGCCGTTTTCCTTAGTTTACATCTTGCCGGAGTCATGGTTCGCACTTCCGTATGAGCGCTAAGTAACAGATGTTCACCTGGCAGAGTGAAGCCTTGGATGCGGCACCATCCATATGCTACGGAGAGTCAACATGTAATCACACTCCTCACAAGGGTCACATGTCTCGCTGACATAACCTTTCCTGCGAGTCAAATAAGTAAAGATGACACATCAGAGCGTCATATATGATTTTATGAATGCGTGTAATATTCACGCATAGTGACATGAAATGGATTCGACTATGTATATAATGTAGCCAGCATATGGCCTTTTTCAAATTAAGAAAACAAGCACAGTGGCCTGATTCATTTCATACTATTGACAATATTCATCGTCGAAGTCATCATACAGTACAGTTGTATAGTAAATTTGGAATTATAAATTATAGACCGAAAGCGGGAATTTCAAAAAAAGGAATGAAAAGACACGTTAAACAAGTATATGACCCCAAAAATATTTCCTGACCCTTTCTTGAAACACATAAATTTTGTAAGACTTTAACCATAATGTGGAGAAAAACTACTGTGTGTAAAAATGTTAGTAGTGTTTTAGGCAGAAAGACACTATAACTTATTACTCACTGGTATTGTCAGGATACAAGAAAGTGTTTAATAGCAAACAAACAACTGAGGCAAACACTATGAAACCGTATGCTGCTGTTCGACACAGTCTGCTCCATTTGTAGACATGACCCTTCTGTCATGTTAATCTCCACTGTACCTTGTTTCCTTTCCAGATTAAAATTAGACAGATCAGAATGTTACCCATAATGCCATTCCTACTGAGCTCCCTGCAGAGCCCTATTGCATGCGTGCGAGCCAAGACTTTTTACAATGATGTAACAGTACATAGAAAATGTGTGTACGGTAGAAGGCAAATAAGATTAAAACGTGAAAAAGATAGGAAATCCGGCAGGTAAAGCAGTGCAAATTTTTGTTAGTGTTTTTATTACTTTTCTTGTCTTAGACCCTCAAATATTCTCAGCTATGTGACATTATCGATAGGTGATTACTAGACATGTTCTCAGTTAAAAAATTAAGATGGTGAGTATTATAATGTGGCATGAAAGTTGTATGCAGTACAAAACGTATGTAGTCGGATAAAACCTCCAGAGCTCCAGTCAGAAGCACCGTCTTTAATTGCACCAACATGCCACCGTCTTCTATCAGAAGCTCTCATGCCTCCCATGTAATTAGAGGAGACACATGCAAACAACTAAGAGCGAGAGAGTACAGGTCCTATTAATATCCGCCGGCTCGTTAGGACAAAGGCATACGTTTGGCTGAAAGGAATTGCGCCACCGGGACAACCTTGGCGAAGCCTCTTTGGGGAATATGACCACCTTCTGTGCCAGGCATGTTCCCAAGTCCCCCTCACCCAAGCCTGTGTACTTAAGTTTAATTTAAGGACCACTGGAAGGAAACAAGGGTCATTTCTGTAAACAGCTTTCGCAAGGCTACAGAGAATTCATTTATAGATTTTGCTGGAAAACATTTCAGTGTGAGCCCGTGTTTTCGTCATGGACGTTGCTGTGATGGACACAGTTGCATTTAAAGAGAAGAACAATCTAATGCACCTGAAGTTTAGGTTGGGTTTCGTGAAGAGGAAAGGAAATTTCACTTACATCCATATGAGTTGAGTGAAAATCACCACCAATGATTTTCCTGTCCTTGATATGTCAGAATAGTGTCCTTAAAGATGCACATTAAAAAAAAAAACTGTTTACAATACACTTTCCAGAACATGCATCTGTTGGATGCCAGAAACTGGTACTGTAACTAAAAAACTAACATGCACGCATGATGATGCGGCTTACCTGTTTTTGCCTTAACAATTTCAGAATGTAGTGTAAATTTTCAGTTTTTCAATGTAGAAACAGGTGGGAAAGATCACTTTAAAGCAATGATACTAAAATCACATGTATTTAGCCATTTGTAAGTTTTGAAAGTATTTGTTGCTTAAATATTGGAGTATTCATTGTAGTAAATGATCAAAGACATCCACACTGTAGAAACTTTCAGTGCATTCGGTAATAAAGAAAGCAAAATACCAAATTATGTTAAAATAATGTAAAATCGTAATGGTATGTTTAATCTAAAATACATAAATATGAATATGCAAAAATCTATTATTTCAGTTAAAATATTTCTTGCTTGTATGCAATATGTAAAACAGTCCATTAAATTTATAAATGCCAAATTTTTGCATATTTACTGCCTGTGTGCCTGTGTGTGTTCAGGCTATCAGTTTCTTTACCCAAGAAGGCCGTAGGGCCAATGGCAGCATGCCTATGCAAATTTATTTTCTCAAAGCATTCTGGGTTCACTTTGTATGCATTTTGCAAAATTCCTGCTCTAAAGCTTTATGTAGTGAACTTTGCTTATTCATCTATTTCATGAGCCAAGCTATTACTTCTTATAAAAAAGCAGGTCTTATCATGGCATTTTCTATTAGATAAATGCAGTGTACACTCAGCAGCCACATTATTAGGTACACCTACATGGTACATGTTAAGGCACCCTTTTTCATTAGAACCACTTTATTATAATGAGCTGTTATTTTTGCACTTGTGACCTCCCTGTTCCCTTTAATGAGTTTAGCCACTCTTGACTGGCCTCCTTAAGGTTTTTTAGTCACAGAACGTCCCCCAACTCAATTTTTGATTTTTTTTTGTTGTTGTTGTTATTGAGATGCTAGAACCACCATCCTTAAAAGCAACATTTACACCACATTTAAAATCACCAAGACGATGTATTTGCTGTTATAGCATTCAACCTCACAGTAAGTGAATCTCTCGACCCGTCTACATGCTATATAGCCAATTACATGTATATTCACTGTCTGTAAGGGCACACTGTTCGGGTTAAGAAGCCAGTGCAGTTTTTAAAATGGCCACTGCGTGTTTATGTGTGTGTGTAAATATGTATATTTTAATTGATCAATAGTAACTCAGGAGTTAATGAAAATCCTCAAAATCTGATAGTTTTGTGAGTCCATACAAAACTATCATTTATTTAATGGTAACCGGCCACTTCTCTGGTGGATCCCCAGTAAGAGAGTAACGGTCAGAGTGCGATGCAGTCAGTTACATGTGATGCTCCTCAGCTACTTTCAACACCACTGGCCAGTGCAGATACTGTCTTTCAACTTATACTTTTTTTTTTTTTTTTTTTAAATATGCAAGTCATTTTAGAAGTGTTAATAAAATATTTGTTCAGAAGGGTGATCTGGGCAAAGCAGATAACCTATCTGTGTTTGAGTTTTATTTCCCATGTTCTAAATACTCATGTTCTGCTTGTTTGGCTTATTGATTGGCTTGGCAAGAAACTAGACCTCTTCAACAATGACCAAGGTCAAACGACACATGTTAACTCTCTCTCTCTCTCTCTCTTTCTCTCTCTCTCTCACACACACACACACACACACACTCTCTCTCCCTCTCTCATTCACTGTCTCACTTCTCTCTCGCTCTTTCTTACTTAAACACAAAAGCACACAGAAATAAATATAAGATGTGATGAAAATGGCAGAAAACAATCTGGACAGACACAAACTTATATACGGAAGACATCAGCACGCATGTGACTTTCATGGTTTGTTTCTGTAATTTCCAGGCATGTAATTTTCCCGTGTGTCATGTGTAGGTTTGCGAATGGCTCCATACACATGCTTTAGTATCCCGTTAATCATGCCCGCCCATGCGCACACAGGCCGACGTGTTACTGCATTATCTCTTTATTGTTGCTCTATTTGTATTACAATTGTAACATTAGAAGTTCACAGTCAACATTTAGGACATAAAGCAATAGGTTCAATATTGGAGCTGCCCTTGCCTTTGTGCTAAATGGGGACTAGAGGCATACACAATTATAATTGATTGTTAGTGTCTTCTGACCATAGGCTTGATTAGACATTGGCTAATTTTAGTGCTATATCACCATACTCTGGATCCAGCTTAGGGACAATAGTATACAGAAAGGCTTTAAGCTTCATGTCAATCATAGGGGTAGCTTACTGGGGTAGAAGTGAGAATCACATGAGTGAATAATGGGTGCTCCTAATTGGATGGGGTGGAGTTCAGAGCATCAGCCGTCTACTCCTCACACTAATCAATGATATTGAAATCTGAAGGTTGTTTTAGGGACAGCATTCTGGCTTGTCAATGCCATTTCCATCACTTGTGCATCAGTGTCACCTCACCAACACACAATCCCATTTAGCATTGTCACAGGACTAGCAAAATGGCAGAATGCAGACCTTCATTTTCATTTCACGTCCAAGATCACTTGGGCTAAGTTACAGCCATGTGAACTGACACTGTTAGCTAGCATCAGCTCTGCCTCCTGCAAATAGCTGTCCCAGCGCTACATCTGCACATATTTGCCTGCTCGCAGGCGAACGGCCGCATGACCTCCTTATTGTCAAGAGCACTTGGCTCCAGTCCCAGTCCGGGCCATTATCCCGCCGAGGAATGACACTGGCGTGGAAGACAGTCACTGACATTTTTGACTTTTAAGTGCTGCTGGCCATTAATCAATAGGCGGCATCTGTTTCGGAAAGAGTCAGAGCCGGGGCCAAGTCAAACGGAATGAGTGGCGTAATCCTAAAGTAAATGGAGGAGATCCGAGGGAACGCTTGACTTGTGTCAGTTCCACCTTCGCTTTATCTCATCTGCTCAGTATTAGCACATTGAATTTCGTACTCCAGCGCTTAGCATATATGCTAATTAAAACACTCTCCTCGCATTTATTGCCATAGGACCTCAGGAAAATGTTTGCTCCTGTGCATTTGGGTATTTTGTTTGTGTGTCCCCGTGACCGGGCATGTATATTGATGTGTGGGCCAGTTGAAATGTACTTGGAAGTCTGTTGGAAGGAAACATGGGGTATTTGCGTACTTGTGTTCAGTACGTGCAAATGAAATGCAAACATAAACTTTAAAGGGGGCCTTGAATGCCATGGTTGCTGTGCTGTCAATCACTGACTACTCTGGGTCGATAAGTAACCAATGGTCACTGACGCAGTAATATGACTCCGCCCACCATGTGTTTTAGAAGAATCAATTCTCCAATCACTCAAAAAAAATGCTTCTTATCAACTTCAAAATGGAAAATACGCTAAATGCCCGAAGTAATTCTGTATCAACTGAATGACATGAAGTTATTCAAGAACAAATTCTCTGTTTTATAAGGATATATTTAGAGGAAAGTCTGGTGTTATCCATTTTCCTGATTAAGAACAAAAATAAGTTATTTTATCACCCCGAAATATCAAAATACGCAAGAAAATAACAGTGTTTGCCAAGGTGGAAAACTTAGTATTTGCTTAGCAAAAGACAAGATTTTTCAGTTTTATATTTTCCTGTGACACCCGTGACACCTGTCATACTGTCCGCAGCATGTCCTTTGCCACACAGAACTTCTATATCCAAGATCATAGGCCCAGCACTATTCAGTGCTGCCTACTTCTGCAACCTTGCATTTGAGCTTTATTATCATTTTAAACGCAAATGCTAAAATTCGCGTTTGCATGTTCTCTCTGCCTTGGGTGGCTTTCCTCTGGCCACCTCAGTTTCCTCCTCTACTTAGGGTAATTGGTGCCTCTGAATTGTGCATAGAGTATAACTGTGTGTGTGTGATGAACCGGCATCCCATCCAGGGTGTACCCCAGGCATGTACCCTGTCTGTCCCCATCCTCTACTGTGACTCTGACCAGGGTAAGCGGATAAAATACAGAAGGATGGATCGATAGATGGATGATTATTATACATCATTTATATATAGGCACATTCAAAAATCATGCCTAATCCCCAATACACTAGATAAATGAAAAATGTCACAAATACATTTAGGTTAGAGTCATTAAAAAAACTAATAATAAAGGTTTGTTTTGAGTGTCACATTTCTAATGGATATCCCCTTTTATTCACATTTACAAGTCATTATTCTTCTGTAACATTTTACAAACTGTTTTTTCTTAAAGTTTTCATGGGTGTTAAATGTCAATATCTTGTAGTTGTATTTCACACCTGATGCAAATGTATATTGGACCAGTCATTTAAAAAGAACAAAAAAGTTTATTGGACTGTTCAAAAGCCAGATGTCAGAATTAAACAGATTTAATCACCTGTTCAAGAAACCAAATTATGCAACTGGACAGAATGCTCAGCATTCTATAGAGCAGCATAATATGTATTTTAAAATGCTCATAGTTTACAGATTGTATTTTCTATAAACTTTATCCTACAGATAAATATATAGGAAAGAATAAAAAATATGGTCCAGTGCTATATAATAACCAATTAACTTTTAAAATATTTTATGCTAATCCAGTTAAAAATGTACCACAATTTAATAAACTGTACTTCTGCTTGTCACCTAAACATAATTCTGGCAGTACACCATTAAGACTGATAAAAACCGTGTATATAAATATGGTTTAATATATATATAAATGTACAGTGTACAATATACCAAGCTTTCCATATGCTGTAGGTGTTAAACAAGCCTTTCTTTTATAAAGGAGACACATTAGAGAGGTTTGGGCTTTTTGAGTATCCAGCACTTGTAACCTTAAAGTGTTCATGGTGAAGGGTTTCATGTGAACAGGAAATGCTTCCAACGGCGCATTAATAAATGGAAAACAAATATAGTGTTTTTAAGACACTGTGTGTACACATACTAATCATGTGAGACACTACTTAGGATATATTTTTGTTATGGTAATGTGGCTAATATAAAATATTAGCATTACTAAACTCATAGAGATGCACAATACACTTTACTCTATTTTATGACATGCAAGTTCATCTCTATTAATGCCGTACTTCAGATTTATTCGATACTATCCTTCATGTAACTTGCACTTCAAAGTTACTACTACAATAATACTACAACCAATAGTATTACTACTACTACTACTACAACTACTACTACTAATAATAATAATAATAATTTTTAATGTAACGTAATACTTTGGTCTCTGGTTGAGACCCAGTTACTTTGAAAAGACTGGCTTAAGGGCTGTGAAATGAAATTTATAATACAGTAATAATGTATATTCTTGTGTTCATTGAATGCATTAAATTTTGTCATAAATATAATATATATATAAAATATTTTATTCCTAGTACATATTATATTCATATAATATTTCTAATATTTGTTCGTTTTATAGTATGTGAACAGTATACGTAAATATATTATATTGAGTAAAAATTCCTAGATAATGCCTTTAAGTCTGAGATAAATGAGGGATTTCTTGGTTCCTTGGTGGAATTTGAGACTGTATTGCGTGAAACAGAAGGAGCAATTATGAGGGATTACAGTGAAAGTAGAGAGCAAGGATTATGATGCTCTGAGTAGTTCATGTCTCAAGTCATCAACATTAAATTAGGGGCAGGCACAAAACGGCAGCTCCCCCCGTGCCACCTCGTCTGTAAGACGTCTCATTTATTGATCGCTAACAGAAGCTGTTCTTTAGTATCACTCCAGGGGATGGACATTCCTTACGTTCAACGGGGAAAGCATGTTAATCTGTGATTTCCTACAACAGAAATGAGACAGATTGCTTTTTTCCTTCCCGTTACACATTTGCAGGAGCTGTTGGGAAGGGGGCACGGCTGTCCTCGGCTAATTAAAGGTAGCGACGGAAAACTGGAGGGATCGCAAGACAGATGGACTCCGCGCATTAGGATGCCAAGGATCTTTGAACCCTGATCCATGAATGTAATTCCATGTTTAATTAAACCGCTTAATGTGATCTCCGCAAAGCCAAATTTTGTATGAAAATTGTTTTTTACAGATTTATTCACTGGATGGCTTTATCCAGGGCAATTCAGTGAGCACAGAAAGATAAAAGTAGATTTTAACAACAAAACAATTACCAAAACAAACATCCAAAGGAAAACTATGAATAATCCTTTACCAACAGCATGATACAAATGCTGTTGCAAATTGTACTGTGGACCTGGAAAACTGATTCAAAGGCTGAAGATTTTCCTCAGTGGTTATGAGAAATGGAATGTATAAAGATAATACTTCTGGACAATTACAGATTTATTAAATCTGATTCTAGGATACAATCTTGTTGTCCCCCAGGAATTGTAATAATGGTATAGTCTTTGTTGCTATATAAAGGCTGCTATAGAATCAGCTGATTTCAACTGTGGTGAGTTAATTTCACTACTCAGGGGCAAAATGCTACGATGAACTGCCCATAAACTTTGGGGGTGGCACACCTCCACAGCGGTTTGCTGGTATGTTCCAGGGCCCTTGTCCACGTCTGACCCCTCTGAATCATTCAGGGTGTCCACCCCATTTACTCTGCCCCTGCCAGAGGCAGTTTAACTAGGTTTATTTACCCCAACTGCACACTTATGTAACTGTGTATGTTGTTTTCTATACAACTAACACATTCATACTAACACTACAGTTTGAAATAATTTATGCCAGAAGTCCTTTTATAGAGTATGTTATTAAATTAAATCTTTCATAGGTACTTTAAATAAAGCCCGTTAATCGCTTACATATTGCTTCATGAAGATTATTTCGCAGAATCAAAACCTCTTAATCCAATAAGCACGACAACATTATTCAGCAGCCAGACTGAAGTTCCTGTTCCTGAGACTTATAGTTAATAATTAGGCGTCTACCTTTTTTTGCACCTGTTTGACAGTCTTGCTTATAGAACGGTTTCAACTGATTAAGATTTCTGACTTATGTTGCGTTAAAAGACTCTAAGCAAACAATACTGAGGTCCAGACTTGTCTGCTGCAAAAAATTCCTTGCTGTCTTTCCATTCTTTCGGACGTGCTGGGATATTTCAGATTACTGCTATACGGATTCCCACTACAACTTCAAGTCACAGATACAGAAGGCCTGAGGTTCCGAAACATTCCTATGAATTCGTGTATGAACTCTGGTCGTCCAGGGTGCGGATAAGTAGCCACTAATCATGATACTTTTATCACCACATTTGACAGTTAGGACAGGGTTACTGGCAGTAGGCAGGATTAGGTTTTTAGCCAAATGTCATGTTTGTGGATGTGGCCAAACAGATTGGTTTTAGACCCAACCATCCAGAAAATACCCTCCTCAAATGGACTTTTTCGAAATGAGCACTAGTTCCAGCTTACTTTGACCGTGGCTGCTATTCAGCTTGCGTCATATTGTCAAGGTACGAGCGTGCACATCAGTGGCTGCGAGGAGTCATGCGGATCCTTGGATGTTGTCCTGGGGTTCTCTTGGACATCCTGTATGATTTTTGTTGCTCTGTGGGATAATTTTGAAGGACATCCACATCTAGGTAATGTTGCCATGTTCTTTTCCCTTTGTGAGCTACTTGTCTTATGGCGGGATAAGGAAGCAAAAAAAATGTTTCGCTAATGAAATGTAAAATGCAAAAATATTGTCAGTTTATTACGATTCTGAATTCTTATAATTAAAAGAAAAATTGTAGTGCTTATATTAGTATAGGTCATATTTTGATAACATTTTCTTAATAAAAAATGAATTACTTCACATTATGGGCATACATTACTTCACATTCACATTAATTACATAATAAATCATTTAATATTGTATAAACTGTAATTTTCCTCTGCTTTGGAGCTCCTCAGATCCCAATGTATGATACGAAGTGATTTTATAATACACATTGACTTTATGACAAGTGATGTGTGTGTTATTATATGAGACTATCAAAACTGTAAGTATATATGTCAGTTCTTACCTCTAATACTATAGCATGCATACATTTCATAATGACTTTTATTTAGTCTATTTGTGGGATGTGATGAGTGTGTTTAGAAGATCCTACAATTATTAATTGCAGTATGGTTAAAAATATAACTGTACAGTTACATGGGGGCGTGGGATGTCCATCATTGTTTCACTAAATGAAAATTTTGCACAAGCCATTGAAAGTGCATCCGGAGTGCTCATTTTACCAAGCCCCCCCCCCCCCCCCCCCCCGGCTTTACATTTTACTGACTGCCCATTTTCGACCACAATTAAACGCAAATTGAAAAATCTTTGCACGGCCCTGTGCCCATATATATTAATTAATGTTTTAATTTGAACACAAATAAATTTTATCTCCCTACATTGGACTGTTATGTGATGTGCATGTCCGTAATGAACTTAGCTCTGTTATCTTGGCTAAACTCATAATTGATGTCCGCTAAATCACAGTGTTTGAAAATGGCCATAGGTTTTTCTTTGGATGTTAAGTTGCCACTCAGTCACGTTGCACACGCACTGCTGCCCATTTTGAAACACCGATTTGGAGTACCTGATTGAAACCCAAAAAAAAAATGGAACAACATGCAAACGCTACACAGACAGAACCATGTGTCAAACCTACAACCTTGGTCCGAGGCCCCAGCCTTAACCTCTGACCCACCATGCCATCCAGTTTACTTGTGATATATTTTTATAGTGAAGACTGCTTGTGTTGCCTTTTGCTAACCACATTATTGATGATCATAATGGGAGATGGCCATCTTTAGAATTTAGAACAGTAGTAAAGCAGAATTTAGTTTAATTAGCACTACTCTCATCCTTGCCCTGGGGAGAGACTCTATATCATCCATTGGGAGGCCAGGACACATCGTAAGAAGGAGATAATTAGTTGGATCTTTATGGAAACTGACCCTAGTAAGGCTGGTAAAGACAGGAATGAGTCATTTTTTGCCATAATCCTTTCAGAAATCCTGTGTTATTGCACTGGATGTAACTCGACTGAAAATTAGTACAAGCTATTATATTTTATTTCTGTTGTGATGGTTGCTCCTGGAGTTCTTGTCTTGATTGCTGCACTGCTTAAATCGAGACACCCATTGCTTGCTTTATAGCACTTGGGGCACTTTGGGTATCCATCTATCCATCCATCTATCCTCTGAAACTGCTTGTCCCGCTCAGGGGCGCAGTGTGTCCGACTTTGGGTATCCCTAAAACATAAACATAAACACCCGAGAGGCCTCCAGAAGAGCCTGCCTCTCACAAAGTCCAAGGAACAGCACTTTAAGATCTGGAAATTTGACTGGCCACTAATTTTGCCAGCTCTTTGAGAACTCAAGATCATAAGAAAGTTGTATGACCCCATTTCCTTCAAAGGAAAGAAAATAAAAAGGAAATATTTGAAAAAAAACAAATGTCTTAAATACACCTAAAAATTATAATATCAGTAAGTAAAAACCCATCCAAACAAGTATAAGTACAATCAGTAAACCAGTAACTGTAATGACAGACAAATACTCAATAGACTATTAAGGACTGGCATCCCATCCAGGGTACACCCCTGCCCAGTGCCTCATGCAGCCTAGGATGGGCTGCGGGATGCATGGATGAATGACAATCAATTAAACTGATACAGACAATAACACATATCTGAACACCAAGATATTTTATTGTGAAAATGTTTGGCCCACAGGGCAAATACAGACTACATAAAATGGGACAGGCTGTGCATAAAGTCATAAATGTGACGGCTGACTGTTCCGCAAATGTCCCCAGAGACTGTCGGATAATAAATGGCTCCCCGTGAGTTGGTCCAGAGAGCATCACCATGTCTTTAGTACCCTTTTTGCCTGACTGTGCCAGGAAATTGGTGTCCGATCACATGCCTGCAATTCTCATGTTTAGTGCTGGCATCCGTGTCAGAGGGATTGATAAACTGATCTCACACAAGACGTGGCGCCCAAGCAGGTGCTGCATCACTGTCATCACCCCATCATCAGAATCCTGCATGTTACACACTGGCCCCTTTAATTCATGACCGCTTTTCAGTGAGTCGTTTGACAAGGGCGCATGCAAGGGCGATACATCATATGTTCAGGCAGCTACCTTTCGAATATGGATTGTTAAGCAGCTCTATTTCTCCTCTGAACGCATAATTATCACATCTGATTTTGCCTCATTAAGGGGGTTCGGCTTGTGTTCACTTTTTAGGGCTAATTTAATAAGAAAGCTGCCTCTTAAATGACCACTTAATTTATTTTCAATGATGGAACATCATTGAACGACGGAAACATCACACGGAGAAGTAAATGTTGAATTCTGAATTTCCATAGACGTAGTCTGAGATGTGGGAAGCTTAAAACAGCACACATGCAACCCCTTCATGATATGAATTTTGCCATTCACCAAAGTAATATTACAATAAGATATACATCACTGAAAACAAGATTACAGCAAATTTCATACATTTTCATTTTCGATTTAGCAGTAAGGTCTCTTGGCAACGTGCCTTTGCTCTTCATAGGTTATGGGAAGGGATGCGTAGGAGAACACAGCTCTTGTAACTTTGGACCACAGCACTGGCTCAAGCTCATTATAACTTATCGCTCAAGATCGGCCGAGAGACAAGGAGGACTGTGCCAGATGTCTTCTTGCGGTATGATGAACATGCTGTCAATATCCAAGGGTAATGACAAAATGCGGTCTGGCAGCTCTGCAGACAGCTTTCACGGGCTAAGGAGATGAACACTAAACTACCTGTAAGTAAAGCTAGCAAGAGAAAGGAGGGCAGCTAATTACTCGAGTAGGTTTGAATGGATAAAACTGGATAAAGGCATCGGATAAGGACCTAAATATGTTTGAAGGAGAGGTACAATGAGGAGAAATGGATTAGCAAAAGCAAATAGCCCTATACACACGTTTAACTGAGGGAAGTGGATTGTGGGATACAAACATGGCCAGGCGTCTCCACCCATCCGCATCCACGGCCCCTGTCGCCATGCCATGACCATGGCTGCCCTTGCCGTTCTCCTCTGGCTAACCTCGCGCCAGGGCTCAAAAACCTGCTGTCCACACGCCCAAGCTTTCTTGCTCCCGCCAAGCAGCAGAGCCCCCCCGTCTGCGCCCAGGGGACTCGTGACACGCTGCTGTGTCGGCTTCATACTTGAGCAATCCAAGGGCCACTGGGAGGTGGCAAAAAAAAAAAAACTAACGGCTAGCTGAATAGGCCAACTTTCGAGCGTGATTGGGAGGGAAAAAAATAGAGAATACTCTACGTATCTCCAAAAATAACAATAAAGCAATAGCATCCTGATAGGAAAAATAATTACAAAGAAATTACTAAAATAATGCCAATTTCCTTTGTAAGATTCACTTTCTCATTACTGCCACCTCGCCTGTTTATCTCTCTCCTACCTCTATTCTCAGGCCAGTATGAAGATGCCCCCCCCCAGAGATGTCTCATTATCCTACGACTATTCAGGTGTGGCTGTGTGCCAGTAGGTGCCTGAGGGCGTGTCCAATTAATCGGAAATAAAGAGCATTTATTTTACATCCAGTCTTTATGATTAGTAATAATAGACAGTTTCATTGTTTCACTAAAAATGGGAAAGGAAGGATATTTTTGCTTTTTTTAGATTACCTGATAATTTTATTGTTTTCTTTTTTTTTTGGCTATGCAATATTTTATTGCAGCAAATTTGAAAATGGAATTACTTTAACATACCACTTGTGAATGCAAAGTATTAAATGCTGGATAGTATTGCTGTATATTATTTAAAAATAGAATGTCAAAAGACATAAATTGGCTCAAAACAGTTATTTTCATATCACTTCAAGCAAAGCCCTTTCTGCCCATACAGTTGTGATTGCATTAAGATCATACAAAACAATTGAAACTGGTTTTCATTATTACATACTAAGACTGAGAATAGTTGCTTTCCCTAACTGATTTTTTCTTACGTTATTATTGTCATTATTAGAAATTATTGTGTACTACTTGCTTGTTTTCTCAAATATATAAATAAGTTAGATCTAAATATTAATGGCTAAATTAATGGCTTAAGCATTTAATAAATGTCCAAAATCGTAATGGGAAACGCTGTCTGTCAAAATATGCCCTAACACATAACCTATTGCAAATTGCTTCTTTCCTGCAATGAACAAGTAACATTCAAATAAATCTGCAATTATGAACAGGAGATATTTATAAAACTACTTAGATTGCTGTCAAAAGTGAGATAAGTAAAGCATGTGCATTGTCATCTGAAAAAAAATCCTTTAAAAATCACCAAAACAATAGCTGTAACTAGTAAACACAGAAATTGTGATATCAGTTATGGTTAAATCTCTCACCAGATTCTTCCTGTCTTTCTTTCTCAAGAGGAGAGCTTTTTTTCTTTTCATTTGCTGATCTGCCGCTACAGTAAAAAACAGGAAAACCTTTAGATAGCAGAGCGGTCTGTTTGAGATTCCAGCTTTGACGTGGCTCTTGGGTGTCCAGCGTGTTGCTATATCTATACACCAGCTTCTTAACAATAATTTTATCATAAAAAAGATTAATACACCATTTAATTACAGTATTCCAAATGAAGAAAAAGTGAAATGCAGCACATTTTAGCAAATGTAATATCTAAACATTAACACAAAATTATCAGGTCAAAATTTACATCTAGTCATTATTTAAAGGGGAATTGTCTCTTCCAGTTGTATTAGTCATACCCAGTTATATTAGATTTATGGTTATTTTTATGGACGTGTGCTCACATCTCAGGGTGGATTATTCCTTCCTAAAGACACAACATTGATGTGGAAATGGTTTTCAGCAGTTGAATTGGACCTTCCTTGCTGGATGGGGTCCAGGCCTAAACTGCTACTCTTTCAACACAGGGGAGCAGTGCTTTAATTGTTAACGGCGTGACACTGCACACCCTCCAACACGCATCCAGTCCTCAAGAAAGGATGCAGCTGCTTGCAAGTGAATCACAACCTTTCAAAAGACAGAGGAAAAAAAAATACATAGAAAAATCTTACAGGATGTCTGCAGCTCAGAGACAAATACAGGGGCCATAAAAATCTTTTCGCTAGCGACGCATGTAACTATGGGTTTGTCACACACAAACTCCAGTGAAAACAGAACGAGACCAGAGAATGTGACAGTGAGCTACTCGAGAGGAAATTAAAAAGGAAGTCGGACTTTTTTGCCATTTGGACCAAGGCAAAAAATCTCTCCGCAGGAAAGCCCTGTACACACGGACGAAGGTGAGACCCGGTATCATGGAACTGCTTCCCAAAACCACCAACACCAGTTGGCGAGACCCCCAAGTTTACCTCTTTAACTTAAGCTTCCTGTGATAACAGAGAGTAGATTACAACATCAGCTCTATCACAGCACATGCTCTGCTGGCAGTAAAAGCCATCGCAAACAATTCTCTCTGAATAATACTAGTGTCATCTGAATTAAGACTATAATAAATTATTTACAAAAACAAAAAAATATTTTTGTATTTTAATAGTAGGATTTCTGTACCTACATTTAATGTGTGAGTTATATGCGATTTTTGACTGTTTGTTAGGTTTTTCAGTGTAGTGAAATTACTGCAGCTCTCACTGAGCTCTGCCTCACATATCTATTGATGAGGGGGGGGGTTCTTGGCTGGGGCCTCTTGGCCTGAGAGGACTAACGCCTCGGGCTAGCCTGCAGGCTTCCATTGCCTGGAGGAGCCTTTGCCAAACACCAGGTAGAGGAGATATGGGAGTGATAGACGAAACACCGTTCTGTGAATGCAATGAACACCCATTCCTGATGGGTGAGGAAGACAAAACCGATACCTGTGAGCCATTTTCCTTTTGATTCTGTACACGCAGATTCAACCGACACATTTTATAAGAAAAAAGAGAAACAAACAAACTGCAATGTTCTTTCTGCTATGATGTACTACAGTTGTACTGTTCGATGTTAATTTTACGTAGAGGGACCATTCAAATGTGGGGAATCACCCGCTGATGACTGAGTTGTCCGGGCAGCCATAGCTTTAGATAACGCAGTAACATTTGCCGAATCGCATCAGACACTGAATGTCATGTTGCTGCGCACTGCGATTTATAATTTGCTGAATTATTTCACAGGTTCTGATCTAAACTGAGAGCAGCGATTCCGTTAGTGTCTATTGTGGAATTGCAAATAGTCGTAATTGTAATGGGAACGTGGAGGCATGTAAAGACGATGAATCACGTGACTGAAAGACTGACCATGTGACATGAAGGAAGACCATTCTTGGGAAAGAGATAATACATGGAATTAATCACACCAAGGACATTTGGGATGAGAACTGTGACAATACTGGGTTTTTTTGTATCATTGGTTGTGATAATACTTCATATGCAAGGACATTTAATACTGAGAGAATTGTCCATATTAATAGAACATTACATTAGGTACATATGCTTCTCACTGTATAAAAATCCATCCATCCATCCATCCATCCATCCATCCATCCATCCATCTTCTAACTGTATATTCTATATCAGGAGTATAAGTCTGTTCCTTAACAGTGGACATTGCGATGTTACACCTATGCACAAATGTACTCTGCATTTTTTTCAGGTTGTATTATACTGTAACTGAAAAGAGTAGTGATCATGATATAAGACAATGATTTGTATTTATATGTAGCAGATGGAGGTTGTACTATAAATTATTAAGACGGTTGTGCACTTGTAACAAAACTTTCTTCGGCTCCTTTGTCATGTTTGTCATTTTTCATTTCTTTTAATGTATCTCTGATTGCATGTAAGAAATGACGTTCATGCTGGTGTTTTCTTTATGTCTCCATTAACTATGGCTAGGTAACTGACTTGTCTTCAAGCTTTAATTATTCTTGTCCTTTATAAATTAACAAACTAATTTTCTTGAGCACATAATCCCTGTGTGCGCCTGTGTCACCCCAATTCAATTCCAATTGTCTTAATTTCCTCATAAATCATTTTTACGGTCTGCAGTAAAGTCCTATTAGTCTCCTGTCTGACCTGAGGGTACCTTGTATTACTCTGAGATAGAGTTGAATTCTGGACATGGGGTAGTACAAAAATAAAAGATGTCATTAGTGAAGATAAAGAAGATAAAAATTTCTATGAACAATTGTTTATTGTTTCATGTAATATGCATATTCACACCTGAGCTACACCTTTAACAACGTGAGTAATTGGTGATTCTTTTTAAATTCTCTATGGATTTCAGGAGGAACAAGTCTGGCTTTTCATTTTCAGATCCTGGCACCTGGTATTTTTCCGCCATATGAGGTCGTTTGCGGTGGGACCCATTGTTGATGTGGATTAGATTGTTGATTCTGTCATCACACAGTCAGCTTTAAAAATAGTTGGCACTCATTTAGAAAAAAAAAAGGAAAAAAAAACCTGTTAGGAAACCAGTTTTAATCCATCCGTTTTCCCTAACCTGTTATCCAAAATGGTCATGTGAGCCTGGACCTCATCCCAGGAAGCACAGGGCACATGAAAGGGGACCCCAAATAAAGGGGACCAGTCCAGCTCAGATCAAACACTATGAGACACCAATTCACCCAAACCACATGTATTTGGAATGTGAAAGGAAACCCACCCCCCCAGAATAAAATCTGGGTAGAACATGTAAACTCCACATGCACAGGGCCAGGGCTAAGGATCAAACCTAACCTTGGAGGTGCTACTGAATTGCTGCACTGGCCACCAGTTTGAAGGCAAAATGGAAATGGCAGCGGTCAGATACATTAGGGGATTTAAGTCTTTTTGGGCTGAATACCAAGCACCTGCATTTTTCAGTGTCTGTATCTGCTGATGAAAATCTCATTCATTTAATGATAAAATCCTAGATGTCTGTACCGGCACTAAGTCTGTCTTTAAGTTAAACTTGTGTGTAAGTCGGAACAATAATGACACAGAGTACATAATAATAATAGGCTTTGTTGCAGTCCGAGTACGAGATGTCTGAAAGTTAGACATTTTTAATCTAGGGACTCCCTGTACTTATAGTTAATTAATAAATATTCAATGCTACTTATCTTGAACTAATAATGTGGACTCACTTTGTTTTGACCAACTGACTTTTCCCAAATATTAGATATATAATTGAATTAAAGTTCTGGGTAAAATAAGCACCCACATCTTTCATTTTAGCACATTTATAATAAATAACTGTATAAATAAATGCTGTCTTACATGCTATATAAATAATGGTGGGGGAAACGTTCATGATAATGGTATAGAATTGGAGGAGGTTAGCAAGCTTATTATTTTTCTATACATCTTTATATATAATATAATTAAGTCAGTGCCCTGTGATGGGCTGGCCCCCCACCCTGGGTTGTTCTTTGCCTCATGCCCGTACTGTAGCTTCCGGGATAGGCTCCGGACCCCCCTCAACCCAGAAGGATAAGCAGTTTGGAAAATGGATGGATGGATGGATAATTAAGTCATAAATCTTTATATTATAGAATAGTACAGGATACAGTGGTGAATCCATTCCTTTGTACATACAGTGCCAGTTAAAAGTTTGGATACATCTACCTACAGAAAGGCTTATTTTTTTCTATTTTATACATTTTACAATTATTATAAAGTCATCAAAAGTATAACATAACATACAGTGAATGGAATTATGCATTGGCCAAAAAAATATTAAACAAAAAAAAAATTGTTTGGGGGGGCAGCTCTGTGGAATGGGGCTCAGAATGTTGTTGGTTCAAATCTCATGGTCGGCAGCGTAATCCCACCATTGGGCCCTTGAGCAAGGCCCTTAATCCCAGTTGCTCCAGGGACTGGCTGATCCTACTGTCTCCTCTACACCAGTTCCATGAGGTAGCCTCCTGGGGTGCTTTTCCAGCTGTTCTGAAGGAGATCCCACATATATGCTGAGCTCTCATTGGTCACTGTTCCTTCACTATCTGGGCAAACTCCTCCAAAACGATCTCTACTGTGTTTAGGTCAGGTGACCAGGTCATGTGATGCAATACTATCACTCTCATGTGTAGGTGGCTTGGCGCGTCCAAACTGGTACTGTGCATTCATTTATTTTTCATTGCCACTTATCCAACGCAATGAACCTGAAGCCAGTTCCAGGAAGCATAGGGTGTAAGGCAGGTACAATGTGGAGTGAATGCAGTGCATCATAGGGTATATTCCGAAATATACAATTACCTATTAGCAATCCTAGTTCTACTAAATAAGTTTAGACTGCGAGAAGAAGCCAGAATACAAGAAGGAAACCCAGAAAAACAGGTGAAGAACTACCAAATATCACGCATACAGCTGACAACTGACAAGTTGACAGTGCTTAGTTATAAGTTCCAGATTATAATTAGAAAACAAGATTTCTGCAGTCCGGTTCAGCAGCATAGGTGGTAACAGTGACATCACTGTGTGAGTGTGTGATATCAGAACTCTTCTATGTGACTTCATAAGGCTTTGTGCATTAAAACTTATTGCTGCCATACCTCAATGTATCTACAAATATCATGGTCTCAGCAACCTTGCCTTGGAAAATAGGGCACCTTGGCGCATTGATACCCTGAGGACTGTCACACTAGCTTCAATTCCCCGGTGTTTGGATATTTCATTATGAAGTCTCTCGGCAAAAGAGACAATAGATTTGTCTCTACCTTCACAAACAAAAGAAATTAGACAAGAAGCGCACATACAAATAAGAGATCTCAAAGCTGCGACGCCAAGATCACTGTGTTCCTGCTTATGTTTATCAGTCTGATTGTGACATTTATAAGGAATACTCCAAAATACTACACAGTATTACAAAACTGTGCTATAGAACAAAACGGATGTATTTGTATGACATCGGTGTTATGAGGTGATGTCACACATGCCGTCACAAATCAGAGATCACCAGTGGACACACATTTTAAAAAAGTTAATAAAGTGTCATTTGAAATGAGATAAAACATAAATACAAAATATTAAATAATAATAATATCTTATGAAATACATACATATTCATAAATTCATAAATAAATCAAGGTCCATAGCTGTTTTAGATTCAGTTGAGGAAATGTGTGTGTTTTTGTTTTAAGAATGCTATTCAGTTAAAGTGCATCACGTAAAATATTTTATTCATGTCTGGTTTAATGGGATTAAGGAAATTAAGGTATATGATGACAATCTTTAGGCTGTCATCGGTGTTGACTGGAGGAGGTGCCCTGAGCAGCAGAAACTCAGAAATGTCTTCTCTCTTTTAAACATTTACTGGATTAAATACCCTTAGCCATGACTCGAGGCCTAGAGCTCTTCTCTCTTAAACACCACACTGACAGTGCAGAAATGAGATAGCTCCCTGGGGGGCCTTTGAAATAATTGAGATGACTAATTCATTGAGTATCTCTAAGACATGCAAAGGACCTTGTACCATGGTTCCAGTACGACTCAAAGAGACACACAGTTCTATTTAACAACCTTCAGGTAATTGCCTGTCTCAAAATACACAATAATAGAATTTGAATCATTGTCTGTACTAAAGGTAAATTAGAATGTCATGAGTCTGTCTCCACTGGCATTTCATCTGGGAAATCCCCAGCCTTGTGTCCTTTACTGCCTTGGGTGGCCCCCACGCTACCCTGACCAAGATGAGCAATTAGAGAACGGATGAATAAGTCTGTCTCCTTCAAAAAGAACATACCAGTCTAATGTATATTAAGTTCCTTTTATGTCTTTTTTATTACTGTCTTTTTTAATAATTTTTAGTTGCAGGCGGTGCTCTTACGTTGAATGCCTACTACTTATTTTGAAATAGGTTAATGTTCCTTTCTTAATCACTCTCCCTTAATTGTTCCCTAAAGTAAAATTTGTATGTGTTCCTAAAATCTAAAGATTTTTCTTGTTGTGTTATTTTCCTGTCATGCACAGTACTGCTGGCTCGGTTTCACTGATGGACTTCGATGACAAAAAACATATACCGTGATATTTACGCATGAATCTTCATTTCCCTGTGATTCTATGGTGCTATAAGAAGGAAATTTTGGTAAAGGTGATTACCGCATTTTGTCCATGGCTGCAATTTAAGGATTAATCACAAAATAAAGACTGTGAAGCTCAGTTTGTAAACTACAAAAATTAAAGCTTAAATTGTATTGTCGAGTAAATCATAAATAAGAGTATTGCATAAAATTTTTATGAACACCTGAATATGAAGCAACATATGAAGAATGATTCTTTCCATTTTCAGGATGTCTACTGGGCTAAATCCTTCTAGAACAGGAGCAGCATGTGGCTGAGCAGGCTGAGCCTCGGTGCTTGTGATTGGAAGATTGTATGTCTGTGGGTCCTTGAGTAAAACCCTTAACCCCCAGCCCCCTTGGTGCCAGTTTGTGCTCAATTACAGAGAGCAAGTTGGGGGAGGCGTCAAAAGAATTTACCTAGAGGGATCAATAAAAAAGTATCAATTATTATCACTACTATAACAATGTTTCCCAATCTGGTCCTGAGAGTCCATGTTTTTGCTTCCTACTGGAGGAAGCAAAAACATGGACTGGCTGTGGGTCCCCAAGAATTGGATTGGGAAACATTATTATAGATGAAGAATTTTACCAGGAAGCTGTTGCATCTGAGTGATGCTCTGCCCCAGCTTCTGGCCTGACTTTACTTGAAGAGATGGAATTAAAAAAAACACATGAGCCAGATCAAACCAAGATCAAGCAACCTGAACAAACAGTCAAGATCATTCTTGCAGCAAGGATCCTCGATATCTTACTATCATTAGCAAATGGGCAGATAAAACATTCTTATTTATACAGCAGTGGAAACAGGCCGCCTCTCCTTCCCTTTAGATGCACGTGTGACACGACCCAGGTCCTGACTGTTCTCTTATGAAGATAAATGTTGATAAGTGATGATAGCACAAAACAGTGAAACAGTGACCACCTCTCTGATCTTTATAAGTAAATTAATGGTGAATTACAGTGAGATACTTCCATTCAATTTTTATACAATTTTACACTGTTTATTATCATTATATAGCATGCCACGATGATTTAGAGAATGCCAATATAGCCTCCAGAATGAGGCATTTGACTTTACATTCACACAGGTTGTGTGGACTTTCTTCCTTATTTTGTAGGGATTTTCTCCTGCTGTCCAAAAATACACAATTAGGTGAAATGTTAGTTCTGAATACCCCATAGTGTGTGGTGGTGTGCCATGTGGCTTCCTGTTAAGAGTATTCCCTGCCTTGTGTCCTGTACTTCTTGGGATAAGCTGCAGGCTCACCACATCCCCTGTACTGCAGAAGATTTTATGGAAGATCGATGAATGAAATATTATTATATACATTTCAATGCCACAATATGCAATTATATTAATAGGGTTACTATTGCTATATCACCCTACCTGCTTCGCCACCTCACTTTCATTACCATTAACGATGAGATTTAATACTGTGATGTCATCAGCAAATGTGGTCATGTGACTGCCACTGGATTCGGCCACACAATCATAGGTAAAGATGGAGTACATCCTTGGGCTCTGGCAGCAGTCCTGGGGAGTCTCTTTGTTGATGATCAGAACATCAGGTGTTATTAAAGATCCACGCCACCTGAGCTATGCCTGTCTCTAAGTCCCTGACCTCAACTGTAGATGGAGTTACTGAGGCTTCGTTTCCTGAGTTGTCTGGTACGATGGAGTCAAAATCAATGAATAACACTGTAGTGTAGGGATGTTTTTTCTTCTCGTACCCAGGCGTTCTCTTGAAGCGTGAAGGGCCACCATCCTATGTTCGTCCAGTATGCATAACGCAGGAAATCTACATATAAAGAAATGCTCTTTATGTCTCCCATGACCAGTATTTCCATGTATTTCACGAACACTTAGTTTAGCACCACCAGCAAGTAGTAACTCTGACATGACACCTTGACGCTTTGGGCAGTGCACAGGATCAAGGAGATTCTGAAGATGCCAACTGTGTCCCGCATGTCTTTAGAAGACAGAGCCAGCAACTTTGCACGCACTGACTGTGCTGAACGTCCTCGCCATGTTCTGCACAGCGACTTGCAGCACGAATTCCCCTCTTTCACTGGGAGTTTTGCATGTCTTGCTCAAGTTTTTGTGCCTCAAATCTAGCATAGATATTATTCAGATCATTAGGTAGAGTGACTTAAATCCATAACCTCACAACTGTGCCTTGTGTCGTGAGTGATGGCCTGTAGGCTATTCCATTGATTTCACGATTCGTTTGTTTTCAGTGTAAGTGTTCTACATAAATGTATGCCGCGTTTACACTTTCTTCTTTTTCCCATTTCATTGCAAGTGTGGATTTAAGATGCCAACATAGAAACAATCCACAGAATGCTGTTATGCAACTTATAGCATCTCAACTATAGTTTAAGGCAAACAGTGAATCCAGGTGTTTGTGAGCTCCAAATGCTTATGGAATTTTTGCTAACACAAAATATTCCGAGAGCAGAATGAAAAATGATTGGTCCAAGCAACTAGAGGAGGTAGGGCTAACCAATCACATATCTTGGTCCCACCTCCTCCAGTTGCTTGGACCCACCTCCTCAACAATCTAATTGGTTATCTCCCTCAACCAATCATATTTTTGTTTTGCCCTCAGAAACATTTTTGTAGAAGGAAATCTCCTACGAGTGCTAGAAAACACCAAAGACAGAATTGTTCCTGAATAAACAAACAGGAACAACATCACGTACAACAATTTTGGAAGCACTACCGCAAGCGAGGCCTTGCTCTGCCCTCTGAGCACTTTGCTCATTTGTGTGTGACCCACTTTGGGTTGAGATCGTGCAGGAGGGACTCATCTGCAGCCTGCCTTGGTTATTTTTATGGGAGAATTTCGACCTTATGAGATCTTGCACAATAACAAATGACTAAATATAGGAGTATAAGTAAGGAGTGGCATTTATGTTTAGTTTTATTTGATGTACAGGGGTTTGACATTACGCTCTAATTATTAGTGCATGTGATCATCAGATTAATATCTTAAATGCCTCATGAGTCATTGCAACTTGCTTGAAAAAAATGTTATGAAAAAAATTCTAACATAAACAAAACCTTCAATATTCCATACAAACACTGGATATTGAATGTCAAGCCACCTTAACTGACATCATGGCAAAAACTTTTGGTGCCTTGTCTGCGTAGATTTATCAACATATATAATGGGGTTTGTGCAGATTTTGCCAATCACATTCCAGATCGTGCGTAAAGATAATGTGGCTGTGATGTCTACCAAAGTCATTCTGATTATCCCTAAATAAAATCGGCCATGTTTGGAGTTCCTTGAAGGTTATTTAGCCAATTAGGAAGACACACACACACACACACACACACATGCACACACACACACACACATATTATACACATTCAATATCCAAACATTTGGGAATAATATCTGGATGTGTCTTTTCACAACCTTTATAGAGATTTTTTGTGAGACGTACCTCACAGAGGTGTGTATTGTGCCAACCTTCCTCAGCATCCTTAGAGGAAGAAAAGCCACATAGACTGGAAGAGTAATCTCCCTTTTTTTTAGGTGTTAAAAAGTTATCACAGACATTCATAAGAAAATCCATATCTGTCCCAGAAGGAAGGAAAAGATAAAAATCATTATTGACAACCAAATGCCTTTGTGTGTCCCTTGATAGGAGATTGCATCTAACAAGATCTGATTTGTGATTATTAATGGGCAGGAAACTGGACATAAATGTCACATGGCTGTCAACAGGTAACAGTTTCATCAAGCTTAAGAACAGTCATCGGCACATACGGACATAATTAGCAATTTGGTGCACCAGTTTAACATCATAAATGGTAATAATAAATACTGTTCTAATAAATACAACTATCATGAAAAGTTCTTATATGAGCAAGATAAGTTTCTCCAGGTACGTGCAATTTTTACGCTGCTCAGTGCAGTACAGGTCAGGTTATAGTAATGGGTCTTAATGGCTTCAGAGTTACATGCAAAAATAATATGCTTTGCAAATTTTCAGCACATCGATTGAAATTTGGCTTAATGTGCTATTAGGGCTGGTTCAGCAGCGTCACAGTTAGCACTGTAGCTAATGTAGGCGGGAGGTGTGTAGATTCACGCCTTCAGTGTCCAGGTACTTTGGTTTACACTTGAAGCCCAAAACCATGACCTAATATAAGTCATTTTATAAGTGCACTGACATCATCAAGACAGCGTCGTGTGTGACGGTTTTCTCTCATGCCCAGGATGCACCCTGCCTTACACTCTGTGCTTCCGGATAAATGATGTGAATCCGCACCACTCTAATTGCATAACCAGCTATCGAATGCAGATGGGCGGAGCAGTGAAATACATGTACAATTATGCATTCAGCTGGGCTGTCATTAAATGCATTCTTACTGCATTTATTGTGTCGCATTTCTGCAGTTTGCTGATCATCTACAAATAACATTACTTGTTGCATTTGCTCAAATGACTTCGCTCCAATCTACAGTATTGACAAAATTCCTTTCAGAGTAGACGACAAATGCAAGAGTAGTTTGAATACGCTTCCAGTCTTTTTTATTAATAGGTATTTATATTTTAATCTACTTGCCCTTAGGCAGATATCTGTGATAATGACTTCTGTCCTTCTACATTCTAATTGACGTATGTGTGTGTAAGACAAAGCTTACATGGCCAGTGGATGCGAAACCTGCTTACTTTACTAGCGGTCTCCATCAAACCTTGATGAACTGGCCTTTTCCCATTAGGCCATTATTAATGGAGAAATGTGCTTGACAAAACAAGGGGGGAGGGGGAGCAATCTATGTTAAAGTAAATAATTGAATAAACTCAATTTGGTAAGTTGGCAAACTCAGTCTCTATTATGTTTTCACTTTGGCGCTGAAATAGTTTGAGACTCTACCTCCCACAACATCAGCCTCATCTTGTTGCTCTGGAGAGCTCTTGAGAATGTTATTAGCTGGGTGTTCGCCTTGCCATTTTCCACCCGAGGCAGATGGGTAATTACCGAACTAATAGTCTGATTGAGAGAAATCAGATGCGGTGGCTCGTCCAATTAGATGATACATTAGCTTTCTTTCTTTGTAAGCAGCTAATGTGTGAAGCAAAGTGGCATTTCTGAGGGTCAGAATCCTCAAACAAGCGCCGAGTTGCAGATTATTGTGCTCTTTTTTTTTTTTTCTAATGGACGAATAGTGCAAAGTCTTCATTACCAAAAGCACACGAAATGCAAATCATGCCTCCCAAACAAAGGAGTAGAGGAGACTGACTGGGATATTCATGTCTGATGTGTCAACCTACAACATCAATTACGTGAAAATTCATGGGAGCTAATGAAGGACAGTATAATTGTAATAATTGTGTTCTTCTTTTGTTGGAGGAGTGCTGTTGTTGTTCCTGACAGTCGTTTGTTTCTCTCTTTTCCCCATCAGTGATATAAGGAGAAAAATACAGCATAAGAGGTGTTGGCAAGAAAACAAGCTTTGCCCATTTTTTCCCTCTTCCATTAAAATTTATGCATGTAAACAAGCACACACACACACACACACACACACACACACACGTACATTTGTATTCACGTCTTTGTGGGGACATTACTTTCATTTCTTCGAGAAAAAAACCCAAATCCCAACAATGACAATCCTAACCGTACCAAGCTGTAACGTTAACCACAAATACCCAAACAAAACATTAGACCTTTGAATTTTAGGTTTTTGATTGTGGTCACAGATTTTTATAAAACTGAGTTTACCATTCTAGAGACCAAAAAAAAAAAACAGTCCCCACAACATTCTCCCTATGAAAGACGGCAGTTATGTTATGCCCTTTAGCTTGATTCATTAACTGATTTATTTTATTACGGTATACTCATTTTGTTCAGCTGTTTTGCTTCAAGTCTGCATTTACTATTCCGATAGGATTTCTTAGCTCTGTGATAATTCCACCCCTTGGACAAGCAAGACCATCGACATGGGGATTCCCATGTACTGCACGTTGAGAGCGTGATGTGCTTCAACATCCTAGTGGCTCTGCATGTGCCCAGGAACTAGCTCAGGGTGTCATGGCCTTTCTGTTTAAAGGCTTTTCCATTAAGCTTGGTGCTCAAGGTCAGCCGATACATCACAGTAGTACAACAGCCTTCATCCTCAAATCCTGTCATACTAGCAAATGTTACTTTTTATTATTGGACTGAAACAGTTCTATTAAATAAAAAGGATGTATATACAAGACTTAATTTTATTTTGAGATATTAAATATTAATACACGAGGCAAAATCACATTTCATTTAAAAAATGTATGAATCTTGTTATATGTATTATGTATGAAAATTGTAATATGTAATTACAGTTGCAATTGGTGCAATTTCCTTGCAATTGTAATTGATTTTATTGTTAACGAAATTGGTAGGACATCATGCAGTTGCTATCTAAAAATAACTTGCTTGCAATGAATAGCGCAAGGATCTCTCCTTGTTAAGAGATTTTATGTCACCCTGGTGAGCTTGCAACTGTCACAGGTAACTGAATCGAATTTGTATATTTTAATTTGTATATCTTAATTTGTATGTCTTAATTTGTTAGTTGATGAAACATCACTCTTGTGAAAATCAGAATGAGTCAAAACTTTGCAAAACAAAAAAAAAATTTTAATTATTTTTTTATTTTACGAGTGTAAATTCATGCAATTTTTTTAATGCGACTGATTTTAAAATTCTGGCTGATTTCTAAGGTTGCCTTACAGGAACTTTACAACAAGCAGTAACTGGTGAGTCCTACTATACTTAAACAGAAACAGTATATAACACACTGCTAATTCGTTAACTCGGATTAACAAAGATCTTCATATGGTGGGGGCCACCAGGGTCAAGCCCCGTTTTATGCAAATTATTTTTTAGAGACAGTTTCTATGGATATGTACAAAAATCTGTGCGGGTGATTAACATTAACATGATTAAGGGTCCTTGTACACTGCCACAGCTCATTCTTTTCATGGTCACTTAATGAACACGAGAAGTTCCGTGAAGTTTTTAAAGTTCTGTCTGGTTTATGATGTGTGAAAGGAATTCGCCCAACAAATCTGAATGCCAAGAAGCCCAGTGGTATGTAAAGTGTTGGTCTTGTTAAGATGCAAGTTCACCAACTTCTACTTTTCCACAGTGAATTGCAATCATGACACAATGTGCTTTTCATGACTAATGACATTTCACAACTTAGACAGTGTTTTGTGCAGTTCATTAAAGAACTCCTCATTTCGATGCTGTAGTTCACTTTATTCATCCAGAAAAATCTATGAATAGTGCTGTCCTATAAATAAATCTTTTAGATTTTTTTATTTCAAGTATTCATCTTTGCACTTTGAACAGATCCCTGCAATTAATCATCAGAAATGTCTTAACAGAAAATGTTTATATTATGGTTATATCAACAGTTCAACTCAACTTTGAGTTTTATATTGAGTTTTAATGAAAAGGTTAAACGAATATTTTAAAAGATATTTTAGGTATGAATTGACATAACTAAGACATCACTTTAACAATTTTCCATCCAAAATAAGTATTTTTGCTTTGTGTGTGTGGACATTTACACAATATAACACTTTCCTCTTCACATGGAGTATAAATATTTTGAATTTACTATTACAGTGGCTGAATTTAGTTATCTGAGAAGCATAAAATGAAATATTTTATATTTTGATTTGATGTTTAGTTTAATAAAGGTTATTTACAGGTTATTTATTTTTATTAAAAAAAATAAAATCGGATAAATTATTTGCATAGGTTGGCGCTCAAATAATTGTTCTTTATGTAACACGCAACATCAAATCAAATACACACACGCAGACACACACACACACACACACACGCAGACACACATCGACATAAAATTTTGCATCATAAAATTTTAAATCAACTGAACATGTAACATACTTAAATCAGTACATAGCTGAAGAAAAAAATCACCCTGAAACCCAAAACAGACAAATAAATGAATAGATTTTGTATCATGGTGAATTAACTGCCTGACTGATACAAAATGGGTGAACCAGACTACAAGCATATAAAAAAAAGTCTGTTGAGGGTTTTATTATGAGGCAAAATGGCATTCTTATAAATTATTTGCCACAAAAGCAAAAAAAAAACAAAAAACCCTTTGGTCTCACTTGAATACTGTGTTCCTGAGTGCCTCCTCACCATCAAAATGTCAACATTTACACTTGGAAACATACACGTCTACAATCCTCACGTCGACGAGTGTGTGTGTGTGTGTGTGTGTGTTTGATTTGATGTTGAGTGTTACATAAAGAACAATTATTCTTGCAGTCTCCCCAGATGAGATGTATTCTTACTGGCCTGATAAAGGAACCCTCATTATCACACACAAAGGCTCTGTCACAGATATAATGGCAGCTTATCAAAGGAAGAACCAGGTTTCTGTTATATGACTGTGTTTTACACCTTTATTAATATCAGTCCTTTTTATTGTGGCTCACCTTCAATATTTACCATAATGGGAATGGAAATAGTGAAAAGAAGCAGGAAGATAAGAACTCCTTTCTCATACAAAGCACTAGGTACAAAGGATAATGGGGCATCGCATTACTGTATGTTGTTGTGTTATACAATGGATGATTATTGATAATTCTGATATATTTTTGTGCATCATAATCGCTTTTAAGGCATCGGACAATTGGTGCATTGTACGAAAAGGCTGAAAACATGTAAAAGCAATTCGTATTACGCAAAATAACATCTACTTAAATCTGAAAGGTGAGAAATTGTAAGAGACACTGTTGCTGGTCTGAAAGTTACTCGCATTACTGGCCTATCTTGATGGTTTGTAGTACAGATCATTGTGTAATAAACACTTCTCCTTAGAAGTATTGTGCATAGAAAAAAATAATAATATGATATAATATAACTCAGCATTGACAGAGAAACTTACCTTGTAATCATAATGCCTACAAAAAACTGTTTTGAGCCTTATTTTTTCAAAGTTTAACAATTCGAACAGTCTATATACTCAGAAAGATGGCAAATATTTACCTTGCAATCCGCCATAATTGCGCAAACTTAGAAACTATCATGCATAAATTGCATCTTAATATTATAATCTTGCAAGTCATTGACGAAGACAGTAAATATGTAATATAAACTGAAGAATACAAATTAGCTGTTTTTTTAACAGAGTGACACCAAGACTTCAGCATCTCATCTCGCATTGACTTTTTATTACCGTAAATAGCGAGGGTCAATCTTCTCATGTACTGGCCTTGATTCAAAGAAAAAAAAAATCAATAAACACTTTCCTCCCTTTTGGCATAAAGCATGCAAGAGAAATTCAGACCACTGCATGAGTAAAGTGAGCTAAAAGCCTTTTTTGTTCATATTATTGATTATGTTTTACTAGTATTTGTGTTAGTTTTACTCACCAAAATGCATGTTGCTGCCATAGATAATATGACTGAATATTGGTGCAAAGAGCATTTTAAAAAAGTGTATTGGATGATCTCTGCACTGCAAATGTCATTTGAGTGTAATGCATCTTTATACATATTATTTAAAATATTTTTTTGCAAACTGCAGCTACAGCTAATCACTGAAATTGATTAGATGACCATGGATGCACTTTTGAAATGAGTTCCAGTGCAATATATATATAAAAAAGATGCAAATATTCAAGATTCAAGCGTTTACTGTACTTGTCATGTGGAGAGGAAGCAGTTAGTTCCACCATGCAATGACGTCCCAATTACAAATTAGCACAAAACACTGATCAAGGCCAACAGAAAGTTCAGATGACTTTCGTGCAAAACTGACTAAATTGACAGTAATGGAAAACTAAAGCAGCTGCTTCTTACCACTTAATTATCAAGCGGCTTGAAGTTTTGATTTACATGACTGTTTGTATTCCCTGCAGCTTAAACAGAGATGAGTTAGATCAGTGTCTGGGGCTAACAAGCTGATATTTAACCATCAGTACCATACAAGAGAATACGTTGAATACATTACAATGCATTTAGAAAATGACCTATAGCTAAATATGGCAAAGGCCAAAAAAGGAAATGATTTTACTAATCTTGAGTTAGTAGGTCAATGACATCCATGCTGTCAAAATTCAATAACTTTATACAGTTAAAGGAATGTACCCACACTCTTTTATAATGTGGAGAATCCTTTGTAGGTGGTTTTGAGAATAACACTGGCTTACCACATGAGACTTCAAAGCTCTGCACAATGTTTATTAATATAAAGGATAACCATTTATTCAATGGATGGTTACACCAAGCCAATGGCCTATTGCAGGAAGCACGGGGCTTGAGACAAAAGACACCCTGGACAGGCTGGCAGTCTATGACAGCATGTACATTTTGCACGCGATCACACATAGTCCGGGCAATTTACAGATACTGCTTCATCTAACTGGATGTTTTTGGACTGTCCAGGGAAAACCCATGCACACATGGTAGAGCAGCTGCTACATCTTGAACACCCCTGGAGATGTAAGGTCACCAGGCTGCCCCAGTACTATCTGGGTCTCAGAAAAAGCAATCATATCTTAGATTATAGAAATAGAAAATAGAGAATAGAGACATAGAAAATTTTGGCGACACTTTCAGGTGCCTCGGTGCTATTATGCTATTATAAGACGTTTCGGCGCTTTCTGACTGTGAACGTGTCTATGTTTGTCTCCAAACAAGGCTGATCAATGCTATAACAAGCAAAACGTGTCATCATAAAAGTGTACAATTTAAAATCCTGTCACTGCAGGCAAATTTAAGTTTTCACAATTTGTCTGCACTGTCTGAAATATCACTGGACCCCACAGCAGCTGTTTATTCAGAACAATATGCCCGAGGAACACAGGGTGCCTTGAGATCAATGGAGAAGGACCATGGCTTTTTATTGGTTAGAAAGAATGGTGAACTCAAACATGGCTGCCCTTTTCCCCGTCGTACAACAATTATCCCTTTGTGAATGACACTGGCTTTGGGGAGGCTCCGAGCCACCCTCGTCCCTTCCTCACCTTGCGGAGTTTGCTGTAGGCGATGCTACTTCCCCCGACTGCTAATGAATGTGGAAAGGTGGAGTGGCAACAGCAGAAGAGAAGAGCTATCATTTTATCAAGGCGACCTGTGTGCGCTGACTGTGATCCTGAAAGTTCTGTCTCAGATTAAACCTCTTTCTCGCCATCTGTTCCTAAACTTTCATTTGTGTATGTATTTAGCCATCTTGCAATTGACCATTTATTATGAGATTTATGCTTATGTTAGAAATAATGTAAAATGAAGTTGCAGTGAGATTTTTATGCTATTCTGAAGGTCACAGAAACACTGTTGTCTCATAAAATTTAGGTAAATGTATAGATTTATAATTATGTATGTAGTGCATTATGATACATGTAATTTCCGGTATATAATGAACAAGAAGTAGAGCTAATAAAGTACATTTATGCTAAATATGTAACATTATTATTATTAGTAGTATTATTATTTCAGAAAGTTCAGTGCTGATTGAATGTATTTCCACTACTAAAACAAAACATTACCTTGGTCTATTTAGTTGCGATGTGGTGATTACTTTTTTAAAGGACTGTTATTTTCTATAATTCTGAATTTGTTTGTAAGTGTTTGTCACAAGCTATGGAAACTGACAAAGCAAGGAAGAAAAGAAGAAGCGTCAAGGCTTCTGTATAAGGACTCTAAAGAACTGGGCGATAAAAAATTAAATAATTAGAAATCAGGATGTGGCACATTCAGTGATGTGAATATGCACACAGATGACACATTTTCCATTTACATAGTTAAGATAAACATGGATAGTAGCTGTCAGTAATAGAAGACAGAAATATTCTTTTATTTGTGTAATTAGTAATTGGTTTCATTATGGTGGTCTTCATAGATTTTTATATTGGTTTTCATTATGTAGTCTTAATGGGTATAGTATGTATGTGTAATCACATTTATATTCACAGATATCTGCAAGTAGCATCATAATTAAGTGCCTCAAATATATAATTACACTGCATATTTACAGAAGACTTGCCTAATTAATGTAGTTACACTACTTCTTTGTGCAAACGCATTATGAAATCCACATATTTGCGTTCTTTTAGCTTCTTATAATTTTCACATTAACTGTCAGGCCTTGAATTATTTTATGACCTCATCCTGAAATTATTTTTTTAAATCTACTCCTACGGCTTCTAGTACAGAAAAAAGATTCAGATATTTGTTCTTGTTGTGTATCTTTCATTCTATCATAAAATTCTAAAGAGTTAAGAAAATGTTGAACAACCTGATCATATAAATGCAATATTGTACTATATCAAGTTAAATCAACCTCCAGATATTTCCTACAAGAAGTGTATATCCACAACTCAACTAAATTACCAACAAATACTTGCTTTAAAGTATTTTAATTGATTCTTAGTCAACAACCAACTGCTTGAAAAGTGATGCTCTAATGAATTGCTCAAATACCTCTAAGGATTGTATCATGAATGAGAATTAAAACAGTCTCAGGCAAGATCCAAACAAATTTAAATGGTCTCAGCAAACTTTGTATATCAAGCAAACGTAGTTCCTAACTAAAATGTTCAGGTTTGATCTTCTTTGCAGAACAGCAATCTAGATAATAAAACACACAGAAATATGTTACACTAAATGTTTAGTGCTAATTAAGGTAGTTTTTTTCCTCCAGTTGTCTTATGTCAATTATTATTTCTTGGTGCACAGTGGCAACACTATCGAAAAGTTCAAAGTACAAAGAACTACAATGATGCTTTATTATTTGTCACATGTAGTTACTTATTTTACCTTTCATTTCCATTTTAAACAAAAGAAAGTAAATATCTCAATCTGGACACTGTGAGTTTTTTGTCACAACACACTAAGCTCACTGAGAGCTTTTGTCCTCTGAGAAGTTGTGTCAATTCAACAAAATCAAGTCAATCATTCCATAATATTTACTATATGTATTATAGACACTGATTGTTTTATTTCTTTCTGACTGCCCTTCTTGAGTTCCCTAGAGTGATATTTTGGTTCCTTCCCTTCTGAAAGGTGTACCACAAGGCTCAGTGTTGAGCTCCCTCCTTAAATTCCCTGATTGGATTATGCATCCATTTACCAAACCTGCCTATCCAATGAGCTTTGCATCTATATGAGAAAGCAAAACAATAAGACTAGGCACATCCTGGATGGGATGCCACACCAACCCTACAATAAGCATTACAAATACTTGGAATATAGTTTAAAGCCAATTTTCCTATCACAAAGCTGAAAAACGTTTCATCTGTAGCCATATATCACAGATACCACCGATTTGTCTCAACAGACATATCCACACTCTTACCCACAAATCTACACAGAATTACTGGTGCGTTACTAATAATTTAACCAACTGGTTTGTGCCGGCTGAAAAGTTGTTGCAGTGTATGCCAGACACTAAATAAATTGATTATGAGAATTCAGAGAAGTGTTTTTTTTTTTCGGATTTGAATAACTGAGGTGGAATTCCTCTTCATGCTGGATAATTGGACTGAGGGATTTTATATTTATGCTGTAGAAAAAATATTTTATTCAGGCTTTTTATAAAAAAATAAATAAAATACCCATATTCTTATTGGAGGGAATATTTGTATTGTGGTGCTTTCTTACTTTTGCATGGTATAACATCCACTTCACTTAAAACCTTTATATGCTGTCCAGATATATGATGTAAGTTTTATCAATATTGTGAATGTTCTTCTATTGCTTCCTTTTGCAACTCTGCACGTAGGGAGACAATATATTAGGGCTAAAAAAGCAGTGACAGCGGTCTTTCAGTGAGAAATTATTAAAGCTTGAACACCTGAATTAAGTTAATGTAAATGACATTTTCACCAACATACTGTACATTTTGCATATACAGTATGTCAGCTCAGAAATGTAATTTTAATTGCTAAATCCATATAGCAATTACAGGTATCCCCAATTTATACGATTAATAAAGAACCGTTTTTACTTAACCAGATTTAACCAAAGCATTTACCGTCTAATTCTTTGGTTCCTCAAGTCTCTCGAAAATATACGTGCAAACATATGTCACAGAGAAAAGAGAAACTGTTCATCTAAATAAAATGGGCGGGGTTTCATTTAAATAATGCTTTTTAAATAGCCTGTGCTGAACCTACAGGTCAGTATATGGGTAAGGAAGTGTGTAGAGATGCATAAATATATCTATTAGGTATGAAAGTGGTCTCTCACCATTGTCTCCAAAAGTAAAGTAGTCTTGTTTAAACCATTTTCAAATAAGTGGAATACTAAGCATCTAATTTATTAGTTTGTTCCCGCCCCTAGCATCCTCTCCAGCAGCACAATAGCTTTATTTTTCACGTTCAAGATTCACAATTACTACCACTTAATGTCCTTGATGCCTTCAGGCAGGATTGATCAATTTGTCTGTGGTGTCACTGTGGTGCGAAATGGCGGCGGAGGATCACAAAGACACAGATTGAGGGTCACAGGTTTGGTGGTGAGAGGAAAACAAAAGGGGGGAAAAGTGGAGCAACTTCGCAAAACATGTAAATCAGTCTGTGGACCCATGCATGGCACAGTATGAGACTTCCAAGCTCTTGAGAACATCTTTCCTAGCTCGCCCCGTGTCCCCTCCAGGCCACCTTACATCTTCTCGCCTTGTCTGGCCGTGCTCACCTATTGAGCCAGTGTTCTGCAGACAGGCCCTATTCTTCTCCGTCACTCTATGGAAAAGCTTTCTGCCAGAGTAGGCCATTTTCCATCTTCTGTCGATTTGCGTACCTGAGTACCCTCCAGTGTTTACCAGGAGTGGTGGATAAGTGGTTGAGGGAAGGAAAATGAATTGGATAAGGGACGTAGCTTACAATGCGTTCATAAGGGCTCTGGATGTGTCCAGCGCTGTGCAATATCACGTACTGTATGTGTTGGGTCCTCTATTCTTAACCTATAATCTATGGATCGTGTTATACCTCTCTTCTCATACCATGTGCTCAAGATTTCGCTTTTATATTCATTATCTTCTTTCCTGAGTTTTCTCACACTGTTTTTTCCCTCTCTGTTCCCACATCTGTAGTGCTATTGAAACTTGAATCATATGAACTTTCCGGTACACAGAGATCACGGTATACGGCTGGTATTCAGTCAAACGAAGCTAATTCTGTTCTCAAGCACACGGGAAAATAGACTTTGCATAAGTGCAGGTCAGAGAAAGATTTAATTACTTTTAGGTAGGTAGGTGTATAAGGAAAACAATGTGCTTCAGAAGAATAACAATAACAAGTTTTATTACATATCTTTCTGCAAACTATTTATGTACAGATATAAATATTCCTTGCAGCTACAAGATGTCTTTAAATTAAAAAAAAAAACATTCCTTGAATTCAATATACTGAAATATTCATTGACGTCAATGAACAGCTGCCTCAGAGTATGTCTCTACCACTATCACATTGAATGTTCAGTAATAATCTGAATGCTTTCCAACAGGAATAATCTGATTAAGATTTCAGATGTGTTTGAAAAAAGATCGTCTACATGAACTTCATGAATCATTTATTTTTATTTGAGATATATATATATATATATGTTTTCAAACCATCGTAATTTACTCCGATTGATGTAATTTACTATATGTTGACAATGTAGCATTATTAAATTATGGTTGTATTATTCATTTATTAATAGACACTTTTTCAATTAAATAAAATGCATGTATTTAAATGTTACACAAATGCAGCAAATATGATGGCTACTTTATAATGTATTTATATGATGGCTACTTTTTAATGGATTGAAACAAGCTAATGGAGGACTATGTACTTCCTATATAGTGTGGACTCAACACCACAATAATGTTTCGGCTCCTACAATAAATAAATAAATAATAAATAAGTCTAGGGGTGGGACCCCAGTACTCATAAAATAACAACTTGCTAGTCTGTTTCACCAATGCAACAAATTTGACGGGAAGTTGCACAATGTTGCTGTTTGAAAGTGTCACCCTGTGTTACATCTGAAGATGGTCCCATTAGAAGGTAATTAAAATAAACCATCACACTGCCGCCTGTTGTTTACAGTTCGGACTTTCCTTCTCTGGGTCTACCTTGTAGATATAAATACAAACTGAGAAATATTTGAATCAAATCCAAAGGCAGAGAATATCTTTTGTTATTCCTTGCCTGTCCTTCGTGAACTTTTGATCAAAGCGAAGGGGAACAATAGCGAAGGGCCAGCTGACAAAGACAAGTATGGAAGGTATGTGAAGCCATCTGTCTTGGAGGACACCCAAGTGTTGTATATGGCCATACTTTAGCTATCCCACAATCCCCCATTCCAGGAGTGCCCTAACTCTCATTCACTCAGTGGGCCATATACTGCCCATCTCTTGGCTGGCATTTTTTTATGCAATTAAGTAATTTATTCCTTTCTTCACCCTCCTTTTTAATGAATCCAAGCCACAAACAAGCCCCAGTCGCTCCTATTCAAGGCTTGCGATTGCATCTGGCAATAATTGCTTCGAGGGCTGAAGTGGGGAATGGATGGAAGCGCATTGTTTTGGGGGTAATAGGTGAGGACCTGCCTCTCTTGACCTGTAATACATTAGTGTCAGTGAACATTTGGCAGCCCTCAAATGATTAGCAATGAAGATGAATTGGGCAAAAAAGAGGTAGAAATCTGCTTTATCTGAAACACTGGAGCTGCATAAATTTGCATGCTGATCAGCTGTTCTTTTGTCTGTGCTCCTAATTATTATGACACATTATGTCTTCATCATGCAAGATTCAGATCTGTCTTGTTCAGAATTTATGTCGGGAAAATGCTTATTGATTCTAAATGGTAGCTTTTCTGGTGAATTTTTATGTTTGCTTTAATTGTCGACAAATTTGATTACCTACGACTATTGTTCCCTGCACAAGTTTTAAATCATATTTGTTTTGTCTTGTTGACAAACACCCAGGTAACCTCCTCTTATGCTAGTTGCTGCAACGACGTTGTTCCCTTTACCCACAACCCCCCCTCCAGGAACAAATGAGGTTGGCAGGGGCTTGCGGCTGACACTTCTGAGAGGTGAACCTCCAGGAGGCGGAGAGCAGTCCCAAAAAAAAACCCCCCCGAAAAAAATCAGCTGCCTTGTCTGAGTGATTGTATATTATGTGGCCATCTGCAATTCTGTCTTCCTCAAGCCTTAATGACATATTGCGGATAAATGTGTTCTGAAATACTCACAGATTGGTCCATTTGCAGATATGGGAGAATAAATCTGTAGATTAGAGATTATCGACAGTGCCGGCTCGCAGCCAGCCTGGTTCACAGCCAGTGTGCAAAGGCATCTGCCTTCAACCGGCTCTGTGAGTCGGCTGCGGTGGCGGAAGACAAAAGGGTTGAAAGGTTTTACGCTAAATAATTCCGAGTACGGATTTTTGACCCCTGTTGGTTCTGCAGATGCCAGAGTACGGCCCAGATTCCCTGTCCTCGGTTCCCAGAAAAAGCCCTTTCTAAAGGGCAGATAAGACCAGTGTTTAGTGACAGCAACTGTTCTTTTTCGGTCATACATATTCAAATTTTAATGTTTTTGTGCATGATTGCACTGTTAACACCCCGTAGCATTTCCCCGATGACTATCTAAGGGATATGTCAGGACTAAGTAGAGAATTCATTAAAAAAAAAACTATGCTGACTTTTACAAAGTATCAATGCAAGCACTCATTCCAGCACAAATAAATAAATATGAGGCTGATCCCATTCTTTATGCGTATATCTCATTTATCTCTCTGACTTCAGCCATTTAAAAAATGGCCCCAGTGAAAAATGAATTTAAGATGCGAACAAGGTAAAGAAATCACATGAGATAAAAAAAAAACCTCGTAGCATACCTCATAACACTGAGAAGCCTGTAGATATCTGTGACGGTACTCGTATAATCTAGTCCATCCTTCTATGTAGGAATTTCCATTGCGTGCAACTGGGAGGGGAAGTGGCAAATGATTAGTTTAACATTAATCAGTTCCATCAGGCGTTCTGTGGTCATGTTTGGTTGACGGGGGCACATTAGCAGAGGCTTTGCCTCACCTTTCTCCCAGCTGGGGGTTAATGAGGAGGCACGGTGGGGATTCAGTGCACGCCTTGTTTAGCAAGGCTGAGAAGCTGGGCTGGGACACCAGAGGGAGCCCCACAGACAGCACACCTCCCACTTACGAAACCCTGACGCCCCCCCGTGCTCCCCCTTCTGCCCCTGCTGCCCACCCCCATGCTCACGAAGATCACCCAGAGCGGCGAGTAGCAATGCAAACTGTTGCCTTGTTTCCGAACGGGGGTCCCATTTTAAAATGTCACAATGCATGCTGGGAAACATTTTTGACGGTAATCTTGGAGAGGAGCATCTTCTGCTTACCAGCTGCGGGAGAGCAGCTGCTGTTGCTTTGTGAATGAAGATGAATAAATAAACTGAAAAGCAGGAGGAGATAATCAGAAATCATAGCACTGTCATGGCAAGCCTAGTCGGCTGATCAGGTTCCTATTGAATGCACACTTGTTGGCTGCACTGGATTTAGCAGACAGGGGCCTCGGTCACATCCAAAGTTACACATCAAAGCCAAATTCTAGGTATAGGATCAAGATTAGGAGAAAATAGTCAGTTGCAATTTTCTGAGCAGAGCTATGTTTGGGGTAACATTTTATGATCTGTGAATAAAAGCCATTAAATTGAGAGGGGAAGGTGGGTGGGTTTGGGGGGGGGGTGTTCCAAATGATTGGTCTGTGGCTTGAAGATTTTGTCTGCCCAAGCCAGTAATGGTTGTGCCAAATCACATTTTCTGGAAATACAACAACAAATTTGTACAGGGACGGTACCTGAAAGACAGTAAAATCACTGCTGTTTGCCTAAAACAATAAATGCTAAATTTACATCAGCGAGAGGGAAAGACATATTAGAAGTAAAGGTATAACACATCTCCATTTGGTAGATATGGATTAATTTGAAAAAATAAGCCATGTCACGTTAATATTACAATGGCATTATTGAATTTGTCATAAAAAAAATTGAGATATGAAGGCTGACTTTTACTCTTGCAGGTGTGCAACTTAAGTGCCTTTTATGTATGTTTGCATTCTCGCCCAGTCAGCCACTTAATCTCACAACATATTTTGTCAGCAGTAGAACAGACTAGATGAGTAGTATAGTGTTACAGTGGGTAGTGTCATTGCCTCATAGCTCCGGGGTTGAGTCGTGCTTCTCCTCTCCATGGGTCAGGTTTGTACATTCTCCCCATCCTGTGAGGGTCTTCTCTGGTGATAAAATGACGTGCGATTAGGCGAAGTGCATCTCTGTCCCTGTCTGTACCCTATCATGGGTGGGCATCTCATCCAGGGAGCACCCCTGCCTCATGCCCTATACTCCCCTTGGATGCATCCTGCAGTAAATGAATGGTTGGCCAAAGGATGGATGAATGGAACAAGACCGTTTAATAGATGTAAAAAGGTGCTTGCAGGCTCTTGAGCTGTCGCACTTCTCGAACAACGCTGTGCCACTGGAATTAAGACCAAATTGTTATTATTGCTGTACAATGTATTACAATTTTGCACATTATTACATACTAATTATTGCCTATTGCACTCTTTATTGTTAACTGCTGCTGCACCAGTGTTCATGTTCCCTGTGTTGTGCATTACGTACATTTTATTGTTCCTTCTGTACATTTTATTGTTCCTTTTGTCTTTATTTATTGTTTAAATTATTTACGGTTAAACCCGTACCTTTCATCATGCACCAGGCTTCCAGGGAAACTAGAATTTCACTCTCATTACCTTGTGTTTTCTAGGATGACGATAAACCAAGCCACTATCCACTAGATATCTATAAACTCCACCGGATAGGCTGTGTGTGTTATGTGTTTGCATTATGAATCTCATTTTGACAGTGATAGTATTTGGCTATCATTCTTTCTTTTTAAATGGACAGTACGGGAAAGTCAAGTAATCCAGCGAGAAGGTCACAACAATTTTGCTTCACAGACGCTTCTCAAATTTATCCTTGCTCATTTCCACTGCATATTGTCAATTCTCAGTAACTGATAATAATTGAAAACTAAGGTTTTTGTATATAAAAAACCCTTAGTACCCACAGGGTATTGGTCCCAGGACCCCCAGTGGATAGTGAAATCTGCGGATTTTCAAATCCCATATATTAAATGCCATAATATTTGCATTTAAGCATCCTCCTGTAGTCACCTCTAGCTTATAATACCTAATACAATGTAAATGCTATGTAAATAGTTGTTATACTGTATCGCTTAAGGAATAACGACAAGAAAGGAGACTGTAAATTTACACATTATTTCATCCGCATAGATTCAGTGTCTTGCTCAGCACATGGAAAATTTTAATTTTAGCTTATTGGAACTTTCTGGATTTTTTTCTTTTTTTGAACATTTTCGATCCATAGTTAGATGAATCCACAGATGCAGATCCCACAGATATGGAAGCCCTATATATATAATATTCTACCTTACATATAATGTAAATAATTATTTCTAATGTAAAACTACAGTAAAATGTACACAGTAAAACATTGTAATTCTTTAGCTGCATATATTTCTCCTATACATTACAAAAATGAAAATTACACCTGTGGAGTATGCTGGACTGATAATTTTATAACGTTGGTGTTTTACCTACTGATGTGACTTTATAGTTTGTATGGTTTACAATTAATTGAGTGACTGTCAGATGTTTGGGTGGTAAATGGAGTATGAAGTAGCGTAGTCACCTCTCAGGGAAAGTTACGTTTTCCACCATGGGTATATAATTACCTAAACCATGTTGTCTTTGATTTGGTCATTGATGTCCATAGTGGTCACTTCCTGCAGCCAGAAGTCTAACTGACTTCTTCTTGCGATTGTCCTACTTAAGCCTCCTGTTGCTGTGCAAGGGGGGAAAAAAACATCTGTATGCTTCTAAACCATACTGAAAGCAATTGGTTTTGGTTTTTGTAATTTTGTTTATGTAAATTACAGTTTTTACTTGGTTTTTAAAATCTTTATTAAAAAGCATATGAAAGCCTTTGAGTAAATATTTAGGGATGATCATTAATGTGCTGCAGAAATCCTACTGTGTAAGAGAGCTTTAAAGTTGTGTTGTTTTTGCTGATCGACTCAGTAACACTTTACTTAAGGCCATGCTTTTTGTTAATTTACACACTTTCATAACAAATAATAATGCATTCGTAAAGTATTACAAACATGGCTATAAATATTCATCAAAATACATAACACATTCATCCATCCATCATCTACCGCTTTTCCGGGTCGGGGCGCGGACGCAGGAGTCTAAGCAGGGAAACCCAGGCTTGACTCTCCCCGGCCACTTCCTCTCGATGCGGAGGAGGAGCAGCGACTCTACTCTGAGTCCCTCCCGAATGACTGGGCTTCTCACCCTCTCTCTAAGGGAGAGCCCAGCCACCCTGAGGAGGAAACCAATTTCAGCCGCTTGTATTCGCAACCTCGTTCTTTCGGTCACTACCCACAGCTCATGACCATAGGTGAGGGTAGGAACGTAGATCGACTGGTAAATGAAGACCTTTGCCTTTTGGCTCAGTTACTTCTTCATTATGACAGACCAATGCAGCGCCCCGCATCACTGCTGATGCCACACTGATCCGCCTGTCAATATCCTTCCCTCACTCATGAACAAGACACCGAGATACTTAAACTCCTCCACTTGGGGAAGGACTCCCTCCCCAACCCGGAGAGAGAACTCCACTCCACCCATTTCCGGTTGAGGACCATGGTCTTGGATTTGGAGGTATTGATTTTCATCCCAGCCACTTCACACTCGGCTGCGAACTGCTCCAGTGAGAGCCAAAGGTCATGGTCTAATGAGGCCAACAGAACCACATCATCTACAAAAAGCAGAGACCTAATCCTGAGGTCACCAAACTGGACACCCTGAACGCCCTGGCTGTGCCTAGAAATTCTGTCCATAAAAGTTATGGACAGAATTGGTGACAAAGGGCAGCCCTGGTGGAGTCCAACCCTCACCGGAAACGAGTCCGACTTACTGCTGACAATGCGGACCAGGTTCTGGCACCGGTCATACAGGAAGCCCGGCACCCCATACTCCCAGAGCACCCCCCACAGGACTCCTAAAGGGACATGGTCGAATGCCTTCTCCAGGTCCACAAAGCACATGTTGAGCAAACTCCCATGAATCCCCCAAAACCCTGCGGAGAATATAGAGCACCTCAGTTCGGTTCGACAATCTGACGGACCCTCCTCTCCAGCACCCCTGAATAGACTTTACCAGGGAGGCTGAGGAGTGTGAACCTCCTATAGTTGGAACACACCCTCTGGTCCCCCTTCTTGAAGAGGGAGACCACCGCATCGGTCTGCCAATCCAGAGGCACCGCCCCCAATGTCCACACGATGCTGCAGATGCGTGTCAACCAGGACAGCCCTGCAACAACCAGAGCCTTGAGAAACTCCGGGCGGATCTCATCCATCCCCGGGGCCCGGCCACCGAGGAGCTTTTTAACCACCTCAGCGACCTCCGCCCCAGAGATAGTGGAGTCCACTCCCAAGTTCCAGAGTCTGCTTTCTCATTGGAAGGCGTGTTGGTGGGATTGAGGAGGTCTTCGAAAGAAAGTACATGTTCTTACGGGAGGGAGCAAAAGCACAAATCATCTGTGTTTCCCTGAGGACCAGGTTAGGAAGCACTGCCATAATTCTTCTGCTAACCTTCCTGCAGCATTGCTTGATTATAATCACGTCGGCGTCTCAATTTGTCATGTGGCTCATGTCTCTGTCCCATTAACATTTTTAGAGCGTGTGAATTTGCCAACATTTCAGACTGCACAGGCAAACTCAACACGTGAATCTTTTGCTTAGCTAGAATGACACATTTTAATGCCCCCAATTATTCAACTAGAGGTTGGGTAAAATGGCAAATAAATACATTTAACTCCTAAAATAAATGCATTTAGAAATTTCTATTTCAATATTGGGGGAAAACTAATTGTATTTTTTTAATTGATTAATATACTATTATTAGACATTTCTACACCATAATACACCATAAATGAACATCGTCGCACTAAGTAGTACATTTTTTATGGTTATGTTTTATTTTTAGTCTTTAACATATACATTCTCAGTTGTATGAACGTCTCCATTAAGATATTTGCATTCAAATATGCAACAATAGAGTTGCATAAATTCTCAAGAAATCATTTAGTCATGACATAAAGCAATGGATAAAATAAAAAGTGTGTAGGAACAGTGTTACAATTGCACTGTCCTTAAGGTTTTGCATTAAAACTATTCAGAAACGTGTGGTGAGAATCGAAGCTATAATCACTTTTACCTAATTACAATAATTTCTTTGCCCATTGTATTGAATGGTAGTTCAGAAACAGCTAATTATAAAAAAGTGGTATTTAAAATTACACTAATGTATAGAATTTGAAGGATCAAGTAAGACACTTGCTTGGTGTCTCAGTGGTAACGTTGTCATTTCACACCTCCTAGCTGGGGGGTTTGACTCCTGCCTCTGTTGGGTATGTGTGTAGATTTTCATGTTCTTTCTGTGTTGAGTCCAAAGACATGCAGTTCGGCTGATTTGCGTTCCTACATCTCCCATATGGTATGTGTGTGTGTGTTGCCTTGTGATGGTCTGGCATGCCTTCCAGGGTGAACCATGGCCCCACGCCCTATGCTGGCTGGGATCGGCTCCAGGCAACTCCATGGACCTGACCAGGATATGCAGGTAGAAGATGGAGAAAAAAAGGAGAAGAGAAGCCCTTTCTTGCCTTTCACAGATTTTCTACTCTATTTTCAACTCTGTAACAACACTTTCGTTGATATTCAGAAGACACCCCCCCCCCCCCCAAAATAAAACAAAACCTGAGACACCACAGGAGGCAAAAAACTATTAAAAAAGCAAAATCATCTAAGATGAAGTAAAATAAGATACAGGGGGGTAGTTAGAAATTAATGGATGGTGGGGGGGTATAAAAAGCTATTAATGACTTAAGCCAATAAATACACATTTATTGGGTGGGGAGGGGGGCTAAAAAGCCCCCTAAAACAGTCATAAGGAAGCCCCGAAGTAAGATAAGATACGATAATATCTGATCTGATCATATCTGATCAGATCCATTCACCTGTCTTCTATCCATTTATCCTGGTTTGGGTTGTCGGAGGTTGTATCTCACACAGGTCAGAGCACAAGGCCCTCTGGACAGTGAATATCACGGTGCAGGTGTTACATGCCTTAGTTAAACTGTAAAGTATTAATAATGTGGTGCTTGAAGCTACACCATAATCTAAGGCAAAACGTCATATGCAGTCATTTAGCTACGAATGCTAGATGTGTCTTTTTGCTGCTACAGCTACATGCTAATGCTTTAGCGACTGTTGTTACCTATTGTAATGGTGTGCAGGTGAGTCATGGAAGGACCGAAGAAGTGGACAAAACATCACCAATAAAGAGCAATTCTGAAGATTACTGAAGGGAAGGTCATTCAAAAGCGTGGAGTACAGTTCCTGACTCTTTACACAAAAAAAAGAGCGGCTACAGTGTAGCAAACGAGAAGAGTTTAATGACAGGGTAAGAACTGGCCGACAAGAAGCAGGAACGCATCATACACGCCCTTGGTCACAAAGACTTCCAACGAGGGCCGAGAGCCCCTTACTGCAAATGCATTTCCCAAGGCTCCATCTCCATTGACTTTGGCTTTTAAGAGCCCCCCCACATTAAGCTAGCTCAAAAGGCTGACTCGCTGAACGGTGCTGTGCTTCATACATGTATCACAAGGATAGCGGTTATATCCCTCGCCTTTGTGGGTTTACAGTACTTCTCTGCGTCCTGATTCTTTCCGCACGAAAGCTTAGTGAGTACCTAATGTGTCAGGAAGAAAGCTACCACAAAGCATTTTTTTATCAAACGGATAAAAAACCTAAATTCAATTTAATAAAACAATATGTTGAAGACCTTTTAAATCGGTATAGTGTGCTTGTGAACGAAAAATGCGTACTCTCTGAGCAATGTGCTAAACAAAAACAAAAAAAAACGATGCGTACTCTGTAGTATTCCTGCATTTATCATTTTGGTGGAGCTTTTAAATTTATGGTAATGTACAACATTACTTTGAGTTGCATGGGCCTCTGCTCCAGAAAATTAGGTGGTTTACAGAGCTCTATGGATTTCAAATTAATTGCAGAATATAACTGTGTTTTTTAGACTAATGCCAGAGTAAAATAGTCTCGTGATTCATATCTGTAATTTGTTTACTGCATCGGGAGACTGTTGGGAGACAAATACTCCAACAGATCATTCTATCAAAATGTCAATGCCCAAAATAGAAAAAAGGGAACATGTGCAATAGTAATAGAGGCATAGTAATAGAGTATAATAGCCTAGTAGAGTAGAGTATCTAACACACGTATAAACAAGATTTAAGTCATTTTGTCAACTAAAAATATGATGAGTTGAAGTTCTACCGCCCAGTATACATCACTTAACATTTGTCACACAACTATAATCACACATGCACTTTTCCTATGGACTAGTGCAATGACACATTTGGATTGGTCCTGGTCCTGTAAACAGTAGCAATATTGTGTGTAACAGTTACAATAATCATTGAAAGTATTTAATCGGTTCTTTTCCGTGCATGACCGAGAAATACATTTGCAACACTTCAAATCACAATGTAATTTTGGGAGAGCTAAGACCTCTTTACCAAAGCTAGACAATGCTAGACGAGCGTCTTGACTTCCACTTACGACTATAGCGTCTTCTTTGTCCCGGCACTTTTAAATGATGGGTGGGACATGCCAAATGAAACATTCTGATTCCTATTTTGTGAAGAATCCTGAAAATTGATCCAACATTTCAGATCACAACCGTTGTATTATTTTCATTATCCCCCATCTGGAAGAATGTCATATTAACACTAATGCAAACTCAGGTAAGGTAATTGGCACTAATGGATGTGAAGAGTCTAGAAATTGGACGTTATTAAATCCGTCAACACATTCTCTGGATAGTTCAATTGTATGGCTATGCAGTGAGAGAAAGGGTGAAAAAATACATGCACTCCTATAACACAAGGCACTGCAGGGAAAGAGCCAGCCAGCAAATTGGGGTCATCCATGCAAGGAATTTTCTACAACAAATAACATGTAATAAGGTGCTTTATCCTACCACTAATCTATGTATTTTAAGGCAATTTTATGTATTTTTTCCACAGAAAAGGCTACTGCTGATGGTAGACTATGAGGGGTGTGTACTACCATTAGTGACTAACTGTATCGTATTAGCGAAGACAAGAAATACCAAATTACACACAATAATGGACAAAGATAAAGTGTATTACCAATGGGCAGGTATCTTTGAAACATTAGATGGTTTTGAAAAGATGGGCAAAGAGGTCACTTCCACTTAAAAAGGGGGGTTACTAAAAAACAGTTTTTGGGATAAAATTCATTCCCTCTAATGCCACTTGGTTGCCTCTACTTAGTTACTCAGATTTGTCTTTAACAGAACAGTAATTATTTGCTTTAGCTGCCGGGCGTGTTCTACTTTTAACTTCTGTTTTTTATGCAGAGAAATCGTTTCATTGGACAACGCTGGAAAAAAATATGCCTGTTTATAAAGACTTTCCACATCTCAGTGAATCCGTGTTTACGCCCATTTTTCAAAATATGAATGTATCCTATATGACTTTTAAACTTGTAACCACATCTCAGTCAGAAATACATATTTTGGTGATTGTATTTAGTCAAACTATAGCATCTTTCCAAGTCCCAGATACATTTTACTGATGCATTTATTATGAAGCATTTCTTGAAGAGGTAAGAACATATTTCAGTGTTATTGATTTTTTTTTCCAATTTCACAGTTGATAAATGAACTTGAATAGTCACTGAACAATTCCGAAATAATTAGTAGTACTTACAGTAGTAATAATTTAATCATCCGTCTGCAGTATCAGCTTAGGTCTGGATGTGCTTTACACTTGTTTTCTTCATGAGATCCATGGAAATGGGTGGAGCAAGACAGAAACAGACTTAAATACAGCACCTTTACATCTCCTGCCTCCACAGAGAGACAAATGGGGGGAGGATAATTGACTATATTGAAAGAATAGATCTTTCACACTAAAATAACAGGATTCAAACAAACCCTTATATTATGATATTCATAGCCAGTTAGTTACTGATGACAAAAGGAAGTGAGGCGAGTGTTTTACCTTGTCAGTTATAGGCCATCGCAAAGTGTGCCCAGATATATTTCCTATTCATTTTCACAGTGTAATTACTTCAAACCCTATATTTCCATGGTAATGAGATGCTACTGTCAACTCTGTCAAGCAAAAACAAGAAAGTGATAGGGAAGATTTTGAGGGAAAAAAAAGCTCTTCTCGTTTTGACTAAGTGGTTATTTTCTGGTCTGTAATTAATAAATATACGAGTTGAATGTGAATACAATTTATGTAATATCTCACCTGGGAAAAAAAGGCATGCAGCGCATGTATTATAATGTTGATTATTAAATTATTATTAAATAATTTATTCATAAATTTTATGTGTACATTTTTTTTCTAATTTTTCAAGTGATATAGATATTGCATATCAAGCTTCAGAACAGGACAGTGTGGGATAGCTAGAGACAATTTTCAGATATTATATATTATAGGATACTGAGGAACAGAGATAGAGTTACTGTTAATGTCATTTTTCAAGAAAAATGTCAGAATAATACAGATTTCTGATCATATTTATGCAAAGGTAACAGATGTTCTTATAAGATAGTGGCACTATGACTTTTACATAAATGCACAGTTCAGTGCAAAATATCAGATATATTTAATACAAACCTAAACTATGCTCACAGTGACATATTTCATGCAAATGATATCTGAGGTGTAACATGGCACGGGACATCAAAATGGTTCCCTGAAACAAGAGAAAGAAGCCAAACGTCCTTGATTTGATATCCGCCATATCTCAGCATGTTCCAGGGGGCTTCATATTACCAAAGCAAGAAAAAAGGTAGTTCACAGGGTTTACCAATTGATTTAAACACAAGGCCGGTAAGATCTGAAAAATAAGTTTCAGCTTTAGTCGAGCAGTATGGTAATTGCAAAAATAGACCCTATTTTTTATTAAATGTCTCACGAGGCATAAGAGTCGTTTGAAGACTCAGGCCCCTTAAGTCCCGCCTTTGTAGTTTCGCATCAAGTACAACTTCTGACTCTTCCGACCACATCTGCACGTGTGCGTGGAATTCCAAGCTCATTGGCTCCCTGCGAGGGATCAGGGACTCCGGATGCATTTTAAATTAGCCAGCGACGCATTGTTTTTTGAACCGCTGCCCACGGCCAGGGCAGCGGTACATCTTGTAGCGCCCTGTGAACTCGCGGGGGCGAACAGCGGTGGAAATGCAACTCGTAGCTGCCCATATCAAATTACGCTTATACGTCGTGGTGAGCAGAATATTAAGTGCATCGCATGTGGTGTCGCATTACGCGGGACGCCTGAAAATTGCAAACTGTGGCTTTAAAATACTTCCTTTTGCACCTTATCTAATGACATCAAAAGACATCTACAATGAGTGAAGAATGTTAAGAATTAGGCAGGAAAAGGCTCTCTAATTTATGGTCCCAATTCATTTCCGTACACTAATGGAGGAATGCATTCAAAGGTGAAATGTCTTGTCTTCCCATTTCATTTACCACTACTTTACTTTTGCATCCTTCGCTCACTTTTTCACCTGCATTTAAGGTTTGGTAAATTCACCTGGGTAGATACTAGGCCAATATACAACAAGGAGTAAGGGGCAGTAAAAATGATTCTCTAATAATGTATAGATATCATTATTACATGCATTATCTTACATCTTACACAATGTTTGAATGAAAATGCAAGTGTTTTATTTAGTAAGGTAAAAGTGTTAGTTTTATGGTTATAATGCAGCAATAGCATGGCATATTTAAACGTTTAAATGCCAAAATTAGTTATTATTTTGTTTATACTGTACAGTATGTGTCTGAAAGCTACTGCAAAGCTATATTGCTTATTGAAAGCTAGGTGGTTTTGCTAGTCACTGAATGCAATCATTTTATCCATCCATCTTCTCTGGGTCAGGGTCTCAGGGGGTCAGGAGCCTGTTTCAGGCAGGACTGTGACACTGGGGTACAGCGCTGGAAAGAGTGCCAGTTGAAAATACAATCTTTTGAAGTCAATGATGTGCAGTGTTTTGATGATGATGATGGATTTTACAGAAAAGAATATATGAAAGAGTCAAGCTTCTAATTTAAATCTGCATCTAAGATTAGATGTGACTGAATAGGAAGGTTGTACTTTTTATTATGTCAAACTATTACCAACGACCCACTTCATAATGATGAAATGGAACAAAAATGCATCTGAGTATGAATGATAAACCAACAGTATTCCATCCACCCACCTTGCATAACTGCTTATAAAGTGCAGGGTTTCTGGGATTTAAACTATTTCACTAGATACCTACCGAGTTCCACTTTCTCTTAGGGCATATTGGGATATGTGCAAATCCAGGTCACGTTTGTCGGACCTTCATGGTGACATAAGTGTGGATGTTAAGTGATGTAAGTGCTGAAATAGGTGTAAATTGTAGAATGTAGTAAGCGTGAATAACTGGAAGTCAGACCTACATATGTAAAGCTTTGCCTGCTATCTCTTTTAATAGCTGTGGTTGGAATATTGGTCACTGAGCCACCAGGAGACACTCAGTGAAATTCCCAGTCACACTATATTAGAACAACTACTGCTATACTCAGGGCTGGACTGACCATCTGGCCTAGCGGGAGATTACTGGGGACCCCATGGTTGGTCAAAAGTCATCATGGCCTATGCCCCCCCCCCCCCCCCCAAGAGCCGATTTTAAAACCCAGTCCAGCGCTGGTCATATATCTCTTACTCTCGCTCTCTTACACACATACACACATATACAGTTTATACACACTATATTATTCGACCTCTACATCAGATTTTTTAAAAATGTCCCACAAGAGGACCAAAAAATGGTCCCCACAACATCAAAGTAACAGGTTTTTATCACATTGCGAGGACATTTCGTCCCCATAATGAAATATATACCTGGACACATACACACAGATATAAAGTGATTTCATAATAGCATAATAGCATTTCTTTCTTTCTTTACTGTAGGGTCTCTTGTTCTCTAAACCAAGAGCCCTTTTCTGGGTGAGTGTGACCAAAAACACTGGGAAATGGTGGTATTCCATTTGCCGTGTTTGGGGTGCCTGTGGTCTCCCTGTTCCATTTGTGAAAAAAATTCTGAAAGAAGCGATCAGCAGAGCACAATACAGTCATGCACACTGAAACACGAGGCTCGGCTTGCAATCTCTGCAAGGAATTAATGCTGAAAGCCACGGTTCCTCTAGACAGGACAGTCCCCAGTCAGGAATCCAATTAAACAGTTCCGGTTTATCCCCTGCTGATCCCTTTTCAGAAGGACAGTGGTGCAGCACTAGTAACCTCAGTAGCAGGTTTAACGGGGTAGTGGGCCATCGTCCTGCCGATTTTCGGGCCGTGATCTCCACGATTGGCACCCTTGTCATGGATACGGAGCCATGGACAGGCTCATTTCACATCCCCCGATGCGTACGAAGGGGAGGATTCTGTACAGCATGCACAAAATGCAGATGGGATTAGGAGAGTATATCTATATCTATCTATAGAGATTACTGCTTCCCACAAGCGATGAGGCTTAAAGTTACTGGGTAAACTCTGGTAGTAGGATGCTGTATTAGCGATGCTCTGGGGGCACAGCACATCTCTTTACCCACAATTCCCTCAGCGTACCCACGTGAGGTATGCTTTCCCCATACTGTTAGCGCGCTGTATCTCAACAGGCCTTCAGAGCCAGGACACACTTTCCGGGGACAGCTTTGACCACAGGGATCCAGTCTTCTGTGACATTTCAATCTCGGCAGACAACACGACCGAAATAGCCGAATAGAGGGTCAGGGTTAATCTGTGCTTACCAAAAACTCCAACTGCAGAATTCGGAAACTAAAACGAATATCAGGCTCCAGAGGCTGTAAAAAGTCAGTGCTGGAATTCCGGTATACGTTTTTCATTTTAAGTTAATTCATTTTAAGTTTAAAGTGCCTTGTCATTTCTGTCCTCACGGATAGTTTAACGGGGGCCAACCGGAAATGTGCATCAGAAGTGAGCCACAAAAACAGCCCCCGTCCAATGATCACCCTCATGAAGAAATACATCCGCTTTGCAAAGATCCCCGTTATGGCATATTTTTAGTGTACGATTAAAATCAGAAAAAAACATAACTGTGTTTATTTGTAAACAAGCGCTTTATTCACGACAAGGTTGAATTGATTTTTTGACTCGGTGGTACTGATACATCCAAAAAATAAATTGTTGGTTAAATTCAGTTATTACAAGAACAACTCATACAGAGTATGTCTTGAAAAATAAATTTAAGGCCCTGGTTACTTAGCTAATGTTTATGGAAGCAAGAGCCCTCCTCTCTTTATTGGCTAATAGCTCAAAAAAATATCCTGTGCTACCACCCCCAGTGTCACAATTTCACAAACACGAGTCTCCAAAAAATTACTCATTAACCTGCCCGCAATTATGGCAATTAAAAATAAGCATCCCGACAACCGCCTCTTGCGCAGAGAGAACGTCATTTCAAAGTTTTCATGCGGCAAAAAAAACTCTGACAAACGCCTTGGTTGGGAATCCTTTCCTTTCCCAGTTTCATTCTGCCTCGCCATTCTCCATTATAACTAAGGCTGTTAGCATCTGTTTCACTCCAAGCAAAGTCAAAAGGTGTATAGCTTTGAGAAACCTCCCCCCCTCAGTCCAGTTCCCGCAAGAATTCCGCCTGTTACTTTGCATACGGAAAAAATGTCACCTTATTCCAGCAAGCTGTTACAGAGCTTCCACCATGCCAAAACACGGAGCCTCAAAGGACACAAATGGATCCTGCATTCTCAGTGACGGCTCTTGAAAGGCGTTGTGCGCCTCGGGCACCTTCGGGTTCAAGCAACAGAAGAAGAAGTGTTTTAATGACGCTGGAACCAAGGACTGAGCCTCAAAGTCAAGCTCAGCTCACAGCGCTGAGTGGATGATGGGATGGTTTTTGGGGAGGGGGGGGGGGGGGGTTACTTTTTTGCTGCTGATATCTTAGCTGTGGCCAAAAGCTTATTAGGAAGAGAAGAGGACAAATGCATGTTTTATAAGGTGGATTTACTGCAGCAGAAAAAAAAAACATTTGAGACAGATGAAACTGACCGGATGGGTGTTTTCTACCAAGTAATACTTGCTTAGGGCTTGCATAGATATATTTAAATTAACGAACACATTTGAAAAAGGGAAAGGCAGACAGTGTATGATTTATAAACATGGCCACAATTTCCAGATACCATTTTATAATACAGTTGAAGCTAAATGATATGTACGGTGTTAAAAAGTATATTTTTGGCTCTATTAATGGTATTAAGGTGATTATAGCAATTTGTGCTTTTCACATTTGTTAAAAGACAAATGCTCAACTGACGGAATAAAGCAAACTTTATTCACCGTAAAATAAATCACAGTTTCCGTTCTGTGCTCCTTGCTATTTGAGTTTTTTTTTTGTATCTGTTAAAATTCCAAGATGTCTCTCAGCCATTTAAGATCTCCATCATCAGATCCAAAATATCTCACATCCAATTTCAGATATCTTGAATGGCCTACAGATCGCTTTAAATACTAAAAGAAAAATAAAGATAAGGAGTGATTCCCAGATATCATAAAAGAAAAGTATAGAACGAGAAAAGTGGTTTTTGTTTAGATATTATTATATTTCGACGGAAATATCAGATACCATTTTCCGAATATGATTGTTTAAAAAAGATATCTCCAAAAGCATTCAGAGGTATCTCCTAACAGGCTGCACAAATAAATCAATCATTTAAAAAGTATGTAATAATTATCTGGCCCTCATAATTCTTTCATAAAGACAGACGTCCATGTGAATATCTGAGATGTGCTTAGCTTTTCAAAAGGTGAACGTTTTTAGCAGGGCAGCATGAATTCCCTTTCATTGTACCAAAAACTTCTCGCGGTCTTTTATATGGAGGTCCGGTCTCAATGAGCTCAGGGATTTCTGGGTAGGAGCACACAATTGTTCTGGACGTGGTACCGCAACACCTGCACCAGAGAAGCACCTGTCAGGGGGGCATACCTTGCTGCGCTCGACTCCATTTCCCTGGAGGAGGCAGGAGAGAGAGGGCCACCTGTCTAGTCAATCTCTCCCACCCCACTCTCTTTTCTGGAAGCAATCCTAGCAGGTCCCTGACACTAATCTAATTATGCAGCTCAAAAGAAAGGAGAGAGAAACAAGAGGAGCCTTCGTCTGTCCTCATTAAGGCGATGATGGAGGTTGGAGACAATGCCTGCAGTTTTCACACAATTCTGCCCTTACTTAAGGCTATGGTGTTGGAGTAAGTAGGACATTTGAGGGGAGCGGGGGAGAGAAAAAAAAACTGAGTATGAGCAATCTGATGTAGAGGTCGAACACTATAGTGTGCGTGTATGTGTCTGTGTTTGCGGTGTGTGCGAGAGAGCGAGCGCGAGCCCACCTACATGAATCATGCGCTTCCGCCGGAGCAGCGGCGGCGGCGGCCCACTCTGCATGAGCAAGGTCGCAGGTCACCGCTGCGAAGCTCGCGGTCAGGGTGAGCAGCTCTCGCGTTCGCCAGAGTCCTTCACTTGCCCGGCCGATTGCTCACTCCATGAGCAATGAAGTGACTGGGCTTAGCGCATTGTTTACTATAATGGAGTCCTTTGTTTCGCAAAGACAGATTGCTTACGTTAAAGAAGCCCTTCGCTCGTCCAGGAGGTCACTTGCCATATGAGAATTCTCCTCTAGTCCAGGAGGCTCCCATGAAACTCTCCTGCCGGCTGTAAGGATCATATTGCACCTGAATATAATTACACTTATTTATAATATAAAATCGTAAATTAAATTACTGAAAATGACAACAATTACTATATTACCCATGTGCATTTTTAAACTTGACATCGTTAACTATTCGTTAATTAAAAATACATTTTTAAAAGTATCAGATGTTCTTCTGAGTATTTCAGTGTATGTTATAGGGAAAATTAAAATGCTAGGGGCAATTACAGTGATTATGAATCCCTTGATTCCAAAGTTAGATAGGGCCCTGCACATTGAAATATCAACATAAGCAGCAGAGCTTTATACAGCAGTCATTGTTCCTTATTTGGAAATAAAACACTAAAACACACTGAAATGAAACACTTTTACTGAGCCCTGTACAGTAGAATGAGCTTGTACAGAAAAGTGCTTCTTTTAAGATGATTGTCATAGGATTCCCACTATAGTAGTGTCCAATTCAACTAACTGTATATTAGAAAATCATCATGAAGACACTTTCACTCATACGCACATTCAAATTTTTACCTTTGACATGTAACTAATTACAGACTCTCTTTTTGTGACACTTAAACAACAGGTTTGAGCAATATACTAACATTAGGTTCATTATTTTTTTCTTGCTTTAATATGTTTCATCTAGTATTCTTTGTCATTATTTAATTTCTTTCATATTTTTATATTTTGAGCTTGGTAATCCAAACTGCACAGACGTCTTCATCACCCCTGGGCAAGTGTAGTAAATTTAGGAAAGAAAATTCTATCGAGTTATTCTATCGAATAACTATCGATATGAAACACTAACATGACTGTTTTTCTTAGTAATTGACATCATGTGTATATAGGGTGAAGGAAGGTTGTTATCAGAAGGTTGCCAGTTCAAATCCCAAAGCTAGTAGAGTGGTGTCGCTATTGGGTCCTTCAGCTTGGTTCTTAACTCTGACCACTACAGCGACTCTATGATCTGCCTTTGGTCAAAAATGGTTGTTAAATAAATTTAATGTAAAATTATTACCAATCAATCTGGCTCCTACAAATTCTTGTGGTAAGTTTACCACTTGTTTTAATTAAGTTACTGTTGAAAGGAATGCAAATATCATCTTCCAAACAGATTTGTTAATATGCGATTAACTGGAGGTCAAAATTATAACTAGTCTTACTTGCTTGAAAATCAAAATTCAGAGCTACTGCATAGGAGCATCTGAATCACTTTTCCAACTGTTATTTCTTAATATCAGGGACATTTTTGCTTAAATTTGGCTTGAAAGAGTTATAAATACTCAAGGCCAGAGTATTTCACCAGTGTCTGGGTAAAATATTAGGCTACAGCATAAGACAATGTAAAAGCCCCGGTCAAGAAATGTGTAATTTTAAAATAACATTTTGCAGCTTAGGATGCTGTAATTAAAAGGATCTCAGATTCAGTAAAAAGCAGAATTATAAAGAGTTCATCATTAAACCTCTCAGGCATCTTGCTTAGCCCCTAAATCACACACAGGCCCCAATGCTAACATGCCCTGACAAGGATCAGGCCCCGAGAGGCTATCACTGGGCCTCCGCTCCCACCCACACTATACGTCCCAGACAGTGGCTGCGATGATACCACTAAAATGTCCCTGTCTAAAGTGGTAAGTGTCGGCCAGGTCCCGATTCAATCTGGCACAAACCCCCCACATGACCCAGCCGCAGCCACCCCTCCCCCCAAACAAATCCCTAGACAAAGGTACTTGTCATTTCCTGTCACCTGACAAGGCTCCTGCACTGTTTTGCCACTCACTTATACATGGCAAAATGAGCCCTTACAAGCCACAAAAAGCCAGTTAATATTTGTAATAAATTTACAATTTTACTGTCATTCAATTCACTTTCAGATCTGGCTGACATCAGATAGTCAATAATAATAATAATAATAAAGTTGCTATTTATATTAATGATGAACAATAAAGAGAAAATACAGGTAACTCAGGTCCAGTATATAAAAGGAATTTCAAAATTGACTATAGCCAGCTGTTAATTAATATTTTGAATGTGTGGATGTTTTTAACATCATGGCTTCAGTAATCCTTAGATTTTCATTTAATCTCCTTTTTATCTGGCCTTGAAACTTCAGCCATCACACAAGAATCTTGGTGTTTTTCCATATTCATCGCATTCTCTCACCTGTGCTCTTTCCTTTTAAGTGAATTCTTCACCTAATAATTAACAAGCCTCTCTCTCAGCCGGGTGCAGCTTTCATTAGTTAAATGCTTGCTCCTTGGGTACATGCATTTTTAATTACCAGGAGGTCGTTTGCAATATTTACAGAGTTTGAATAGAATGCTCGGAATGTTTACTCTGACACACACAGGCCTGCCGCCATCGCTAAGGCGAAGCTCCTCAGACTGTTACAAGACGACACACAGATGTAGATGTCCATAGCCTTTCAGCAAGTGGGCCCTCATTGACACCATCATCGAATTAACCAAAAACTTACAAGGACATGGAATTACTGAAGGCCAGTCGGAAAAAAAAAATCTAATATGGAAAAAGTAACAAAAAAAAGAAAGATATCTTATTCATCCCTCGCAGCATATGACTGGTTGCTTGCGGAACCAAAGATCTGGCTTCTTCTCCTGACAAGCCTGGCATATTTTGCCACACGCTGCACACGACCCCTTTGGGGTGTCTCAGGTAAACTGGCGGATGCTGGCAAAGGCCCCATATTCCACCGTGCCTTAAACAATGACCCAACGAGGGGGGGGGACAAACTATGTTAGCTCTACACTGTGATCACATACAAAGTCCCCCCCCCCCCCATCTCTTGTTGTTAGATTCCGATCACACTGGCATCGCTGAGAATGGGCACCATGCCGCTGCAATTCTACATTTCTGAGGGCCCCAAGCCTCAATGCCTCCTTCCAAAAAGAATTAACACAGCAGGTCCCTGTATCAGGGAAGATGGATTTAATGAGGCGGCTAGTTGGCAGTGGTGTTGGACCCCATTTCTTCTTAAGATGGCTAAAATTGTATAAGCACACCCAGAAAAGTACATTTATTGCCACTCCCTGTAAACTCAAATTGTTCCTACTGTTACCCTGGTCTCCAAAACCTGAATTTAGTTTGGTCTCTCACATGTTTGTTCAACTGCTTATGATTGCCATGTTCTGGTTCCTGGCCTGTGTCTGCTAACCCCTGAGAAGAGAAGCCTAACCGCCAACAGACACATTATTCTGTTTTGTTGTGCTCCCTCCTTGTGCGTAAAAACGAGAGACCTCCAAAACATTAAGCATATAAATACAGGGATTATTTGCAAAAGCTGAAACACAAGCCATGTTGTTAGTCAGTCAAAGGTTAATCAGACAGAAACAAGACAGGCAAAGGATAATTTAGAATCAAAGGTCGCAAATACAGGCGAAGAGTCACACACAACAGAACCGGAACTCAAACCTAATAATCAGACTCCTACCAGAAAGGGGATAAAAAGACCGTCACATTGAGCAGCATTTTGAGGAGTTAAAATATCCTAAAAGGTAATGAGACACAGGGGCAAACAATAATCAGGAAACAGAACCACTGTTTTCCATCCCAACCCAGAAGAAATTCCAATATACATCCTGACTCACAACAAATGTCACAGCATATTCTGATATTCCAAGTTCATCACAGTAGCAGCATATAAACTGGTAGGCCTACAGTCATACAAGCTTAGCTTTTTTCCTTTATCTCTTATTTCACCATTAATTGGAAGTTTACAATTATTCACATTTTTTTTCCATAAAAAAAACCTTCTACACACAGAATTTCTCAGTTATTCTTTAGACTTTATAGTATGAGTTTTAGTTTATCAGACTTTAAGATAAGGGCGGTGCTTAGAGAAAGGTTGGGCTCCGATACACACTCTGTATCTTACTCTCACATTACACATTCCCTCAATATCAGGGAATAACCCTTAGTAACACGTTTGGTTCTTCTGGGAGTCCTTTCAGTATCATCGTCAGTTTTCTTTACACAGCAGTGTATAAGCCATCATTTTCTAAAGACAGTAAATGCTCCAGACTAATGATCGCTGCTAATTTGTTTTCAGAGTCCGTTTATGATACAACAATTCCCAGAAAGCCCTACAGGAACATTTCTTTTTTTCCACCAATGAGGATCCACTTGAGGCTGTAGTGTTGCAGAGGGAAAACCCCCTGTGACGGCGGATAAGTGTTTGTCTTAAACAGTGTCTGACAAGGGCAGGCCCAGAACACATGCCAAGAGCAGCGGCCGGCTGTGTTAGCGGGGTGACAGCTGACAAGGCAGCCAGGGGGCCCGCAAAAAAGGGTCCACCATCCCCCTGAATCTCCTTAAGCTGCTGGGCAGGAGGAGGACACTCAAAGGATTAAATGTGTCTTAAAGAGCTTTATGAAAGAGAGTAATGGGTTTCAGAACTGATACTATAGACTCAACAACTGGTCAGAGAACTAGTCAGGACAAAGGACATTAAAATATGTTATCAGTCCCTATCTAAGTAAGATTTGTCTTCAAAGTTAAAAATTTTAAATAATTACGCATCACATTAGTATATTTAGCTCGTCCTCAGTGAAAAGTAATTGAGGAACTTGTCGAACTTGTGGCAGTAAAATATTACTTTGCCTACATTTTATTCTACGAGCCTCCAGTGGCAGATTTTCAGCTGAGCAATTATGCACATTTTTCCAAGCAAAGTACAAGGGACCTTTTTGAGGATGGCTGGTTTCCCACTTCGACTGTATAGCTGCAGGCAGTGGGGTTCATCTTTAAAAGCCTTGCATGCTCCTCTGCAAATGTTTGCATTGTCTGACTCATTGTGTTTACTGTGCGAACAGCGTCGGTCACACCCTCTCCTCCAAGAAACACCTGCCGCAGGTGAAGCGACGGATTCTCAAAGTACCTTTACTTGCTTATACCTTAAAACCTCCCGGAGCTATTCACAGAAAGGCCATTCCCCTTAAACCACTCCAGCATCCTCAGTCTTCCTCAGACAACTGTGCCACTTGCTTGACACTATTTAAACCAATGGAATTGGTTCTTATGTCTTTCTTTGCAACTGGGTACACTGGGACAGCACGCTCCTGGAAATCCATCCTTTTTATCTTTTACGTTAATTTACAAAATAGCTCATGATAGCAGCACAAATTTGATTTCAAAATAAGAGAAGTATCACAAATTGTATGGGTACCACTGAAACTGATATTTGTTTTTATATGTGTAAGTTTAATATAATCTCTCAATTTAAAACAGTCAGGCTGGATTAGGTTAATGATTATCAAATGGTGCCTAAAAACAGATATGAAACAAAATGCCGAATATCCTAGTAAAACATATTAATACTTCATAAGCAAATGAAAGGGGCAGCAGTGTCGGGCGGCGAGGGGGGAGGGGAGCGGGGGGACGTTTTCAGATGTCTAACTCCCTTTGAAAGGAAGCCCTCGCCAGCCCACCTGTCTGTGAGGCTGCCAAGCGCGCATTTCTGTCGAGGACCGAAACGAGCAGCCGTACAGTCCAACAGCACATTGGACGGGCTTTGGCACGCCTTACCACTCTGAAGGAGAAACAGAGTCTGAATTCATCCCCGCTAAGGGGGTGGGGGGGGGGGGGGGAGAGAGAGTTGGAGAGCTTGGCGGGCTTCAGATCACTTTCTTGGTTCTTCGCTCTGATGGGCATTAGGCGAGAGAAAAAATGCCAGTTGTTGGGCTGGACACCTGGCATCACATTCAAGCTCAATGGCGAAACGGAGGGACTTGGAATCGGCCCGCATTGTTTCAAACAACCCCCACCCCCCCATTTCTTGCTACTCCCCTTGCCCGTGAGCGTTTCAAACGGGATGGTGCCCAAGTCTCACCAGTTATACATCTCCCCGCTTAGCATATGCTTCCAGCTCCTAAATAAAGAAGCAGAGGAAAGAGAAAGACTTAATCAAATGACTCTGCAACACACAGAGCTCTGGGCCTTGGGGCTGCGATGCAGATCTTTCCAGGCCTGACAGACTGGGAAGGAGATAGTGGGGCTTTGCTCTCTCTCTCTCTCTCTCTCTCTCTCTCTCTCTGTCCATATCAGGTATATCAGACTTGTGAAAAGTCACAGAAATTATAAGCCACAATTAAAATCATGGCAAACGCAAAAACGACTCAAGGACAAATGCTACGCTAATTCTCATAATCTGTTGTTATCAAGCACTTCTAGGAACTCTGCATCTGGTTTGTTTGTATCTTAAATATACAGCGTCCTGAGTTTTCAAGACACTAAACGACAGAGAGCAAAGAGAGTATTTATGACGACCTCCCAGAGGTTTGGTTCCACGTAAACAGAGTATGACCACATTAAGGAGAATCTCCCAGCTGTCCACAGTGAGCCCCCATGCTTACAATCCAGCACCCCCAAGGCTTCATCATCCGGTATGCTCATCCTCTCCGAGGGAAATTAACAGCAATAACCTTCCTTTGCTGGGGAATTGGACTTGTCAAGATAATTACGGCAACATTTGCCAACAAGTCCGACAAAGCCTGACGCTAATAGGGAAGGTAAATGGCCGCAGCGGAAGCAGGGAACCGAGCGCGGCAGAACAGAAGGATGTTCTTTCCATCGCAGACTTGATAATTGCCTAAATGGCCTTCGTGGTGAGGGGCAAAATGGAAATGATGCTATTGACAAAACAAATATTTATCCATTTCCCTTACTGGATTCATACTCTCCTCTTTATTTTCTTCCCGTGCTAAAGGCCGGTCTCTGAATGATGGCAAACAGGTGTTGCTATATGTCCGGCGGCTCGTAAAGTAGCTTATCAACGAACGCGGCTTTCATAGAAAAAAAAAAAGTGCCTACTGTAAGCGTACCAATATTACGAGTGCTTGGAGTACATAAAGGATGACATTCTAATACTTATGGTCACTATTGTCGTGTTTATAGAAAACACTGTTGTGCTGTCAAATTTCAAACGTAATTGAAGCACATCCAACGTAATGTTTGGTCACAACTTACGTTTATGATTCAGTGATGCACAAGGTTCTGCAGTATACCTTTATATTAATCTTAGAAATTAATAAAAACATTCTTTTATCACAGAGAAGGACATGTGCATCACAAATGCAGCTTAAATTGCATTTTAATTATTCGACTGAGACACATTTCATGTACTGTATTATTCCAACTATATGTAGCTACACTATATTTGCAATAATAAATATAATGTTTTTATATTTGATTTGATTTGAGGAATCAGTTTTTGTTTATAATTGTCTCTGTACTGTAACGTAAATAGTGTTTGCATATTATATACAGTAGTCATGTGAAAAAGAAAGTATACCCTCTCAATCTGTTTTATTTATCAGGGCATAAAAAATACCTGGTCCTTAGCAGGTCTTAAAACTAGGGAAATACAACCTGAAATGAACAACAATACATGACATATTACACCATGTCAATATTTAACAAAACCTAAGCCAAAATGCAGAAGCAGTGTGTGAAAAATTAAGTGCACCCATACTGCTTCCATAGAAATTAGGTGGGCAAGTAACAGCCAGGTGCTGCTAATCAAATGCACTTGATTAATTGATCATCAGCAAGTGTGACCACCTCTATAAAAGCAGAAGTTTGGCAGTTTGCTGGTCTGGAGGAAAGACATCAGCAATGATCTTAGAGAAGTAATTGCTGCTGCCGCCCATCAATCTGGGCAGGGTTATAAGGCCATTTCCAAACAATTTGCACAATGCACCGTGCTGCCTTTGGCAAAAGCCAAACAGCATATCAGCACGAGCACTTCATACCGACTGTCAAGCACGGTGGCGGAGGGGTAGCGATTTGGGCTTGTTTTGCAGCCACAGGACCTGGACACCTTGCAGTCATCAAGTCTGACCATAAATTCCTCTGCATATCAATGTATCGTAGAGTCAAATGTGAGGCCATCTGTCCAACAGCAAAAGCTTGGCTGAAACTGGGTCACGCAACAGGACAATGATCCGCAGAACTGAAAAAGGGTGTTTTCTCTCTTTTTCCACATGACTATACTGTGTACAATACACTAGTTAAAGACAATTACAAGGCTCAGTGGAAGTACCATATTTTTATATATTTATTCACAATTGTTTAGGAAAGCACTTGTTATTGAGGGGACGAAACTTAATTTTTAATACAAAGGAGTATGAATTGGGGTGAAGTAAAACATCAGATTAAATATAGGGGTTACGCATCCCCCACCCCTCGGTTCCTACACCCATGTTCATTCATATACTGTAAACCTGAAGAGCCATGTTGAAGAACCAGCAATGACGACACATAAAAAAAAACCTTGAAGGTGCCGTTGTTCCGTCAGACAAGCAAAGCTGTGTGGCAGGGATAAGTCATGCACTGTTCCTTAAAATGTAGGAACATTCACTCTGGGATCTTGGAAGCAGTATTGTTTCCTAACTGGGGTCGTGACCTCAGAAACAAAGACAAGTAATGCCGGTTCCAGCGATGTATACCTTTCCTAAGTATCACTTCCTCTGGGTAATCAGGGGCTGTTCTCCCTTATTTATTGGTATCCAAATTGGAGAACTGGGTGTGCAGTTACACTGCTGCTCAATGAAATCATTGACAGATCCAGATGAAGCTCAGGTGGATAGAGAACAATACAAAAAGGTCATTTTTTGTAGAGTTTACTAGGAAATTAATTCTCAATCTACTTTAGTAACTAGATACACTATGTGCTCTTGCATCCAATTATAGAACGTTGTATTTAATAAATAACTGTGTCATATACCCAAATAGCTATTCAACTTTCATTCTGATTATTCAGTATAGAATCATAGTGAGTCTGGATCTTATCCAAAACGACACAAGTCATGAGTCATGCAGTGCATCACAAGGCACATACTCACACACTTAGTCAATCAAGACTCATAAAAATCACCTAATAGGAGTAAATTGGAGGAAACACCTTCAGACATGCAACCTTCAACAATAAACCATTCAGTGGGAATTAAACATAACCCTGTACTGTCATGAACCTTAACATTTACCATGATAACCGAGCCCTGCAAAATCTGAGATTTTTTTGCAATTTCTCCAAGCATTGCACAGTCCGACCTTGGGCTGAATTTGCTAGGACATCCACTCCTGGTAAGATTGTCTTGAATGTTTTCCACTTGTGAATAATTTTTGCTCACTATAGAATGATGGACTTCAAATTGTTTGGAAAAGGCCTTATAACCCTTCTCAGGCTGACGGGCAGCAGCAAATTGCTTCTCTAAGATCATTGCTGATGCCTTTCCTCCTTGGAATTGTGTTAACACACGCCTGAATGCTTCAGACCAGCAAGCTGCCAAACTTCTGATTTTACAGAGGTGACCACACTTGCTGATGATCAATTAATCAAGTGCATTTGATTAGCAGCACCTGGCTGTTACTTACCCACTTAATTTCTATGGAAGCAGTAAGCATGTGCTTTTCTTTCCCACACCTGTTTCTGCATTTTGGCTTCCGTTTTGTTAAAATAATGACAAGGTATAATATGTCGTGTGTTGTAGTTCATTTGAGGTTGTATTTACCTAATTTTAAGACCTGCTAAGGACCAGGTGAATTTTTTATTATGTGCTGATACTTAAGACCTTAGAATTGAAAGAGGGCGTACTTTCTTTTTCACACGGCTGTTTGAGACCATCATGCAACCATGCATGTGCAAGCACATGTACATCTGAGTTACGGACAACTCGTACTTACGAATGGACTATCATAAAGTCTATTACATTAAAAATTCGGGTTAAATACAGCGGTTTGTAATAATGAAAGCATGCACTACTACGTATGATGTACGTGAAAACATCACACAACTTCAGCATTTCATTGTCTTGAGATACAATACAGTGCTGTATGTAGTTACTTTTATTATTATTATTGCTAATATGAACTGCATTATGATTTTTCTGATTTGGCTTAGAGACAGACTTAGGGACCGGATCTCATACCAAGGACTGCCTGTATAGCACATGGAAATACTCAAAACAAAGTCATTTTGCGTAAACTCTACTCATAACACTTGGCATCCCCTGACTCATGTCCCATACTGCCTGGGAGAGACAACAGGCTCCCTCCACAGCTAAATACTGGATAAGCAGTTGGAAGACACATGGATGAATAGATATACCTACGAAAATGTACATTTCTGCAAGAAAATTCTTACGAAAAATTTGTGATAGCCTAAATTGCAAATATCTCCTTTTCCATCCCTGTTTCTTTAAATGGATATAGGTACAGTTGATTCTCATACAAACATACAAATCTAGTTCCATGTAATGTTGTTATATGCTTTAGAAATATAACATGTCAGAAATAACCATCCAGTTGCCTCATGGGACAGGTGGCTTTAATAAGTTCCAGGTCAAAGACGTTCCTGTATGTTTTTAATAAAAGAAAACGTTTCTCGTGTTCAGTCAGACATATCTGTGAACAGGCGACGTGTTGAGTAAGACACGCACCATTTCTCATACGCTCCCAGGCCGAAATTGTATGGTGGCAGGGTGTCTGACTGGAGGGGTAGGGGGTTAGTGATGGAGGTGGTGGCGGCGGCATTAGGGGGGGAGGCGGTGGGTCAGTCAGAGCAGCTCCACAATTCACCCTTTCCTGCCTTTCATTCTGAGAAACCACTCAGCAATATGGGCATTTTCCTACCTTATGCGACTGAGTTCTCACGCTGAAAAAGGAGACAGACCGATATGTATCTTTGCATGCGCAAAAAAGCCTCGCGATACGCAATTGTCCCAGCGGCCTTGTGGTCGAGTTATGTTTGTCAACGCCATCCTATTGACTGCTAATCACATTTGTGATACAAAACAATATGCCAGGGCAAAATTGACATGAAGAACAAACACACAGATTTAGCAGATCAGTAAAAAAATATATATATATATACAGTCATGTGAAAAAGAAAGTACACCCTCTTTCAGTTCTGTGGTTTTACATAGAAAGACATAATAAAAATAATCTAGTCCTTACCAGGTTCTAAAATTATTTAAACCTAACCTCATATGTAAAGCAACACACATCACATTTCACTGTGTTATTATTTACTTGACAAAAATGAAGTCAAAATAGAGAAGCCATGTGTGGAAAAACTAGGTACACCCCATGATTCAGCAGCATGTAGAACCACATTTAGCAGCAATAACTTGAATTAATCGTTTTCTGTATGACTTTATCAGTCTCTCATATCGTTGTGGAGGAATTCTGGCCCAGTTTTCTTTACAGCGTTGCTTCAGTTCATTGAAGTTTGCAGGCATTCATTTATGCACAGCTCTCTTATGATCCTGCCACAGCTTTTCAGTCAGGCTGTGGTCTGAACTTTGACTGGGCCATTGCAACACCTTGGTTCTTTTCAGCCATTCTACTGTGGAGTTGCTGGTGTGCTTGGGATCATTGTCCTGGTGCATGACACAATTTTGGCCAAGCTTTTGCTGTCAGATAGATGGCCTCATATTTGACTCTATAATACTTTGGTATACATGGTTCACGGTTGACTCAATGACTGCAAGGTACCCAGGTTCTGTGGCTGCGGAACAAGCCCAAATCATCACCCCTCTACTACTGTGTTTGACAGCTAGTATAAGGTGTTTGTGATATGCTGTGTTTGGTTTTCACCAAACATGGTGCTGTGCATTATAGTCAAACATCTCCACTCTAGTTTCGTCTCCATAGGACATTGTTCCAGAACTCTTGTAGTTTGTTCAGATGCAACTTTGCAAACCTAATCCTTGCTGCCATGATCTTTTCAGAGAGAAGAGGCTTTCTCCTGGCAACCTTTCCAAACAAGCCATCCTTATTTTTCTAATTGTATTGTCATGCACTTTAACATTTACCATGCTAACTGAGGCCTGCAGAGTTTGAGATGTAGCTCTTGGGTTTTTGCAGCTTCTCTGAGCATCGCATGGCTTGACCTTGGGGTGAATTTGCTGGGATGACCACTCTTAGGAAGACTGGCAACTGTCTTGAATATTTTCCACTTGTGAATAATCTTTCTCACTGTAGAATGATGGACTTCAATTTGTTTGTAAATGGCCTTATAACCCTTCCCAGATTGATGGGCTGCAACAATTGCTTCTCTATGGTCATTGCTGATGCCTTTCCTCCTTGACATTGTGTTAACAATGCATTTGACTAGCAGCACCTGTCAGAAAGCAGTAAGGGTGTACTGAATTTTTCCACACACTGGTTCTTCATTTTAGTTTTTGTTAAATGGTAACATGGTGTAATATGTTATATGTTGTTGTTCATCTGAGGTTGTATTTATCTAATTTTAAGACCTGCTAAGGACCAGATGTTTTTTTTTTATTATTATGTCCGGACACATAAGACCTTAGATTGAAAGATGGCGTACTTTCTTTTTCACATTAATGATTGAAGTCAAATGAAAATCAGATTTCTATTGTTATACCTTACACTTCGCTTATTCCACGCAAAACATTGAAAAGAGTAAAAATTAAAACTGGCATTTTGTTCATTCTACTCCCCGTTTCTCCACAGTGCCGATAGGCGACGAGCTAAACACGCACGGAGTACTTTTCTTCGACTTGCGCTGCAGTAACACACTTGCCCTGCTTTCTGCCATTTTGCGTCTGTATTTACACATATATGTCTGTGTATGGCAAGGATCATGGGGGCAGTGTGTGTATCACCAGGTTAGGATGCTGTGCTAGTAATCAGAAGATCACTGGTTCAAATTCCAAAGTCCAGTTCGAATTCCAGAGGGGGATTAGGGACATTGCTCAAGCTTAATCATTTGGCCCGTGAGCAATGCCCCTAATCCCTAGTTGTTCCAGGGATTGTCTCACTCTCCTTTCTCAAAAACATATGTTGCTATTGGCTAAATAAACATAATATGTATCTTTACAAGTCATATGTCACCAAGTGTGTATTGTCTGCTCATTATAAAAATTTTCCCATTAATCTATTTACGAAGGTAATCGTTCACCAAAGAAGTGTACATTTCCTTCACTAAAGAAATTCTGATTTGGTATATTAATCAAGGGTACATCAGCAAAACTCCCTGTGGGATTCTATCCAGCAAAGTTTTGACAGAACATGTGCCCCTGTTGATTCGTTCCACAACCCAAATATTCATATAAAAATGATTAATGCAAAATATAAAATAAAAATACATAAAACAAATTAACCTGCACTTTACCTTTGAAAAGAATTGTTGATGGTGTGAGGGAGATGAGAGAGAGGAGAAGAGGAAGGTTATTTTGCCGGACAAACTTTCACTATAACTAACGGAATCACTGCTATCTGTTGACTTGCTGGAATCTTTTCCTTTTGTGGCTCAGTTGTGATCACGTGACGCTAGGCAGACAAAGTGTATATGGAAAACTCGTATTGCAAGACCTTGCTCGTTTATTAAGTTAAAATGTATTAAAAAAAATTTGCCTATCTTGCACAACACTCACAGACCATTTTTCTCGCGATCCAAGGTTTTACTGTATATACAGTACTGTGCAAAAGTCTTAGGCAGGCAAAGGAAATGATGTTTAGATTATCCTTGTGTTGGTGTAAAACTATGATATTATGCCTTGTCAAAGTGTGTCAGCTTCGCCATTTCAGAACCTCTGCTAAAATCATCCTTGTATTTCCAGCGACTGTCCAGTGCAGCCATGTATTTTTTGAGTTGGCCACTAGCACACCTCATACAGCTAGTCAATCTCTCACTGACCTTTTAAACCAATATATTTAATTATTTAACTGAGCTGTTGCTGAAATTTAACAAAATCATGGAACGGCTGAGGTGCCCCTGAGGAGAAGTTTGGGAACTGAAGCGGTGTTCATCTAGCCATCCAACTAGATATCAGTAACTTTTTAGAGAACAGAAGAAATTCTTACTAGTTTTTATTGCATTACTCTTAATTTTCACGTGTTCTAATATTAAATTGTGTTTTTTTGTTCTAAGCCAAAGTACACTAGCTACCCAGATGAACAGCTTTAAACATTTCTTTGGAGTAATGAGAATATGTTTGTTTGCCATTGCCGTTCAGGCAAATTCTCTGATCCTTTTACTCTTGTTACTGGGTATAACCAGTAGAAAAGTCAATTCTGCTCCTTTTTTTCCCTCTCTGTGTTTAAAATTTATAAAGCTTGCACACTGATACTTGCCACACGTCCTCTAAGGTAGCGCTGCATTACCTTTTGTTATACAAGCGACTAAATGAAAGCAGAGCGTGTTCAGGGCCAGCAGTGCCTCTTCTTTCGAGTCGTCTTTCAGATCCATCACTCCCTCGTGTCTGTGAAGCCCCCTGCATCCCTTCCTGACACACCATCCCCCCCCCCCCCCCCCCAAAAAAAAAAAAAAACTCGAAGGGCACCTTATGGCTCTCAAAACGACTTTTAACAGAAAATACAGTTACCCAAATTAATTGTTGGCATCAAAAACTGTCACAGAAAAGAACAAGGACGGGCGGTGCGATTGCAAGGGAACGGGGCCACCATTTGCATGATAAAATGTAGTCAAATTGAGGAGATCGCTTTTGAGATGGGTCGTTTGGGTGGAGACCGCCATCTGCGTGACCTGTTGAGACTTCTTCAGAAACCCGCCATTGTACGTGTCCGTACCCTTCACAATACACAAAGAGGGAACCTCTGAAAAGGCCCGAGCCTGGCCTTCCTTTTAGGGTGTCCCTCATTCTTCCTTTTGTTGCCTTAAAAAAATGTGGCGGAGATCTCATAGTAGAACTCTGTTTGCTCAAACTGGGCAATCGAGGACGTCTCCTTGTGTAAAAACAAACACACACACCCTCCCCCTACTTTTTCTGTTTTCAGAGGTAGGACTTAACCCTAGGATCTGTCAGGTCTTGTTGAACCCAAAATTTCTCAAGGTGAATGCATGCACTTTCCCATGATGGGTGCCGGTGGGTTCATCCTTGCAGAACCATTTAGGGAGACGGGACAGACAGTGAGAGTGACAGGGAGGTCAAAGCCCCCCCAGCTCCCCAGGCAACCAGATGGCCCTTGTTATTTTTTTCCTCTTTTTTCCATCCTTGTTCTCTTTTTTCTGCAGAGGAATCGTTTGAAAATACAATAGCCCGAAGCCCAGGAGCCATACCCCCTGGCCATGGACGGCCACTGCTACCCCAGATCTGCTGACTCCTGATTCAGGATGAAGCCCCTCGCCTCCAGGCTTGGTAGGGCAAGGGGGGGGAGGTGCAAACTCTCTTCTCACCAAGGTTATAAGACAGCCCACTGGGCATTGTTCCCATCCACTGGTAAAAGCAACCGTGAGCTTCTCTTCTTCAAGGGCATGCAATGGGTGTTTCATTGGCATAATCTTGGGTGTTAATACCGGGGCGGCCTCTGATACCTATTTTTCTGACCCTGGACATGCACTCATGCCTCAACACATCTTCCAAGTCATTGGCCACTAGCTTTGATTACCTCTGTTGCTGTTGGCTGGGAGATAAATAAGGAGATCGCATTCATGAGATGTTTCTGCCTGGTGGAGCATCCACCCTAGGAGACATGTGCGTTTTTCGGGGCGTCCTGGAAACTCATTAATGTGACTGAAGCAGACGTAGCTAATGGCAGCAGTGACCCATCATAAATGCCACCGTGCGAGCATGCAGTTCGTAACGGGAGTCGCGGAGAACACTAGGAACGGTGACCGAGAGCAGCGAAACACATAGACACGCACAGAACACAGCGCCATAGTGTTTCCATACAGCACCTGGGCTAATGCATTTCCTTTACCGATCAAAGGAACATTTACTGTTTGCAGAGGGAAACAGGCCAGCGCTTTTTAAAGTGAAGTGATACGTTCGCGACACACTGCTCTGTGTCTCCGCTCTTCCCCTTCGGTAAGAAATGGAGTTTCCTCTGGCCTTTAAGGAATAAAAGACGGGTCCCAGCAAGGAGGGGAAGCGCGCTTCTTCCCTAAAGCGTGCAGCAGGCTTCCCCAAAAGTCACCGAGAGTTATTGTTCGCACAGAAAGCTGTCGTTTGTGTCTGGCAGGAGAGGAGAAGAGCCTTGTCTTTGTGGAGAACTTGACACGGTTCGCTCCGTGTGCAAAAAAACCAAGACTACGGATGCACGCCAGCCCCGGGGGGGTAAAACCATAAGATAGTCTTTTCATTGCTTCACACAATACCCAGGGCCAACCGTATGGAGCTCGCAATGGGGAAGAGTGACTGCCTGTAAACAGGGCCTTTCTTCCTGCTCAGTGCACAAATACAGAGTGTGAATGATCTCAGTAATTATCAACTTACACAAATATCTACGCACAAAGGTAAGGAAATGACCACTCTGCAGGTGGGTTTTTTAAAAAAAGACAGGTACGACTAACCAGCTGTGTTAAGATGTATAAGATTACTTTAATAATAATTGTATCACTAATTGACTTTGTCATGCCATCATTGATTTTAACTTAAATATAAACTTTAAATATAAAAAACAATAAGAAGGGGAGAGATTGAAGGAGCATTTCAAGTACAGTAAATGCATTTTATTAGAAATGGAAATGTTCTTATTTTTTTTAAAGGACACCGTTATCTTCAGGGTGATGGATTGAGTTATATTTTGCTAGATTAACCAGTTATATTTTTAATGAAGTGTTCGAATCAGCAGTGCTTTTTAATGGATATGACAACACCAGCCCTCACGGGATTCAATTAATGAACCCTTCATACATCTCGTTTCCGACTGTACTCCTCTTTCCTGGCCAGTCCCGAGAGGTAACCTTTGCTGCCATCTCCTCCGATGGCCTCCAACAATATCCGGGCTGAATCCGGGCACTGAAATCGCCACCGAGTGGAAGTTTGGTTCTGCTTTAGTGATCACGGAAGCACGTCGCCGTGGGGTCCAGCCAGAGATGGGTCTCTTCGGTCCTCAGGTCTCAAGTGCAGGGCTGCGTGTCGGCAAAGCAGAAAAACTTCAACAGTAGTCACAGAGCCCCCCCAGCCCCCCCACCCAGCCACCACCTCCACTCCATCTCTCCTTACGTGCCCTTCACAATCTAAAACACGACCCCTCTTTCTTCCTTTGGGTACCGTTGAGGTAAAGTTGGGATATTGTTAGGTAGTGGGGGCTGATGGCCAGGTAATGGAGAGAATTTGACTCCATTTCCACACGCCATTTCACAGCTATGGAAACAGATAAAAATAAACACAGTTATTGCTGTAATGACATGCACAAGGTTGCAAACTAGTAAAAAAAAAAAAGTCTATAATGTTTCGTTCTTGTTCTTTTGTTCTTTCAAACACCCTTTGAAATGTGCAGAATCTGAATGTGGACACTTTTTTAAGTGATCAAGTCCCAGTTTAAGCGATAAGAAAGTTAAACTGCTCATCAGTGATAATGTCACAGCACACAAACCCACAACAGGCACCGGAATTAAGCAAATATGAAGCTCGTCGCCAACGCGGCCCATTGCAGGACGGAAAAATTTGTTTGTGCCGCGGAGCCGTAATATTTTTAAAGGTTGGAGGGAAAAAGATTCTGAAAATCCAATCCGCGACTTTCTAAACATGTTATTCCTAATGCAACTTCCAAAACCCCTTTTTTGTTCAAAACATGTTGTTTCACTTGCAGATTATTTATAGATCCATGGCAACAGTCTCTCTGGTAGGTTTTGGCAGAAGCTCATAAATCTGTCATCGGCAATGAAGTTGTTCCTGAATCCACCCCCACCCCCCCCCCCCCCCCCAACACACACACAGGCACAAAAAAAAGCAGGAGGACGTTAAAGAAGTGAATAATGTAGAGATATACCATATACAGTACAAGGAGGCGAGCCAGTAGCTGATGTGTTTCAGGACAGGCCTGCACTTGGTGGGTGCCCTGTGGAACGCGAACGGCCCAACGGCGAAGGTTTTTGGTGATTAGTGGTGTCAAAAACACACCAACCATCTACGGATTCCAGCCAAGTGCAGACATCACACTGCAATACGCGCATGTTTAGCGGTGAACAGAAATGCTGAATCCTCTACAGGAAAATCAGCACCATACTGTATCTATTTCACTTGAACTCACCCATCCCCTCACATACACCCCAATTCTACACAAATCTGTATGGCCTGCCCAGGTTGTTATGCAGCACATTTTACAATGAAGCCGCTAAGGAAAACGTTCTGATTTTAAATTGCCGTCCGTGACTTATGAAACTGACATCCATCAAAAACTGACACATTGACACAGGACAAAACTGTTAACCGGAAGCTTTCGCCGGCTGTGAAGTCCAGTCCAGCGGCTGCTGTTTATGTTTTTAATTCTCGTTTTTTTTCCTCCCTGGTGCATTTGAAGCAGATTTTAAATCTTTGTCCGTTTACCTTTTTTCCTTCCTCCTCCTTCCTGCCAATTTCCCTGACTGCTGCGACAGTGATAATGGTGTCAGCTCTTTGTTTGGCTTTCCGGGCCGCGACGCAGAGTCGCGCGCAGAGCCACACTCCAGAACCGGGAGATAATCACACCGGTACATGAGCGCGTAGTGTCAGGAACAAGAGCTGCGTGCACAGGCTCCTCTGAGGGCCGCCGCGTGAGGCTGTCAGAGCAGACAAACGCTGGTGAGAGAGTGACACAGACGTGGAACCACTACAAAACTAATCGTACCGGGAAGAGCATTTTTAATGAATGGATATAAAGGAAAATGTGCCTCTGTGCTTCATTAGTAACCACGAAATAGCACAGTGCAAAATAAATACATATGATAAAGTGACATAAATCAAGTTTTAAATCAAAGTTGAAATTGATTATGCTTTTACATTAATTAATATTTAGGTATGTAATTCACAATATTTACATTTATCTTTTCATCATTGTATTTCATTCTCATTTGCAACGTGTCTCACCTACACTATCTTGGACCATCATCCATATGGAGCCAGACTGAAGCGGAATGTCATTACACTGAGGTGACTGAGTCCTGTAAGGGTATGTGTATGCAGGGGTTGGGGGGGGGTCTGAATTATTATGGTAGAAAAAGAGGAAGATAATTTTGGAACCCACCTTAAATAATAACTTTATTATTATTATCATTATTTTGGAACCCACCTTAAATAATAACTTTATTATTATTATCATTATTATTATTATTATTATTATTTTATGTTGACAATGCCTTTATGCTTGAGGTTATATCATTGCTTGCACATATATTTCCAATGTCTGTAGTGAGATGACTTTCCTTTTTTTTAGTGACAGATCTCAGTCATTAAAAGACACTAAAGAAAACAGAAAAAAAGATGTAGACCTGTCTCAGTCTAACCCTGCCTAGGTACCACGTAACAGGCGAAAAGGACTTTAGAAAAAAAAAACCTGTTATTTATATGTTACAAAAAAGAATACAGGCTTAGTGTGGCATTCAGGGAAGTAGCACCTGGGTAAAAAAAAAAGGAAAATAATAGAAGCTGACGATGCCTAAGACAGAAGAAAAAACTCAGAATGGCTGGGGGGTGGGGGGGGGGTGGGGGGAGGAGGGTCTATGGGCATACTGGCAGCACGCAGCGCCATCTGCTGGTTAATTTACATACTGCCACCAGCAACAGAAGGAGCGTGTAGACAAGTCTGTTCTATGCATTTTGCGTCTCCAAAACTTCTACATATCAAATACTTTTTTAAAACCACCTTGTGCGCCATATTAACCATTTGCAGGCTAATCTTTTCAGTACCTATCAGCATGCGTAACAGCATAAAGTTATCCAAAACATAATTACATTTGTAAGATGATACAAAAACCGTTTTGTCTTATTAACAGACAGGAGGCAGCGAGTAGTTATTAGAGGCACAAAGTCACAGTGGGCCTGTGTTCATAGTGGAGTACAGCAGGGTTCAATTTTAGGACCACTGTTGTTCCCAGGCTGATACCTGGCAGATGAAATTTAACATAGATAAATGTAAGGTAATCCATGCAGAGAGCAGAAATATAAAGCACAGATATTTCATGGGTTCAACTGAAATAAAGGTAGCTGATTATGAGAAAGACCTCAGAGTGTATGTTGATGCTTCCATGTCTCACTCTCGCCAGTGTGGGGAAGCAATAAAAAAGGCCAATAGAATGTTGGGTTACATCTCTCGGTGTGTGGAGTTTAAGTCAAGGGAAGTGATGCTACGATTATATAATTCCTTGGTATTCTAGGTGACCCCACCTAGAATATTGTGTGCAGGTTTGGTCACCATGGCTTAAGAAGGACATTGCTGCCTTGGAAAGGATGAAATATAGGGCTATGAGAATGATTCCTGGTCTTAGAGGAATGTCTTATGAGGAGAGGTTAGCTGAGCTGAATCTGTTCAGCCTCGAGCAAAGGAGACTAAGGAGGGACATGATCCAGGTATAGAAGATTCTAACAGGTCTGGATGCTGTTCAGCCAAATGGCTATTTTAATATTAGTTTAAATATTAGAACTCGTGGCCATAAGTGAAAATTAGCAGAACATTTTAAAATGAATTTGAGGAAGCACTTCTTTACACAGAGTGTAGTTAGAGTATGGAATAGTCTTCCTGCTAGTGTAGCGCAAGCTAAAACCCTGGGTTCCTTTAAATAAGAGTAATAAGATTTTAAAATAAGAATGTAATAATGTAAGAATGTAATACTTTATATTTTTGAAAAATATGATTTTTAAAAATCCATATAGAAGTTACAGGAAACTCATAGATAATTAGTTATTCATTCATCATCTGTCTTCCGACCAATTGACCTGGTCAGGGCTGCCACCAAAATCCGTTATACGACCGCTAATCGGCATGGCATTGTATCAGGGGCAGTCTATGGCCAAAATGATCCCCACTTATCACGTGGCTTTCTTTCTAACCCACTTTCTCATTGGATGTGGCCACTTTTCAGCCGCTCCTCCGTGCCAATGAAAACACACCATTGTTGCATGACAACCGCAGACCTTACAAAGGAGTAGGCTAAAAGGTCTACATTAGGATCCACTAATTCACTTTCATTAAGTATTCCTGAATTATTTGTCCTGGGCTATGGCATAATGTGTTTTTAACCCAGCACTTCAAGGAGGAAATCTACTTTCATACTTCTTTTAAAAAATATTTAATGCTCATTGTGTCAGGGTTCGCGGGTAGCGACAGGCAGAAAGCAGGCAAGGATGAAGCAAGTAGCCGAAAGTCGGGACAAACGGGGATTTATTACGGGGAAGACGGCTACGGACAGGACAGAACAGAGCATCAGCTAACAGGAGAACTAACATCAGTGACGGACAAACGGCAGGGCAAGACGTGGACTGAAATAGAGCAAAGACATGGCGAAATAACAAGACACAGCTGGGCATGATTGGGGAGGCCCACGTGGATAATCAGGGGGCGTGGCACACACGAGGATCGGACGAGCCATTTCAGAACCTCTGCTAAAATCATCCTAGTATTTGCAGTGACCGTCCAGTGCAGCCATGTATTTTTTGACTTGGCCACTAGCACACCTCATACAGCTAGTCAATCTCTCACTGACCTTTTAAACCAACATATTTAATTATTTAACTGAGCTGTTGCTGAAATTTAACAAAATCATGGAACGGCTGAGGTGCCCCTGAGGAGAAGTTTGGGAACTGAAGCGGTGTTCATCTAGCCATCCAACTAGATATCAGTAACTTTTTAGAAAACAGAAGAAATTATTACTAGTTTTTCTTGCGTTACTCTTACTTTGCACATGTTCTAATGTTTAATTGTGTTTTTTGTTCTAAGCCACACTAAGTACACTTGCTACCCAGATAAACAGATTTAAACATTTGTTTGGACTGCCTAAGACTTTTGCGCAGTACTGTGTGTATATAAATAGTACTTCATACTCTTTTTGTTATTATACATCACGATGGAAAAAAAATCCACAGATACTGTTGTGCAAATTGTCCAAAAGGTCCAAATTGTTTCCCCAGAAATTAGAAAAACTTACTAAAAAAGAATCTAGAAAAGCATTTTCACTTTTCACTTTTAACTTATGCTGTTCATAACTGAATCCAGTCCCATACTTTCAACAGTGCATCACTGACTACAATGACCAGCACCACACAACCTTGTCACTTATTCAAGCTAGAAAACATAAATATCATGTAGTTTATGCTCATGCGAACAAGGCGTGTGGAGTTTACGTACAGTGCCAGTCACATATGTAAATATTTGCAATAAAACTCTTACTTATCCTCTCTTACATGTACAGTATTTAGTACGTTATTCATGTGACATATTGATATCTCCATGATATCTCCATTATACCATGAATTTCCTGGGACAGGCTCCAGGCTCACCCCTGCCCTGCACTGGATAAGCTGTTATGGAAGATGGATGAATTGTACAGTGTATATTGGCATTATATATTACTATTTTAAACAATGTACCAGAATATGAATGTGACTTAATTGGCCTTGCTAGTTGCTTACCGTTTTTTTGGACAGGCAAGCGGTTCCCCTATAAAGGACACAGACCTCAGTAAATCCACTGGGTGTTGAGAAACGGAAGAGGGTGTGTGTGTGTCTGTGTGTGTGTGTGTGTGTGTGTGTGGGTGGGTGTTGGGGGGGCAGCCTCAGGTGCTCCAGCAGCGCTCGCCTGTTCCCAGGACCGCTCCGCATCAGCGCGCCGGGGCGCTTCGCGCTGCGTTAGCCGCGGACTGTTGAGCAGGCTGCCAGCCCACACCAGGGACTTGTCTCCACTTCCTGTAGCTCTGATGCCAGAGGAGTGAATGGAACTGTGTGGTGTAGGAATAGGGGTTGGGGGGAAGGGTTGAAGGGGTAGGGGAGGGCAGTGCTGTAAAACCGAAGCTCACTCCCAACACCATCATGTTTCGTAAAGGAGTCTGTTTAGCGCCAAAAGTGCGACAATTAAAGCAAAAAAATAGCTACAAATTTAGCGTCAGTCTTTCACGCAAACGCTTTATGTTGTTCACTGTGTGAACAATGTGAATTTCTGAGCAATTTAAACAAAGTATTTTTTTTAGTTTGCAGACAAAATAATTATGGCTCCACCATCATTTGGTGCAAACTGTTTTTTTTTCTATATTTGTAAAATGTAGTTTTTTACTTGTTTACTTGTTATTTTTTGACATGGAAAACTATGGTAATGCTACTTGTATAGGAAAAAACATGGTCAAAGAATCCCTAGCATGGAGTATGTTTAAGGCCCAGAAGAAGAAAGCTTTTGTGCAGAGCAGAGGAGTCGCTTGTCACAGGATAGTCATTGCTGCTCCCTTTGGTGATGTGGGCGGGGCAAAACACATTGAGCTTGATCACTATCGACATTTCGTGAACTGTCGCAGTCTGAGTATCCTCTGACAATTTTTATTTTAGAAAAAAATGCCATCAGTGGAAGGAAAGACAAGACCTACATGTGTCATCTGTCAAAGTCATGATTTCATATGTTTGCTTTATATGTGCTGCAACCCTTATATTAATGTATTTATGCAGTTATACTGTATATTGTTCTAATTTGGTAGCATGCATTTCAATAATAACCATTACACAGTATATGCTAACAAGGAAATGAGATATTACCCCCAAAAAGCAACAGAAAAGCCTGAAAGCTACTGAGATAGTTGTTGAAGATACTGACGTGTCTGGCTGTTTATCTACGCGCGTGCTAACCATCCTAACCATCGGCCATGATATTCTAGCAAAAAAAAAAAAAAAAACACTGGCAGCTAATTATAAGGGTCAATGCAAATGAAGACACTGCCCTGTATTCATGGTCAGACAAGATGATGGGCAGGGATGTCGAAAAATGCTGTCATTGTGCTCCTTCGCACAACAAGCTCTTCACAAACAAAAGCGCACAAAGTAGCGTTTGAGTACCCACGATCACACCTGTGGTGAATAGCGTTCTCTTCTTCGAGAGACGTCCATTTGCTGACGAAGTGCCAACAGTAATGCTAAAGGAAATATCTGCCAACGGTCTAACTTAAGCCTCATCGACACAGAGCGGCAATAATTTCCAAACAGGTCCCCAACCCGCATAACATAATTTTGTTTTTTATTGAATTTTTTTCGGAGAAACTTCGACAAATTGTATGACTCAACGTACGTGTCTGTAGTCCTTTCACTGTGCTTGTTTTCATAACAAGAGCTCTTTATTCCAGTCTTGACAAGGTAATACCTACTTTATCATTCAAACAAGAAGCAGAGACCTGATACCCTTACACACATTAATTTGAGACACTCAAATAGAAGAAGGCTTTAAGGAAATATATTTCATAGAAATATAGCCATTTAGCATCAGCACCAAGAGACACTGACACTTTTAAAATCAACGCTACCGATAATTCAAAGAAAAAACATAGGAATTCAAAATAACACCTTATGACATTTTTATTAAGCAACCAGAGTCTTCTGATTTCTGCTGAGTTTAATATGAAGAAATAGCATGACAACTGAAAAAAACTCATGGGGGAAACAAAACCCAGTCAAAAGTTTGGACACGCCCACTCATATTAAAGATTATTTGTACTATTTGTACCAAATAAATATTAAAGAAAAAAATTATTTGTTGGGGGTGGCAACTCTATGGGTTGGGACTCAGAAGGCTGCTGGTTCAAATCCCACTTTTTTTTTACAGAATTTACTAATTCAAAAATATTCCTTTATTTATCTTTCTAAACTGTGCAAAATGTGTCCTCTTCTTAACAATGTAACTGAAGTTGAATAAAATACAGACGATCCTCAACTTAGGAACTTTCAGACATACGAAAGAAGAGGACAGTAGGTCCTAATTGTGTTCATTGGGCTCCCATTTCTTGTCCACAACATCTTTTTTTTTTTCACCCGCCAATTCCAAGTAGTACGACTTCTGGCCGCTACTCTCGCCGCGCAGCAGCGTAGCGTGCGGACTCCCAGCATCCTTAAAGTTCTTTGTACTTGTGTATACCCTTAAAATGATGTTGAATAATGACTTACGAACATTTCAAGTTATGAATGGCCGTTCGGAACGTATCTCATTTGTAAGTAGAGGAGCATCTGTACTGTTTTAAAAAATTCCAAATCAAAATAAATTTTAAAAAATCTTCAAATAAATAAACTAAGGCTTGCATGTGCAGCTTTTTAGCGTGATTTTCCCTTGTAATGATCTTCGCTCTGGCGGTGGTGAATTGAGCTTGTGTTAGTGGACAGGCTGAAGCATGTTTATTGTGCTCTTTGTGTATATTATCAGTCTTTTACATTTTTTGCAAGCATTTCTTGTCTTGTCTGTGCTTTTCTTGCCATGTTCATTTGTGATTACCGGAAAGCTAAAATTCTGCCACACTGCTGATTTAAGATCGGGCGGTGTGTCCGTCCATCCATCCATCCATCCATCCATCCATCCATCCATTTTCCAAACCGCTTAATCCCAACTGGGGTTGCGGGGGAACCAGAGCCTATCCCGGGAACAATGGGCGCAAGCGGGAACCAAACCTGGGCTGGTGCCAACACACCACAGGGCGCACACACACACACACACACACACACACACACACACACACACACACACACTCACACTCACACTCACACGCACACAACTACAGGGCCAATTTAGACTCACCAATCAACCTATCCTGCATGCTTTTGGGCCATACACGAACACGGGGAGAGCGTGCAAACTCCACATAGAAAGGACCAGGGACCAAACCCTCTTGCTCTGAGGCAGCAGCGCTAACCACTGCGCCACCAAACCCCCCGGCGGTCGCCATCTCACGTTCGGTCAAAACCAAAAACTGACGTACGACGTCAATGTGAATACGCAGCGACATCTGACGTCAAAGTGACATCATGAAATCAAAAGTAATATTACACCAGTTTTTCTGTTAAAGTACTGTGAAGTACTCCAAAAGTAGCGATTCATTTTCCACATTTAAATCGTTATACATTTACAACGATTTTTGACCAATTCGCAATTCATCGTTACATGCCTAAATCCCACCATTTGACCTTTGAATAAGGCCCTTAACCCCAGTTGCTCCAGGGACTGGCTGTCCCTACTGTTTTCTCTACACCAGTTCCATGAGGTGGCCTCCTGAGATGCTTTACCAGCCGTCCTGAAGGAGGTCCCACATATATGCTGAGCACTCATTGGCTGCTTTTCCTACACTATCTGGTTAAACTCCTCCAAAACCAATGTGTTTAGGTCAGGTGGCCAGGTCATGTGATGCAGCACTCTCCTTTGTAGGTGGCTTGTTGTGTCCAAACTTTTGACTGATACTGTATAACTTGGTACATTTGACAGGTGTTTCAATGACAAAGGCTGATGTTACTGCACTCACTTCACTGTATAGATAGATAGATAGATAGATAGATGGGCATCTTCATAACACGTCATATAATCCTGTCCAATATTCAAACATACTAATATCTGTCAGAGTGTTAATATTTAGTCCCTGTTATTGAACACATCTAATACAAGGCAATCGTGCATTTTGTTATATTGTAACATTTACATAATGTTACAGTGAAATACAGTTGCAATCTGCAACTTGTACTGTAATTCCTCCAGAGGTATGGTGAAAGTCAAGGGAGGAAGGTATTACATGTCCTTATGGGAAGTCTGGGAGAGGACAAGGCAGTTTGGGTTATGTAAACTTTTTTGGGAGTGTAAAGTAACAGAAAATCACAGCAGGGTGGCATAATTGATATATCAAGCTAACAATGAGGGCATTCTGTGAATGAGGTCATTGTCAGGCCTAATGACCTACTTACAGTATGTCACAACATTCTCTGCATACAATCACCACTCCTACGATGCTATGGAAATCAGCCTGAAGCCGTGCTTTATCACTAGGGTTTTTTTTTTCTTTTTTCATTCTGGACAAGCATTTTATGATCTTAGTATAAAATGCAGCAGAATGACCTGTGTCATATTTCTAGTACATTGCAAAGTAAAGTTTACTGTAAAAAGACAGACGGTGTTTAAAATAGACCGACCCCTCAGTAAATTAGACCTCTGAGACGCCGATCCACTCGAGGATCTGTGAAAGAACTGAAAAGAGGTGCTCTGAAAATGTCACGAAGAAAAAACGTCGCAGGAATTGGAGGTGTGGCCATCGCGGGAGGCCAAGACTGGCGACCCAGGTTTTCGTGCTGTTGCCTTCACCTATCCCTTCTCACCTTGTTCCCAGAAATATTAAAATTTATTAGCATATTTTGTTGCTGGTATCTTGTAGCTAAAGGTTAGATAGTCGTACCAGAAGCTCTTACTAGACTTTTGTCTGTGTTGCGTTAGTTGTCTTGTCCGCTAAGACTTCTCTTCGATATTCATGCTTACATTTATGTGAGGTTCAGCTTGTTCCTACTAAACTACCTTTGCTTGTCCTGGTGTTGTGTCATATACTTTGATTCTTCATGCCGATAGAAGAGATTCTCCTCTCCACAGCAACTCTGTGAGGCAACTCGAAAACTGAATAGCTACTGAGTGTAAATTGCTGATTTCAATAAAGAACACGTTGATAGAATAAGGAATAAACTTTAAGGAACATAGTAACGGCCCTAGGTCCGCCTACTATTCTGCTGATAGCCATACTGTTGCAAGAGTTTTCAACTTAAGCCCTACTGCAGAAATGCGTTGGCTGAATATATCCTGAAAACAAAACGACAGGAGAAATCTAAACAGTTTTTCTCCCTGTGCATTTCCAGTAAAAGTGAACAGTAATTATTTCTTTTGTAGCTAAAAACAGTATCATTAAGAATAATGGCATCATTAAGTACTAGAAGCTATTACTGTGGGTGAATTTGCCGCGTTGATAATGAGGCTTTAGACAGGAAATGAAGATACTAATTATGGGATAAAACGCCTACTCGGTTAATTAGAAGCAAGAGTGGGGAGAAAAGAAATGCATTTGCTCAGAAAAAAAATAAAGCAAGGAAAATCCCAGCCCTCAATCATTAAGCAGCCTTTTAGGTTCAAATCCTAGTACATGTTCCTTTATGATATAGGCACTGGTTCTGAACATGGGATTAGTACACATCCAGGGGATACTGTGAAATGAACTCTCAACATCGGACAAGCCCAGAACGCTCAGTGAAGCAAAAGACAAAACGTACGAGCAGCAGCGGTTCTAAGGAGTAGGTACGTGATGCCTGGTGCTAAGAACCTAGGGGTATCCCAGGCAACAAAGTGAAGAACAGTTCAGAGCAGTCAGTTATAAATAGAACTGTGTATCTCTGTGGATGAATGATTCCATATTGTTTCTATACATGTCTTAAGCATGATTTTTATCTCAAGATGCTGTTCAATCACTGCCTAGTTAACTGTCTATAATAAACATAAAAGCACATAGGCATTGATTCTGTCAGAAACTGCATCCAAACATGGGTAATGCTCAATGCCACCCTCTACTGCATATTAGTAGAGAATAGTCACCAATTAACCACAACACATATCTTTAAAAACAGTAGTAAGCAGTTGCTAAAAGACAGATATGTCAGATCCAAGGTTTTCTTTGTCAATTTTAGGCAACTCTTGCCAAATACCGAGCTGATGAACATGTGGTGCGCTCACTTGCAATGCTTTTATTTTTATAAGTCATTAAAAGGGGAAAAAATCTCTGCAAATATGTGCCATGTCTCCCACAATTCATAGAGGTTTTGGACTATGGTCTTCAGAGGACAAGCTGGCAAAAGTCTCCCTCACTTTCAGTACATCCAGAGCTTCTGGCAAGTTTGCCAGTAGGTCAGGCACGCCAGCCTGATACAACCACTCCCATGCTCCCTTAAAGCCTCCTTGAAGGAGGCAGCCAGACACAATCGAGCCCTTGTCACTTTCCACCATCCAGAAGTCTGATTCGAATCCCTTGGCAAACCAAACAGTACCTCTATCACATATCACTCTGGATCCAAGGAGTTACAGACGGAAGGGGTCCAAAACTAAAAGGGAAATCAAGCTTATTCCCCAACGGTGGGCCTATAGAGCTAAAGGACAATGCCAACCCTCTCAAAGATGCCCGCAGACTTTTTTATTGAGTGGTCCTCCAAGCTGGCTGAGATGCAGACTCATCTGTGCCCATCCAAAGATAAGAAATTTTCTACACTTGTACACATAAACCCCCAGTGGAATTCTGCCACCAGAAAAACAAATCCCTTTGTCTCTTTCCAGTGATTATCCATAAACACTTTCTGTCCTACTAAGGAGCTTCTTAGACTGCCAGAAGATAGAGGAATAGAAATGAAGGTCTAACAAACGTATCATCCAAGAGACACAAGAAAGATGTTTTATAAAAAGCGTATTTTATAGATTAACCCTTACTTCAATGTTACACTTTATATAGACACATCAAAAGCTAACTTGTACACAGCATTCTGTTAGGGACACACAACAAACAGCAGTTACTGGACTATGAAACAATGGAATTCATACAAACAATAAAGACCGAGCCTGTCTCCCATTATCTTTATTTAAATATCAAAGTTTAAACTACAGGTACAACATCCGCCCACCCACTATAGTATTTGCTACACACAAAGCATTGTATATCTTTAACGAGCAGCAATGCATGTGCCACCTGACACTTTTATGATAACAGTGGACTTGGGCGAGCCAGGAATTCAAATGGGGTCCAGTGACAGCTCCAGAAAGATCAGGAGTCTGAACACACATCTGAATCTCAGTGTCTGCCTGAGTAGATTCGAGAGCACATCTGGTGTACTTTGAAAACGAATTGGCCCAGCGCTGCTATGGTAATGACAGTGCGGCAGTCTAATAATTTTGAGAACAGTGCATTCCAAATGTCACCCGGACCCATCCAGTGCCTAGTTTCTCTTTTTTTTGTTATTGTGAACTTGCAGGCTAGAGTGTAATCGTCCATCATTCAGGGTAACAGGGGTCATCTATATTAGCATCCAAATATTCTTATTATTGTTATTATTATTATTATTGTTGTTGTTTTCTTCTCAGAAATATGTTCTGTTTATCTGATTGTTTATTAAAGACTTTTAGTGACATCCTATATAGGGTGTCCCCTGCCTTGAACCCTAATCCTTCCAGGTTTAATCTTTCCAGGACCCTCAAGTGGATAAGCAGTTATGGATGTGGTATGGGTGGACTTTCTGTTATTATTATTATTATTATTAGTAATAGTAGTAGTAGTAGTAGTAGTAGTAGTAGTAGTAGTAGTAGTGATAGCAGTAGCATTAGTAGCAGTAGCAGCTATAGTAGTAGTTGTTGTAGAAGTGGTAAAAATAGTAATAATACTGTAAAAGTACTAGTAGTATTAGTAGTAGTAGTAGTAGTAGTAGTAGTGATACTTTCATTATAATCAATATTTGCCTGCCCAGGAGCAGCCATTTGAAGATCACAGATTGATTATTCTTTGTCTATCCATGAAACCAGATCTGGAATTTTGCCACCACCCTGGCATGGTCCACATTCCTGATGGTGGGCCCCGGTGGTGGGGGTGCCCCTCTGCCAGGGAGTCCTCCAAGGCATCTTCCTGGCATTAGGCAGCTGCCGGAGTAGGTACTCGTGCAAGAAATCTTGTTAGGCAAATACCTGGCATCCAATTATCCGGGCGAGATACACGGAAACGAGTGCGGCCTACGCTGACAGCGACCGACAGTGTAACCCGCTATAGGAAATCATAACCTGCAGCACAATGCCTTGTCTGGCGAACATCTGGCTGGCCATGGGGCAATCAGGAAGAGGCATTAAAGCAGAATAAGGAGAGACTCAGATGCTTCCCCTCTATCTCTGCATGGGAGGACGAACCCCTTCTGTCAGATAGGGTCCTGGATCGTTGTTATTCCAATGCAGTAAATTAATATAATTAAGCAGAATTATTTATTTATTTATTTTTTTATGGCACACGGGGTATTGTCCTGCATGCACACACTGAAACCTTAATCTAGCCGCTCGTGTGTGACAAAGATGGGCGGGGGGGGGGTGTGGGGGGGGGTGTAAGGTTTGGCAACAGAGCCAGCCGTTAATTTCCAATGTGACACCAAAGCGTTCATTTGTAAGTTGAGCATTAAGCGGTTTCCCAATTTGTCTGCGCCCGCGTACATCTGGCAGGCTTTGGCGGGCTAAATTAAAACGATGAGGTTCACTCAGAGAACCTCCAAACATGCACATCGAAGTGATCGGCGAACAAAGACACGATTTCACTCGCTTTAAGCTCATCACTAAGCGCATAACCTCTGCCCTTCTGCACACACAGATTCAAAGTCAAATATTGGCCTATATGAATCTAAATTAAATACAAGATGACTGGATACAGTGGCGTATGTGTCTGTGTGGTCATGTATATATTACATTGTGGTGCCGAAATGACCCCACAATGTGATAAAAACCTACTATTTTGACCCTGAGAGGACATTTTTCAGTCCCCACTAGGGGAAACTCAGTTTTATTAAAAAATATGTCAATGGAATCAAAAAGCTAAAAATGCCATAAGACTTGTATTCTATTTAGTTACGTATGGTTATGTGTAGGACTTGGTAGGAGGTAAGGCCATCATAGTTAGGATTAGGGTTATGTCGATAGAAATGAATGGAGAGTCCCCACAAGGATACTGATACCTAATATGCGTGTGTGTGTGTGCATGTGTGTGTGTAGTGGATATATGCTGCGTACTTGCAAATTCTATTACAATTCAGTTCGTAATTTATCATCACAATTTCAAATAGTTTAGAAATCAATATCTGGCTCTACTCTACATAAGATTAACTGAATGCCACCGAAAAATGTCAATGACAGAAACTGCTTTTCTAAATATCAACTTAAGCATCCGCAGCCCCTCTCAGCATGTAGCAGAAGCGACCCATCTTACAGACACCAGGCAAGCCTTAACCTTAATTTTCACAGTGTGTATTTAAGTGTGTTTACCCAGGCACCCCCCCTAGCCACGGAGGAAACTGTGGGTAGTGAACAGCGTGAAGCACTTAAAACAGGAGCAACTTCTCAGGCAGGCTGCACCTCCCTTGGCTAAAAGCTGCCAAGACTGCTGGAGTATCAGGAGAAACTTCGGATAAATAGACACTCCCCCCCCCCCCCCCCCCCCCCATCGCTGGCTTTATTGTATCTATCGGATCGAGGTGTAACAGCTCTGAGAAAGAAAAATAAAATAAACATAAAAAATAATAAAAAGCTGTGATCTATCAAAGGTTTTTTTTTTTTGATAGGATGAATGAATTTTCGACTGATGAATTTCCACTTAAACGTCCGTGCACTTTTGGAGGGAGGCTGCCGAGACGGTGTATTCCAGCGGGCGGCGGCACGTCAGGCCGCGCGGCGGGGGAGCGCCGCTCGTTTTGTTCCCGCCGCACTCGCTGCCCCTGACGGAGAACAAAAAGGTCAGTTGTACCCTCAGCCGCCTCCACAGCACGCTGGGTCCTCTGTTTATCAACCAAACTAATCTATTCTTGTTACTCTCCACTTCAGAGGGAGGCTCTCATCTGCAGTTTGGTGCCCCCGCCAGCCCCCCCACCTCGCCCCCCCCTCCCCACCCACCTCGGGGGAACACGCTGCTGGCATCTGGCCAGCTTGTCGTATGTGGAGGATGGCACAGGGTTGCCATTAAAATCAATTATATGGGTCAATGTTTTTAGTAAAGGATTTTCTCAAACTAAGTTGTCGCGAGTTGCTGTTGTTTTTGCCGTGACCTTTTCTACACAAAGAGGGATATAAAGTTTTCGAAAAAGCAAAAAGAAACTGTACGTTTTACATATTTATTTGCATATTTCGTATGTATTATTACCCACAAAAACAACTACGAAAAATATGTAGTGTTACATTACTGTCTTTTACAGCCCTGCTAAGTAACGCTATTCGGATCTAAAGACATCAAAAAACCAAATAAAAAATGGTTGTTTTATGTCGCAATATCTATGCTTTATTAGCTATGCAAAAAACTACGGTAAAAATACAGGTTGTGTTGCATTACTGTTTTTGTAATACTGAGCCATGCAATTATTATCATTAGGTTTTATTTACATGAGGACATCGCAGAATATTGTTTAATCTCCACGAGCTGCTATAGTGTGTGTTTGTGTGCCCGGATTAGGCCGCTTCGGTTTGGGCACCAACATTGTCAGACGTGAGGAACCCCCCATTTCCCTGCAGTACCCGCACCTCGCAAGCCCCCACGGAGCACCGCCGCGTATAAATAGGCATGTTTAGTGTCTGACCTTTCGCAGACTAGGAGCAGCAGAAGCGGAGCCTGGGCCGCAGTACGTGCTCATGTGCTCCGTCGCCGTCCACAGGACACTGACAGCAAATCCATAACGTTTCCATAAGCGAAATCCACGCGTTCCTTAATGGAGCGTCTCACCTCCATCCTCTCGTCTTCACAGTTCGATGATTGTTCAACAATTTCATCCACGCCTCTCCTAAAAAAAACAACAACAAAAAAAAACTTACCCCCTTTGCAAAAATCATTAAAACATTTAAATATAGTCGATTGACTTTTAAGGATGCATAACAATTGAAAGTGTATTTGACTATTTAAATCTGCCAATTAATTACACAGGAATAAGTCTACCAATCTACCAACAACACCCCCATCTAGAGAACACTGGCGCTTTTTTGTATTCTCTAAAATACGAATTATTTTGTCAAAAAAGACTCCACTCGACAGATCATAGCAGTACAGCGACTCCTTTTCCCTCGCCGAGGACCTGACCCCAGTGTTTTTTTTACCCTCGTAACAGGTGTTAGCTAAATGATTATAAATCGGTTCCTGGACAAACATTCATTGTGAATCCATGCAGGGCCTGCACTAATATAATTTGAACCAGAACATCAGGCCAGTGAAGCCTCTCCATCTGTCTGACATTCTGATTTCGCTACCGGGCCACTTATCAGCCAAGGAGGAGATGTAAGGAAGGACAAGACTGGCCAGCTTTACCAAGGCGAGCGATGGCGCTGTTCTCCCTCTGCCCAATGCCTGCAAGCATCTTGGAGAATTACGGCAATTGTCTGGGAGACAATGCAAGGAATGTCCCTTTGCTGCTGCATGCAGATCAGGGAAGGGATGACCTATCTGAAGAAATTATCCTCCAGGACATCAGGGATATAGAAAGGCCTTACAAAGCTCAGGGCCCCTACCTTTTCAAAGACCCCAGGAGAGGTTTTATTTGGGGGCCCCCTCTCACTTCAGAAAAGTACTTCTGTTTTGGAGGTGAGGGTGAGTGAGTAATTCATCTAATTAAGAAATGAAATTCTTTTTATTTCCGAAGAGAAGCTCGCCATAAGCCTATCGGGTCTCTTACATCAAGCTACTGGGCGGGGGCCCCCTGAACCAGGGACACTGACTGGATTGTGAGCAGCGATTATACAAACCAACGTAACCAATCAGAAAATCCATAACTATTTCCCTTCCGTCGCAACACAAGAAGTGCAGGGACTCTAGGCAACTGCATATTCTGCTTATTGCCACAATTGGCCATGAGAAAGGCCAACATCACGTTCCGCTGTTAAACTTAGAAATATGAGGGGGCAGCTACCAGCGGATAAGTGCTGAAAGGTAAATAAAATGCTAAAAGTAAATAGGCTCAGATTTAAGATATTGTCGACTGTTTATTTGATAACAAACTGTCGTCCTGTCCCCAAGTCACACCAGATGGGTTTGCACGTTAAAGGTGTGGTCACGACCCCCCACTTTGGGAAGCACAGGTCTAGTTAATCTGTGCTCTGCATGGATAGGTCATCCAAAATAGTCACTCAAAGTCATTGCAACCTCTGCCTGTTTTTTGTCAAGTGTGGGGTCCTGATGTAGGAGATACCATTAGCTATTCATGTCTCACACCGGGGCATCACACACACACACAGTCATACTGGTGCTTGACCATCTTACGGGCACGCATACTACACACATCCCATATAATAACTTCACAAGCAATCCAACAAATAGGGCAGCACAGGCATGTTTTTGAGGGACATATGTGAGAAAAATTCTCACCATTTCCTTTAAGGGCCACTCTAAAACTTTATATGAAACTCAAAGCAGATGATTATTTATTGATATTGAGGAAAATGGATTCAAAACAAGCTGTAGTACTTATCAATATCATTACAAATGAGACTGATGGTAAGGTCTGGATTTGCTGAAGAATTTGAAAGTTAATTAAAATGTTGGTGGCATTTTTTTCACTTTATCATTTTATCAAGGCAATAAATAATAAGCAATATTTCACAGTTACTACTCTCATTATTATGACCACTTTTTCTGTTTAAAGTAGTTTTAAATGTGTCCTTCCTGTTCCGGTGTGTTTTCAACTTTCAGTGATTTCCTGTCCAGCAGCTCAGGTCCTTCACCTCTGAACAACATCCATGTCCTCTTCTCCATCACCATCTCTCTCTCTCTCTCTCTCTAAGCAGAAGACATTCTTCTGCACTGCTGAGTCTTCATCAAAAGTGGAAAAAAAAACAGACAAAAAGGTTAGGAAATGAGCAGCAGTTTGGCCGGCCGCAGCCTGAAGGTTTGCCATCTGCCGCCATGCGCGCTCAGAGCGGCCGCCTTCGGAGCATATGCAGCAGGGCGCTGGGTGCAATGGGCTGGAGGAGGCCGGCGGGGGGGCGGCAGAAGGCGAGCGGCAGGGCCCAGGGGCGCCCGACGGGCAGCCACCAGGAAGACAACCTGCTGGCCGTCCGGCACCTCAGCTCGCGCGCAGGCAGCCGGCGAGGTCACCGCGGACGGCCGCTGCCGGGGCACCGGGAGTGGTAGGGACGATTGGTGTGTGTGGGGGGGGTAGCACGACGCCTGCCAGTTGCTGCGGCCCTCGCCCCCGCCACTCACTGAAAAAAAACTGCCCCGGGGCATCCTCGACACACAGCCAGCTTAAAGAGCGGGGCGAGAGCAGCCTGTCGCTTTCATCCTCTTCATTTCCACTAACAAGCGAGATGGGGGGGGTGGTGTGGAGGAGGAGGCGGGGGGGCAGATGACATCGTGCTTATTTGTTTGAATTACAAAGAAGTCGTGCTAATCTGTGCGCGCGCGCGTGTGTGTGTGTGTGTGTGTGTGTGTGTACTGGAGGTTTTTACCAGCTCTCTTTCTTGACTTGATATTTTATCGCTTTCTGTCACCTCTTTAGAAATAAAACAGTGTTTATAGTATCTGCCGTGATTTCAATAGGAAAGAGCTCATTAAATCCAAAAAACAACATAATGTGTCATATTAAATGGTAAAAATGAAGGAAAAAAATTATTTATTCCGGTTAAACACAAAGGTACATTTTCTGCTTGTTAGATATTCGGCAGCACGTCATCATTCCCATACACTGACAATAAACAATAACCTTACCTGAATAACAGCCTTATGCTGGGAGACATTCTCTGTTATACCGGCTAATTTAACAATTTAATGTTGGGACCAGAACTTTATTTGAAATGCACACGTAAAGTCTTACATAGGCAGGTCTATACATATAAATGGGCAACAAGTAATGAAAGATTAGCCATAAAAAATGATATAAGACATTAGATACAGTATGATTGTAATTATTCTGCATTGATGAGCTACTGTATTATACAGTATGCTGGCTAACCATATGTGGATATGGGACAGTGTGTGTGTGTGTGTATGTGTGTGTTATTGTTATACGGCAAAGCATATCTATTTGATACTCCTGGTTTGCTCCACTCTCTAGGACTCTAACAAAACAAATGCCTTGGTCTGAAACATTTCACTGTTTCTAGTATTAATAATGTTTAAGTAATATCGTTCGCTTGTTTGTAATTTTCAAGCAAACATATGTTCATTTGAACTTATTTTCAAAAAGTAATTTCTCTTTATGTCATCCATCCATCCATCCATCCATCCATCCATCCATCCATCCATCCATCTGTCTAACTGCTTATCATGGTCGGGGTTGTGGGGGCCTTGACACATGTCTGTGGCTTATAAGAGGAAACTGAAAGAACCAGATGAAACCCACAGAATACGTGGAGAATGTGCAAATTCCACACACAAAGCGGCAACATCAAATAAATTAAATGTAATGGTTTACATTAACTGCGCCTGCATTCATAGATTATTCAGTGCACCTATATAATGCATTTATAATGCATTCATAGAACATTCATAAGAATGTAAGGCATATCCTAACATACCTCAACAACTTCAACATGCATTAATGACAAACATTATACAATTATAAAGTTTATTATTGTCATATAATGTTCGTTATTAATGTATATTAAAACTGTTAAGCTATGTTAGGATGTTCTGGCATATTTACATGCTGCTTATGAGTGTTCTATGAATCCATTATGAAGGTGCAATGAATGTTCTACGAATGCATTATAAATGCATTATGAAAGTGCAGTTAATATAAAGCCTTACCAAATACAAGATACAAGACAGTAGGTATAGCGGCAAAATTATGAATAACAATAAATAACAGCACCACAGACAAACAAGCACTTAGCATTTTACATTTCAGAATGAACGTTTACATTTCACATTAATGATCCACAAAAAATTATACTGCATCCTGGTCACATTTGCGAATTTGATGTTCATGCTTTTAATTATTCGTGAACTGCCTGTGAGCAATTAAACAGTACTATTTTTGGAGTTTGCTGAAAGATCACAGAAACTCGCAAGCCAAAAAGAATACTGAAAATCGTTCATATCACATAAAATCATACAACATAAATATTAGTGATAGATAATACTAGTTAACGTAAGGGCAAGTCTCACTCACGTGGTAGCTGTTTGTGACTGTGGAATCTTGCATTTCATGCAGTAACTTTTAAACTTTTCAGTGCTACCAGTGTTGCATTTTAATAATGGGTCCAAAACATAGTGCTCCCAGTGTGTAGACTAGCATCAGTGTATGGGCTAAGTCTGTGTGCCTGTAATCGGAAGATTGTCAGCTCAAGCCAGGCCTCAGTAGAATAGCTACATCTGTGGGTCATGGTGTGGTCACATGATGCATATATGCAAAGCCCTTAACCCCAGGATTCATGAGTGCTACTGCAGGTGGCTGCCTTTTGCTGCCAAGCTTGCTCTCACCTACATGTGTGTCATGGAGAGCAAGATGGGGTAGGCAAAAATGGAATCTCCCCATGGGGATATATGAAGTGCCATTATGATAGGGGCATAATTCCGATGGTTTGTATGTTATATAAAAAGGTCTTGATATGAAATGACAAAGCAATTTGATATGCAAAGTGTACAGTACAGTAGATTGTTTAGAAATTGTTGCTCAGGCTAGCAGACTGTTATGGGTTGAGGTTAGGGGGACCCAAGCATTAGTCACGAATTTTCACGTTCATGGGGACTTTCCGCCCGGAACCTGTGTGACTGTTCTGGGGTGACAGTCCAGCCATTATACAAGCTTTTGGACTTCGTTTTGGTTTTACTGACATCAGGTTTAGTCAATGAGGCCGTCTATGCATTCTCAAGACCTCGATCCACCCCACAATGCCGTTTTCCTGTGCATACTGCGGCCCACATAGGAGTCACATTCTACATTCCTTTTATGGTCCTCTCCACCAGCCCTTTTGAAGACCCAAGTAAATTTTCTCCCAATAAATTACTGAATAAAACAACACAACCTTTGGCTTGACCTTTTCATCCGGCGAACTTTGCATGACCTTACAAGAATTAAAGGGCCCTCTCTTCTGTTCCACCCCTCGCCTCTCCTACACGCCGGCGGATTTCAATCCACGTTGCCGTTTCTGTTTCATTTCCTAAAGACCTGCCACTTCAAAGGCTGGGGGGGGGGGGGGGGGGGGGGGGGGCTGCCATCCAGCTCTGAACGCTCCAAGTGCTACCCAAGAACGACCTCACCTGTCACCCCACCCCATGTAGCCCCTAGGGGCCCGGAGGACCTTCAGCACCTCGGTGGGGCTCCACTCTACACGGGAAAAAGCCTTTAACCTGGTAGCCCCGGGGATGTGGTGGAGCATATCAAAGATTAAAAGATCAATGACAGCCACTTGAAGGAAGCGCGAGGGACACAGCAAAGGCCACACCAAAGGAGGAAATAAACAACGCTGGTGGATTTATCATGAATTGCGCAGACGGACATGAAAGCCGTAGACCAGGTGCATTATTGTCTTTTTTTTATTTTAAAGGAAGCTTCTTCCATATTTAGGATAAGGAAATTTAATACTGTCTAATTTCATGCCAGAAGGACAAGAGCAGCAGGACCTAATGCTAATTCTTGGGTTTGTAAATGACAAAAATCAACTGTGCATCTGATAATCTGTGAAAGATTATGGACTTTGTGTCCAAGTATAAGGATATGTTATTTTGATGTGTGTTTCATGACCATTTAATCCTCGCCTATTTGTTTAAATAAAGAATTTTTTTTTCTAAACAAATGGTAGTTATGTTCATGCCACATATTTTTAAACCAAACAAAAAACTGATACTATATTCCATCTCAGGCAGGGAAAAAAATAATTGTGCTAAAATTGCGGGGAGCCCCGCATGTGGTGTTACCTTAGTTTCTCTCAGTTTGTGTCCCCACACACCATGCGGAGGAGCTCGTCCAACTCGAACAGCAATCACGTGAACGAGCAGCCACTGTTCATGTTGGCCTCTCTGTTGATTCCCCAGTTCTCTAATGAGGGAGGCATGTGGCTTAGCAGGTTAGGCTGCTGTATTAGTAATTAGAAGGTCAGCAGTTCAAATCCCACGGTCAGCAGAGCGATGTCATCACCGGACTGCTGAACAAGGCCCTTAACCCCCAGTGGCTGACAGACCCAGTTTAAAAAAAATAATAATAATCTATATCAGTAATTTAAAAAATTAATATAATTCAGGTCTTCAACAGAGGTCTCAGGCCCAGTGACTTGGAAGTACTGCCCTCTCAATACAGTAATCAGCGTCTGCTCTTACCTGTGTAGGACACAGTGATGGTCTAAAGGAAAAGAGTGCACTACCTGGCCAGCCTTGCTGCCTCCTGCCAGGCAAACTGACACAGGATGACTACCGGAAAATGCTAATATTAGCAAATCTGTAAGCGCCCCCTCCCCCCTCGGTGACATCATAGGCACCTGGCACAGGTGAATGGGGGAAGTAGCTGCACCATTCTTAAGCAGCAGAACCCAGCCTCCCCCCACATTGTCAATGTCACAGCAATCCTGCTTTTGTTTACAAACCATGTGTTGGATGCACTATCGAAATGTATGGCACAGAGATAGCAAAGTTATATAAAAATCACACCCTCCATTAAGTGTCATTGTTTATGGTCAGATTTCCACACAGAACCCAAATTTTCACTCAGGTTATGAAGCTGAAATGCGGAGCTCCACTGAGCACCAAGTAATCCAGCGGAATTATTTGTTTGATACTTCAGGGTCAAATTTGAGTAGTTTTCAAACACTTTTTTTTCAGAAGAAACCTTCAGTCAAGGTGATTTTATTATGCAAACACTTAATATGCAATTCTTGATTAAAGAAAAAAAAACAAATATTTAAAAAAGATTACAGGTCCATTCATTATTCAACAAAGAAACACTTACAGTTCACTTTCCTAAGGACATATCTGTGTGTGTTTTTCTCCAAATATAGTTGAATAGACTTAAAAGAGCCACAATTCAGGGGGGAAAGTTTCAAACTGTCAATATATCTTGCATATGGTGATAGAAATGATGGGCAGGCCAGAGATTATCATTAAGATTATGTCTATTCTGCCTGATAATGGGGACCTTGGAGATTTTATTCGGGCAAATTGGTTGCACTTCATGCATCAAGACAACTCAAGCATGTTGATGTCTCAGTTGATAGGTGTCTGAGGTGATAACAGTACGGAATAGAAAAACAATTCTAATGCTACTATAATGCAAAACGAGAACCTGTTGTTAAGTGATTAAACTTGGTATGTGATGTAGGATCATCATATCATAAACATCAATGAGACTTTTCAAGATGTTTGAAAGCCCAGCGATAGGCAAATGGATCTACTTTCACCTGCTGCTCGACAAAAAGATAAATGCCACAAACTTATATCTCTATATGCTCAAAGCAGGGTTCTGGTGGTTCTGGAATGTTGTGGAGCACATTTTTTCCCCCATTGCTCAGGTCCAGTCCTACTCTTAGAATGCAAGGTTGGTGCTAATTGCTGCTGAATGGTCTTCACTCTATATTGCAGCATTTTTGATCAGTCATCAAAAAGGTGTGTCAATCGCCTTTTTCTCATAAAAATGGTGCCAGAATCTTCCTACATTTTTTTTTACTTTTCTGCTCACTACTGAAACACTAGTGTTTCCTGTCAGTTTTTAATTAAAATTCCACATCGCTACCGCACATTATGGCCTCTTCATTTTATTTTAAGCATCGCATCTGCCTGATGAGTGGAGAACAAGTCTGATTTTATTTTCTGTTCTAAAGCGGAAAAAAAACAAGCGATTGCATGGAGGGTGACCCCGGCAGGCTGAGACGTGGGTTCCGTTAGACCCGGTCACGGTGGTAGCACAGCGCCGTAACGTTCCTGGCCGCGAGCGGAGTAAATGTCACGGGCGCTGCCTTCTCCTCTGCCGCACGGGCGCCCGCCATCTCTGTGAGAGCTGGGCACCACACAGAGTGGACATTGGGGGCTCCATTTGCATTCACTTAGCAGCAAGCCTCAATTTCGTGTGTGTGCGAGTGCCGCGTGCGTGTGTGCGTGCGTTTGTGCGCGTTTGTGTCAGTATACGTACATCCAGGTGGGCGCCTTGATCAAAACCTTATGGCGCTAATTCTCAAATACAGCACACGCATTCAAAAAACGACTAAGTGCCCTTTCTTTCATTGCTATCATTTATGTTGCCAGTTTATTATATTTTCACCCCTTGTATCCATTTTTACTATCTGGAATTTTAGGGGGGAAATTAACAGACTGGTTCTGCCATCTCTATCTCCTTTTGTAGGGACCATTATATGGACAAAGACACTTTCGCCATCTCGCCATCAGAGACTTGTTTGCCTGTCTGTGATTAGAATCACTTTAAAAAATTACTGTAATTCGTAAAAACAAAAATCTGCAGCATGCCGGAATATTTCAACGGGATCCTGTTTGCACAAATAAGCATAAAAACAAACAAATAATGTGGCCTCCCTTTGAAATCAATAATGTGTCATTTCTTTATCGTCCAGATTAGGGCACTTTTTTCTGTGACGCTTGAATGGAAAACCTTGCTGACATCCTTCCCCCTCTCTCCTACCGCCCCCCCCCCCCCCCCCCGCACAAATATGAGGTCTGAATCCATAATGAAAAACGGATGGAAAAAAAGAAAGAAGGGAGAGCGGGTCTTAATGACAACCTTGATGGGGTGGTCCTCTTGTTTCCTTCCATTTGCTAATCTCCAGCTGCATCGCATAGCGATCTGCATGAATGAAGGTGGAAATACAAGAAACCTCCCACTTATTTTATTTTCATCTCACTTTCCTGTAATTATTCGCAAAACTGTTTGCACAACAATGCCGGAAAACATCTGCAAAACAGGTAATTAATGTGTCAAGCCAAACTAATGCATTTTACACAGAAACTATGCTTTGCCGGCTGTAATTATAACACATTTTTTCACCCCCCCCCCCAAATGATTATTTGTTAGATAATGCTTCATGTAACATGTAAGTGGTTATTTGTGAAGTATGTATTTAGGTGCATTTGCCGTGTCGTGCGCTCTCGGAACAGAAAATCGACAGTGGCCCTCCAGCAATTGCCATTCAGTTATTTGCATCAATCTTCTAAAATGATTCCCAATTCTTCGCCGCGAAATATTGCATTATGTTCTCACTCGACGTGAGAGGGACGAAATAAATAAATAAGTAAAGCCCGGCGCACGGTAGTTAATTGCCGAGCACAGAATCTAGGAAAATGCAAAGATGACCAGAGGTAATGTTTTCCATTTTATACTGTAAGTGTTTTCTTCATTAAAGTAAAAGGCTATTTGGGATAATTGTGCCCACAAAAATGTATCTATATATGATACGGAACCTTTTTACCCATACCACACCAAATGCGATAATTTCTCCGTTTAATTGTTTCTTGCTCTGAGTGGTAAGCTTTAAACATTAGCTGTGAAATTTCGTAAACACGCGTGGCGAACACGACAGCACATCAGGGGGATGGACTGCACTGTTCTCCGGTCCTTTTGTTTGTTTTAAGTGAAAAATAATTAACAATGTAAACAAGGGTTTAACAGCGGTGCCTCGGGGAAGGCAGTCATTAATTTCTTCAGGGTCCAACACGTCCCCCTCGCTGACTTTGCCCAGAGGCGCCTCTCGCTCTGCCAAGGCGACAGGAGCCCTCCGACTGGGAAGGGGAGGCGAAATGTCACCAGGGCCGTCTGTAAGCAGGGGACTGGGTCTGTGCGTCCCAGTGCTTTACTTGCCTCATGATCATCGTTTTATACGCAACTTGCACTTACTTTGACTTTGCACTCCAGAAGATATCCAGCCGTTAGAGGCATTGGACACCTTTGAGGTGGACTAAAGGTGGAGAGTGCCTTTGTCATTTGATGCATCTTTTAAAAATGGGTACAAGGAGTGCTGGGGGAGGTGGGAAGCAGGGAGTCACACTTTAAAACCGGCTATATCATTTCATGAATATGAGGAAGCAAATTTCAACTGCCAATGTATATTTATATATTTATACAATATATGTTTGCTATGAACACTGACTGCTTCGATTGAACCCAGATTCACTTTTCTTTACCAACTGCACTGGTGAAAAAAGGGCAATTTACCTGTGCCATTCAAATTAAATATCTAATTTTCACCTGCAGTTCCCATCTACATACAAATGAAACTCACATATACGAGCAACAATTTACCAAACTTAAAAAAAATGAAAACATAGCTGAATATAGTAACTAATTTTCAAAAAATTTCTTAAAAGAAATCAGACATTTCAATAATCGTCTTTTTAACCTGTATTACTCAGTAACTGTAAAACAATAATTTAAAATCAAATTGGTCAAAAATGGCCTAATGTGACGATATGAATCGTTAACCCTTGCATTTCTGGCTACAGGTGGAAACAGCCTGAATCTCAGCTGGAATCTCAGCCAAACAGGTGCGTCTGAGAGCACACCCCCTACACTCAAGATATCTGCACCCCCCCCATCCTCCCAAATCCTTAGGGAAGGATTTTTTCCTGAATGGCTGCAGCTTCTGAGCAGAGGTTGCAAATGCACTCAGTAGGTGATGAATCCTGGGGGGTGTCTTCCTATTTTTTTTTTTAATTGAGGGGCATGGGGGGGGGGGGGTGTTAAAGTTAGTATCAGTCCACATAGAGCCAAGATGTCAGCAGGTAGCAATTTGCTGCCAGGTACCATCCTGTGAAAATAACAAAAGAGGCATTTTATAGCAAAAAGCAAAGTAGCTGCAGAATAAATTATCTAAAACCGATATCGAGCACTGTTCTCCATCTAAAGAGTACCGGGTTATATTTCCAAGTTTTAAAATGGAATACCAGCATCATCAAGCATTCCTGAAAAACAGGAATAATGTCAAACATAACCTCACAGAGTGTTTTCCTCTCTCTTTTCATGTATATAATTTTTTACTATTAGTATGTTTTTTCATTTCATGAAAATGTTAAAGGTAAAGCAATTCTAAATTTTCTGAGAAAATAAAAAAGGAATGAATAGAAGTATGAATAGAACAGAATACATTGTATCAATGCCATCTCTGTATCATTAGTGTTTTTATGATTTTTTTTTTCTTATTAAACATATAGCCTACAAGTCCTGGTTACAGAATAAATACAGATTTCCCCTGTACAAAGACCTGTTGGATACTACTTCTTCCGCCTCACAGAGAAACATTTGGGTTGAGGCCATATTAATGAAACCCTGTGCTGTACATCAATTATGTATGCAAAAGCGATAGAGTGCAGGTCAACAAGACAGGGACTTCATATTTCAATGCAGGAACAGGTAATGCTAATCTACTCTGTTAGTATAATGAACTGCTGGAGTCAATATGAAAACACTTGAGGGAGTCATGTTTGTCTAAGAAAGAGTGCTGGAATAAATCAAGCCCTCCAGGGGAAAAAAAATAGACAATGACCAAGAAGAGCAATATAGCTGTCTTTGCTGAAGCAGCAGGAGTTTAAGAAGACATTCAAAGCAAGTCATGTATTGTGATTCTAATTAGACAAGTTGAAGGTTACTAAAAATAGAGGGTCTTATGTACCAGTTACAGTAACTGTTTAACTTTTTAAATGTGACACCTGAGACATAAATGCAGGTTAAGATTTTAACAATGTATTATAAATAATCCATAGTTACATAAATGTTTCAGACAATAGAAGCTTGAAATATACTATTTAAGGCTCCAAAGTTATCGAACAAAATAACATGTGTCCTGGATTTTCGTACATTGAAATGCTTGCAGTGTCATTAAAAATCTCGTTCCCAGGCCACGCGCGTGGGAGTGTTAAAGATCAATTGGCCTTCCATTCATTTTGCGCATCAAACAAATCAAACAGTGGTATGCAGTATATCATGATTAAAATCTTAGTGGAAGATCATTTGCATAATATGACATATGTACAACAAACATTTTTTTTTCTTTCATACCTGGTTCACAACTGGAATTTAATAATATAGCATCGAACTCAATTTTCTTGTTTGGGTAATTTATGTTTGCTGATTGGCTTTTTGTGCACACAGCAGTGGCTTTTGCTAACATACACTTACAAATGTGAAAGTTATACCAAAGAAACCTGTAATCAGACAATACAATAAATCAGCACCTGACTATTTAATTCACTGTATTTGACGGAACAGCAAGAAAACTGTAAATTAAAAATTAGCTGTTTTTCTTACAGATAAATAATTTCATATGATTATGCAATAGACTGCTGATTGTTTTGGGATGTCGGAGTATTTAGTTAGCAAATTAGGTACTCAGACTCTTCATATTGATTGATATCTGTCTGGATTGTGTCTCTGAACTGGAAATGCAGTGAAAATTGCAGAGAATTTTGTAATTATAAAATGCATTTGTTTTTTTTTTGTTTTTTTAAAGAGGATTATACAATGTTTAATATAGTCCTTCCTAAGTATTCCATCCCAGATACTTTGTATAATTGGTGGTGCTGATCATTTTCAATGAAGTCAACTATTATAGCTCACAGCTGCAGAAATGACTCACTAAGATCAGTCACCAAGACCCACCACCATCATGTGGAGGTCAGGATGTAGCCCTGGATCTACAGTTACATCCTGGTATGAACAATTTACAGCAATGGGGGCGGGAGTCAGGGGTAGTTGGAGGGTCACTGGCTTCACTTCGGAGTCACATCTGTTCAAGAACTCCATCACCTTTCACTTCACCCCACATCAACATTTTATTCACAGAAGAATCATCCAGGGACTATCATTCAATGCTTAAAGTTAATTTTAGGGAAAAAAAAACACAATGAAACAATGGGTTTTTAGAGTAAAATTAATTTATATTAATTTATAAGCAGACCAATGTGCTGCGGATTCGTGGATACTATGTAATAACTCATGTTTTTTATATTTACTAATATTTTATAAATTATATAAAGATCTGCACAAGTTATTTGCATGTCCATAAACAACATATTTCACACATTAAAACATCCTCAAGACTCGATGGCTATGTCAGAATAAAAGCAGTCCTACAATTAGACATCATGGCCTCGGCGTTTCAAAGGCTGAGCCTGTTCCTTCTAGCACTCTCTTTGGTCTGGCTCATGTGATAGCACACTGAATCGATCAGCCCCGGCTTCAGCCCCACACTTAATTACTTTTGCATTGTGCGCAAACAAGATTAAAAAGTGACGCACCAGGGAATTCTCCTTTATTATTTGTCTTAATTGTTGTCGCTGTGTGTGTGTTAAATTCCCTGGGAGTGTCTGGGCAGGGGTCTTATAATGCTCAAATTAATGTTTGATTTTGGAATTACAATTTAATGGAATGTGTATGCACTATTAAAAAAAGGTTACCTACATTGACAGTTGTATACATAATTAATTGCCTTTGTTAACAAATGAGATGTCTGAATGTGAAATGTCCATACACAGGCCAGTAACACATCACACATTCCTCTCATAGTGGCTCTTTTTTCACCAAGAAAAGACAATCCAAGCCTTGTCATGTATGAATCAATAGAATCCAGCATAGGCGAAAGCTAGTTCCCCAAAAATAAACCGAAATACAGCACCATCGGTTTTTAACGGATTATTAATGTGAGTTCAGGTGTGTCAAACACCGCTCTCATCGAACATCCCATTCGATTCAGTAAGGTCCCTCATTGTGGAAACCCACATGCACAGCTGAAACATAAAGAATATTTTGTAATGCTCTACATGAACTGTACCTTCATAATGCATTCATTATGCATTCATAGCACATTCATAAACAGCATACAAGTATACCTTGACATCCTGACATACATTAACTGCTTAATATACTTTAATAGCAAGCGTTATATGATTATACAATTAGAATGCTTGTTATTATCATATAATGTTTACTATTAATGTATATTAAAGCTGTTAAGGCATGTTAGGATGTTAAGGTACACTTACATACTGGTTATGAATGTTCTATGAATGCATTATGAAGGTGCACTGAATGTTTTATTCATTTTTCATTATTCATGTTTTATTATTAATTCATGTCTAAGATGTAGTTAATGTAAAGCAGCCCCAAATATTTCTATAACATTTCATTCATCTGATGCTTTTATCCAAAGCGACCTAGACTAAAGGGAAGGGTTTCAATTTCTGTGTGCTCTCCTGGGACTTGAACCTATAATATTTGCTTTGTTAGTACAATTCTCCACATGTGGAGTTTCAGGGGTGTTCAAACCGAGAACAAATTTGAGATAAAATGGCAGGGAGAATCAAGGGCTCCTGCATTCACTTTTAGGCACAACAGGTCACACCAGAGACACGCCTAAGTCAGCCACAGGCACTCCGGGGCACTACGAAAACTGTATCTGCTTAGTAAGTAGATCAAACGATTTAAGGAATATTTGGCGACTGATCTCAAAGACTGATCTTTAATTATACCTTGTTTATGAAGGGAAACTGTTCACATTGTTCTGATATTTTGAGTTATTTTCAGGAACAAGTTGAATGTTGTTTACTTAAATTACTTTAAATATTTAAAAAGACAGGAGCAAAGGGGGGGGGGGGTGCCTGTAAATTGCAACCCCTGTACTGTAAGTTGCTTTGGGTAAATGAATAGATGTAAACACGAGCTTTTAATATTCTTGAAATTTTAATTGTGATTTGCTTCAGTAATGAGAATACTAATTGCAGTTACATAATTATCAGCTCATCACAATGAAACACAGATATGGATATAAATGTCTGTTTTAAATACGGTGCCAAGCAATTTACTGATCAATTCATACGTTTTCAATAAACAGTTATGCTCTTTGGGCCAACAGGGATCAGCTAATGTCAAGAAGCATGGGGTGTACGGCCATGCTGGATGGCAAACTGTCCCATATTTCCCTGAGATTGAAATCTTAGAGATACATGGATTGAGAAATCGACTTCTTGAAGAAGCCTATCAGACCAAAAAGAACAGGACAACCCCGCACAGACTAGGGGACAGATCCAAATCCTTATACTGAATATCTATGAGTTAACTGAGAGTCTGACTCTCTAACCTACCAAAAACTATTCCTTCATATGTATCTATATAGCTTTTATTAGCTGTATTCTTTCCATTACTACTAAAGTATCACTGACTCTTCTGTTTATAAACCATTTACAATTACCGGAATGCACGTTATACCATATGCGGCTTAAAGAAAACAAATCATTCAATAACTAATATGAGTTTTTTGTGCATCTATGTCATCTCAATATTTTTACATTTTTATATATTGAATCTTGCAATTAAGATAGTTATGGTTCTCTGGTCCAAAATACCATCTTCCACTCAGTGTGGTTCTACGTGGCTAAATTTATGTTATAGAGACCTCTACTGGATTAGAATCATATGTGCAATTGTGTTATTCCTCTTTTTGAACATGGGGATAATTTGGTTCTGTGTATTTTAGATCTTCTCTGTACTAAATTAAGCAGCTAAGGGTCAGGAGAGGGTCCAGAACAGGTCTGAACAGGAACAGCCTGTGGGTACCTGCAATGGTAAAATTAGGGTGACCCAAACCACGGAGTGTTGCATAAGGAATACAGGCGATTAAACAAATACATTCTGACATTAACAAAGCATAACTCAACAAATATGAGCCCTTTAAACTGACTCCTATTACACTGTTCAACATATTAGTTCAAGCAAAATGTCTAATTTCCACAAATTTTAGTTGACTCATCTTATACCTCTTGAAAAACTGTAATGGTTTATAAATATTGGTTTATTCTAAAGAAAAAGCACATAAATTGAATTATGTACAAACCATGAATCTTACATATATTATTCCATACTATATATGATCGGTAATATATCTTCAGTGTATCTCTGAAAATGACCAGTCCAGAGTTGTTAACTTTATAATCTATCACAAGTCATATTAAAAGGAAAAAAGAAATTTAAGAGCTGAAAATACAGCATGAACACAGCCAAATATTGCCCTCCCAGGTGTATTAATAGAGGAACAGTAACTGGACATTGTAGGAAAATTTAAGCAAAGTGATTCTGCCAAAACAGCTTACAATATTTAGTTATTTATACACCTGGATATTTTACTGGAACAATTCAGATTAATGAGAGTGCACGTCCCAAATGCTGCCCCTGACAGGCCTGTGTACAGACAGGATTTTTAGCTCACTTTTAAACTGTCAACAACTGCAGGTTTGAGAGAGGATGGTAAATTAGTTAAATTAGGCAAATAATTAGTTCAATCGAGTGCTTAAGTGCTTAGGGGGAATGAAATCCTGCGTAGGCACCAGCCCTTCTGGTCCAGGATTTGGACCTCCAATACTACAGGCCACAAAAATGCTTGAGCATGACTGCCCCCACTGGGCACAAAGCACTACTGCAGTCCATCAATTTACCAGTCAAGAGGTCTATGGATTGCATTTCATAGTCTGTATTTTTGGCTAACAGTACAGATTGTTTCCTCTTTTTAATATCTTTCTTATCCTAAAATGAACATGTTTTTGCTGGTTATTTAAAAAGATAATGGCTGGATCTTTTGGTTTATGCTTAATATTGTTCATATTTCTGCAATTCATAAATGTGTTTCCTTCTGTCATTCTAAACAAATTTCTTTGAAACAAAGCATTTATTATCGCAGAAATTATAGAAATCATCCCAGCATCATTTAGCACAAATGAAAACATAATGCTACTGTTCAATAGGCCATGCTCCTTGTTGAATGAATACATCTGGAGTCTTTAATATTTACCTGCTGTACATTAATTGGACTTGGAGAAACACAAAGCATACTTGACATTTGACATTTAATATCACTACATTACTCTTTACTACTGAGTCATCGTCCGATCACTGAACACTGCAAGCCACAGCGCGAGAACACTGCATCTCTTAACATGAATTTACCATTAATTAATTTCGCAGTCTGAGTAGCGTACATCTAAGAAACAAGTGTATTCTGCAGGAACAAAAGGGAACCCAGATGCACAGCGGCTCATCCCCGCTGGTAGTTTGCTCCTGTGACTTACTCTGCCAGACCCCTCCTCTCCGCGCTGACCTGAACGCTACTACACTTGATAAAGAGCACCTGGCCACCAAGCACGGCCCTAGCAGCCCACATACGTACAGTCAACAAGCACATAATGCAGCCTCTCACAGAAGCCTCTGTCCGCTGACGAGTGCATAGCTAGTAGAAGCGGGCTCAGAACAAGGTTCCTTTCTCCATGTAATAGCAACAACCTCAAGCGGGATGGAGCTTTTAAAAGAAACCTAAGTAAGAGCAATCTTAAAGGGGACATTTAATGAAAGCACAATTTCTGGCAAATGTACAATTGCGAATGAAGTAATGATGAATAGAAAATAGAGGCCAGATCTCAAAAACAGTTTATTTGCACTGAGATTATCTCCACAAAATCCTCAACCAACATTTCTTTGTGCCAATAAATTATCAATGCAATTCATATTTACACACGGATATAATTAAGAAGCACCGCATATAACACAGTAACAGTATTGTGTTTGCTAGGGATTTAAATCCCGTGCTCACATGGTGTGTCTGTGGAGCTTGTATGTTCTCCGTACGTTGTGAAGATTACCTCAGTTTACCTCAGGCTACTTCGGATTCCTCCCGCAGCCGACATGCAGTTAGATGAATTAGTCTTTCTAAATTGCCCGTAATGAGTGTGTGTGCCCTGCAATGGACAGGCATTCCATCCAAGGTGTTCCCCTGCCTTGCGCCCGTGACCTTGTACTGGGTAAGTGGTTGAAAGATGGATGGGTAAACGCATTCGGTCATTTATCAATCCACAACCCTTTGCCCTTAACTAGACGACATAAAGTGTGGTTACAAACATCGATTAGGAAAACCAATCAGCCTTTATTCGGAAACCATTATTTGAACAAAACATTTTTTAAAGTCAAGCATTGTCTAACGACGGGGATGTGCTGTGAGAAATGCCTCGTCAGGTGATTTCATCCTTGTGCGATTATCGTAGAGTCAGTGTATTTACACAAACGAAGATAATATAGCCTACACTTCTAAACTACAGTAAACTTTTTAGTAAGTAGAAACAGTAAACTCTAAAAAAACATTTTAAGATTTAAGTGTAATACATATATAAGCCAATAACATTTATCATCACTATGCAGCATTATGTACTGTACATAATTGTATGTGCTATACTTTAATGCGACTGGCAGTAGGTTTGTTTACACCAACATCAACACTAACACGTGAGAAATGCGTTGTACTACTACATCACAATGGCTATGACTTCGCTAGGCAATAGGAATTTTTCACCTCCATTAAAATCCTATGGGAGCCCCATCGCATATGCAGCCCATCGCTGACCAAAATGCAGTAATGCAGGGCATGACTGTACTAAGCTTCACTGACTTTAATGTATTCATATGGCTGATTACCTCCTAAGGTGCTGCTTCTGCTGACAAGCACAGTTCAGCAACCACTGGTCCATGCTCCGCAACGCCCACTAAACCTGACAACACTGAATGCACTGATAAAGGTGTAGAATGCATTGCCGGGACAGAGGGAAATGATCATCGGCATTCAACTGTGGCTCTTTTTAAGCTCATTATGGTACTAAAGTTTAATACGTAGCATAACACTAAGCATTTTTACAATGCGCTGTACGCTAAGAAGCACAATGTACAAACGCAGCATAGTAGCTGCCTGATGCCAACTCACCCACACCCTCATTCTCGACACTGAGCTGCCACCGGTGGGGGGGGGGGGGGGGGGGGGATGGGTGGCACAGTGGAAGCTGCCAAACAGCCTGATTCACCTGTGGAAGGCCGGGCAAACATGTCACTTTTGATGGTTTCGCCACAATTTCCATAGCAACCTTTCGAAGCCATGCTGGGCCCATCAGCCGCGGATTGAAAAACAATGCAGCTTCATAGACTGGGGGTGTGAAGCAGCAGTATGGTGCCTGATTTCTGTAGGGGTTTAAGGCAAACAGCTAATAAGATGGAAATCTCCTGAACTTTGCTGGTTCGCCCAGGTGGAATTATCAGATAATACTTTAAAAAAAAAATAACAAAAACACCGCATGTGCATGAAAGGCAACGTAGCATGACGATTTTTCTTACACAGACTGTTTCACACCAGAGCCTCAAAAAGTCAACCACAGCTTACACAATTTCACTACCTTCTTAGAGTTTAGTGGCGACGCATGGCCTTGATATTCTCACCAATGGCCAGTGTCTTCCTTTGACCTGTGTTGACCGTCTGGTGACCCCAGGCCAGGATCCTCCCGATAATGTGGAGTAGGGGAGTGGGCCACAATCAGCATACAACACTGACTGGCACCAGGCTAATCACCCAAGTAACCTTTGACAAATAGGACCCACCCGCCAATCCACCCCGGCAACTGTCAGGGCTTCGATCCTAAAGGAGGAGAGAAAACACCATAGTACAAACAGACGCACTGAAAAATATTCACAGCTCCCATTTCCATTCAGATGTTCATTTTGCTCTGCATCTTTCCATGAAATATCTAGCAAAAAGAAAGAGGCCATTTCTACCAATCTAACTATATATACATTATCCAGCCTATTCTGTCACTAATTTAGACTACACACTTACACATACACACACATACAACCACACACAAGCACACACACATTAACACGTTTTTATTAATCTATTCAATACTATGGGCATAACCCTAATTCAAATTATGATACTCCTAACTGCTACCCAGCCCTAACACTAACCATAAGTAACCAAACAAGACACAAGGCTTTTTGTCTATTTTAGTTTTTTGGTTGCAGTCACAGATTTTTATAAAATTGAGGTTTATATTCTGGAGACCTGAAAAATATCCCTGCATGCTTAAAAGTAACAGGTTTTACTACATTATGGGGACTTTCTTTTTCCAGTAAAAAAAAAGCCACAAACACCATAATTTGTAATGCATGCTGCTAGCCTAGCAAGCATATCTGAATAAATAATATCTACAAATAATATAAATATAAACAGCACATCATGAGAGCCAAACGACATTGTAACTCAAAAATTGTGCCTGTAAATATATTTTGTATGTTTCAAAAAAACAATACAGTTTTAATGTTGCAATATCACATTGGGATGTCAGTACACTTCTACAAACGCATAGTTGTACTTGTCAATACAAACACACACCGAGTAATGTGTGTAATCCATTACAGACACTTCAAGAAATGCAAAGGTGACAAAAACTGTTAGTCTCTTATGGAAAACAGCTGGGAGCCGAGTTTCAGTGTTTCTGATAAGATACAACCAATTTACGCACCCTGGGTTACAGCTCAAAGCATTCTACGGCTTTTAATGCCTGGTTCCAGTAAAAAGCTCACGTCAGTTCATTGCTGGCATGAAACCTGTTTTTCTCTTATGGCCTCGGTCAAATCTGTCTACTTTAGAACTCAGTTAGTGCAACTTTACCAAATCGTGTTGTGTACGACAACACCTTTAAATGACGTACAGATGTACCTTATAGTACGGCGACAAACCAGCCAAATTGCTCTTGTCGGTGTACAGCAAGCAGAGGCCTTTCTGCAATCTTGCGCTACCTACGGCGTTTATTTTACTACTGTTTTTCTCCACCAGAGTGCACCATAAGCAGCTCACTGGGTATCTTTTCCCAACGGGCACACGGAGAGCTGAATAACAGGACTCCACCCAGTCACTGCCTGTGACATATTGTCGCAGAAGGGTGCGTTGACAGCAGCATATGTTGCTAACATATTGCAGAACTCCTAAACTCGTTAATAATGTAGCACTTCTCTTACTCAAATCGTTAACTTTAATTTTATGTTATGAACACATGATCATTATTTTCATGATTATTCGCGCACACCGTATGTCATCTAAAGGCAAATACTTACAAAATTTATGTTTTAATTTAAACAATTTATCTGTAAACTAGTGTATGTTAGTTTACAAAAAAACTACTTATTGCAAGATATTGATGTTTAACATAAGTGGCATATTCAGTTACCACGTGATGCATTTGTTAAACTACATTATAAAAAGTGAGATATTAAAATTCAACAGATAGAAAAATACAAATAATATATTGGCAACTGTATTTGATAGTATCACCGACCACTGTAATAATAATTTCGTGGTAGTATATTCCTTTTTAATTCAGAGCAAATAAAAGCAAAAGCACTGAGGAGTGTACGCCTAAGTACGTGGGTAACTTATTACAAGTTTCTTGGCAAGCGCCCCGTACCTTTCCGCGTTTCATTGCTCCGTCCAAGAAGGTGGTGTTGCTGCAACTTAGGTTACAACCAAGCGGTCAAAACTCACTGAATTAAGCCTAAAAGCTGGAGAGTCTGTCAAATGAAGAAACATTAAGGGGGAAAAGTCTACTCTCTTGTAATCGAGATGGGCACATCTGCTTTTTATTGAATGTTAAGCCAGTCTGACGGTTCTACCTTGTTATTGCCAATTGAGAAAGAAATGCATGCTTGAGGAATCGATAAAACGATCTTTACAGCAAGGTTTAAATACGACAAATAAATGCAACTACAATGGCAATTAAGGTAGGAGAAACCTATTTAATAATAATTGCACGTTCTCTTATATATTTATTCATTTTAGTGCCTACGATGGTGTTTAACTAAGATCACTGACTTTACTAAACTTTCTTTAGTTTCACGTTTTGCTGGGTGCCCACTGGATTAAGCCTTACTTAGTTGTACTTTGAGTTAATAGTTTTTGTTATCGTTATTTATTCTCTAAGCCCTCGCATTGAAACGAATGTATTTGTTTTACATAAAATGTAAATATTTGTATGTTGCATATCCTAACCATTGGCGCCGCACAGGGAACTCTGGGATATGTAGTGCATTTGTGCATTACCGTAGTTTCAGAGCATTATTAGGATTACACGTAAGAATTGTAATATTGAATAACACTTGCGACCCTGACAAGAGTGAACGTTTAAATGGATAGATGCTGAACAATGACCGTAAACTGCCATTAATTACATAATTATCATTCAAAAGCGCACTGTGTGCATATAAAGACCATACAAAGCAGACCTTTTGATGTATAGAATCTGAATATTATTTTTAATATTCGTTGTTCTTTATCGAAGTCTGTGTTTTTATTTTAGCATAAGGGCGTTTGTCACACTTATTCAGCGTTTTCCCCACCCCTAATTACGTTGAGTGAAAAGATTAACACCCTCGCCTGGCACTTTGGAAAGGATCAGAGATGCTATTTGGATACCGCATGTAAAGGAATGGTGCAGGATGATCGATTTCGTGAAAGGGGAACACTGGTCACGCAGTCTAAGAAAAGGTTATAGACAATTGACCTTTTCCCACCCCTTTGGTCCTGCACCTTTCGGCACAGCTCTAAAAATTGACTTTTACAACTGGCCAGGATTAAATTAAATGGAAGCCCTTGGTGCAGCTGATTTGAAACTGAAAACCAAATGCCATGTTTATGAATGTGAGCCAGGCTCCGTTGAAAACGTTCATTTTAGGGCCACTCTCTAGTGTAACCATCCATGGGTGCAAGAGGAAATTAATAAATCGGACATCGCTCATGGCAGGGCCTTGACTGGGAGACAGGGACCGCTTTCAGCTTACGGTGATTGCTTGAAATGTGCATATGTGCGAATGCGCCAGACTGCTAAGATATATTTCAGTAAATTAACGCTAGACAAATTTATTGTTATTCATTCTCATTGGAACGGTGGGTGGTAGGGCTGGACAATTAATTTAATGAATTGAGTTTTAATTTAAATTACGATTTTGGCTTCCAACGCTAACTAAAACAAAATAATCGCAATAAAACTATTATTCTGCCACATTAGGTTTCGCCATAATGCTCCGTTTTGTCTTGTGTTGTTGAATTATATTTTGAGTTCAAGGAAATCTACTGTTAAAAATCCAATATTTAAAAATCTAAGTTCAATAAATGCATGGTATTTCCAAAGTCAGTGAGTAATCATGTTAAATAAATGTGATTACCAAATTGACCAAAATAATTCTGATTATGATTTTTGCCATAATCAGGCAGCCCTAATGGGAAGCACACTGAATTTAAATCCCACCTTTGCTCTGTCTGTCTGTATGGGTGTGTGTGTGTCTATATGTGTGCCTTTTGTGTGTGTGTATGTGCGTGCATGTGTGCCTTGTGATGGACTGGCATCCCATCCAGGGTGTACCCCAGCCGTGTGCCTTGTGATGGACTAGCATCCTGTCCAGTGTGTACCCTGGTCTTGTGCCCTGTGATGGACTGGCATCCCGTCCAGGGTGTACCCCTGTCCTTGTGCCCTGTGAAGGACTGGCATCCCGTCCAGGGTGTACCCCAGCCGTGTGCCCTGTGAAGGACTGGCATCCTGTCCAGTGTGTACCCTGGTCTTGTGCCCTGTGATGGACTGGCATCCCGTCCAGTGTGTACCCTGGTCTTGTGCCCTGTGATGGACTGGCATCCCGTCCAGGGTGTACCCCAGCCGTGTGCCCTGTGCTGCCTATGATAGGGCTCTGATGAGACTAAGTGGATAGAAGACAGATGAATAGATATTTCTCTTTGAATAGATACAATAAAATACTGTTTGTGCTTAAGTATATATAAGACTGGACAGGTGGAAATATCAGGAAATAAAGTCATGGACTAAGACCTAATTTCAAATTGTCATTGGTGAACAGAAGTGGACATTTCAGGTCCAGAAAGTAAAAATCCAAACCAGGATTTTGTTTCAACCAACCAGTTGAGTATAAAGAGTCATAGTCACAGAGTACTCCACTGGTTGGTTGAAACAAAATCCTGGTTTGGATTTTTACTTTCTGGGCCTGAAATCTCCACTTCTGTTCACCAATGACAATTTGAAATTAGGTCTTAGTCCATGACTTTGTTTTGCAGAGCAGTAATGGACCTGGCCAATAGACAGCCTTGGCATAACCAAACTGTCCCCAAGGGATGTGGCTTCAAGTGCTGTAGGGAGAACGAAATTCCCAGCCGTTATGCAGCCTATTCTTTATGAATACACATCCTGCTCAGTAACCGTAACTGTTGCAATAATCATAATAATCATCAATCCATCCGTCTTCCAATTACTAATACTCATTAGTCTTGGGAAAGAGGGTCACAAGGCTGAGGTTCACCCTGCACGTGAGGTCAGTGCATCACAGAGAATAAATATGCAAATTATTATGGCAAATGATGGCGATTTAGATAAGCCAGCTAGCATAACTGCATGTCTCTCTGGACTGCAGTGTCTGGAATATTCCTGTGCGATGCCGAGTAGCAGTGGTATTAGTATTATTAATTGGAAATCTGATTGGAAAGTCTGTCAGTGACTATTTTTTCTTTGTCATTTGTAGTTTCGTTGACTCTGGTTGATTATTCTTACTGTAAGGGGAGGAAACTCTGCTTGATTAAGGGCGTAACCGTGTCACAGGCAGCAGTGGTGATCCAGTCCAACTTGTTCAGCTTGTTCTTGGATCCTCATTTGCCAGTTTGCCATTAGGGATGATGCAATGCACTTCACTCCTATTTTATTCCAGGCTGTCTGTGTCATCGATCTTATTGTGTGGATAGTAAGGACAATGAGCTAAGTTGCTTTCGATGAAAGTACAATTATATATATTTATAAATGTTTATAAAAGTAGCATCATATATGTGTTTATAAATGTATATACATGTAGTTTATATATATATATATATATATATATATATATATATATATATATATATATATTCCACATGGCTTTTTTTGACATCTGTTTTATTTTGAATGCTCATTATTTTACTTTTCACACAGAAACCAAAAACTACCATGGTCAAAATTATTAGCCCTTCGGATATTAATAGTCAGTTGTGTATCCTTTTTGCCTGCAGTCGCTTGTTGTAATTTTCAACAAGTCTCTGACAGGTCAGAGGAATCCCAGCCCATTCTTCTCAAGCTCTTCCAGATTTGATGGCCTTCTGGCATGGACCTTCTTCTTTAGTTCACCCCACAGAGTTTCTGTTGGATTTAAGTCAGAGCTTTGTGCAGGCCACTCCATTACGTTCACTTTGGTCTTCTGGAGATAGTTCTTCACCCGCAGAGACGTATGTTTGGGATCGTTGTCGTGTTGGAAGACGAAGCAACGACCCAGACCCATTCTTTTAAGATCTCCACATATATTTCTTTCTTCATAATTCCTTCCACCTTGACAGGATTTCCAGTTCCTGATGCACTGAAGCATCCCCACAGCGTAATGCTCCCACCGCCGTGTTTCACTATGGGGACGGTGTTCTTTGGGTTGTACGCCTCTCCCTTCCTCCTCCAAACATACGCAGTGTCTCTATGGCCAAAGAGCTATAGTTTAGTCTCATCTGACCATAGGACATGCCTCCAGTATGCATCATCTTTCTCCATGTTGTCCTGAGAATACTTTAGTCTGGCTTGAAGGTGTCTCTTCTGCAAAAGTGGAGTCCTCCTTGGTCTGCAACCTCGAAGTCCATTCCTATGCAGAGCTCTAGTGATTGTCTTCTTTGAGACCACAATTCCCGACTTGGCCAAGTCATTCTTTAATGTTTTCGCAGTTGTTCTAGGGTCTTTAGACGCATCTCTCACTAGTTTCCTTTCCAGGATCTTTGAAATCTTTTGCTTCCTACCTCTGTCAGGCTTGTTCTGTACTGTGTGGCTCTCTTTGAATTTCTGGAATGTACTTCTCCCTCCAGTTCCTGACACTTGGAAACGCTGTGACAACTTTGTATTCCTTCTCCTACTTTGTGTGCATCAACAATTGTTTTCCAAGCTGATTTCTTTTGTTTTGGGATAGTGCTTCCTCAGACTACAGCTGAATGACCCTTACTGAGGATTTCACACTCAGTTTTATACCTTCAGTTTTAACTTAATTGTTAAGTTAAATCACCTGTGAAGTTAAAGCACATCGTTATACATAAGTGACTTGTGCAATGGCTCAATAAATTGTCATTTCTTAAAGGGGGGCTAATAATATTGTCCCTGGTCATTTTTGTTTTTCTGAAATAATTCTGCTATTGTGTGCAAATATAAAAATGTATTCCTTCTAAAGAAAACTAATATGTTCAGAAATGCTATGTTGAAAATTCCTCGCTCTGTTAAAAATGCACTTTGGAAAATCTTGAAGAAACTTCAAATTTCATGGGGGGGGGGGCTAATAATTTTGTCCTCAACTGTGTGTTTGTGTGTGTGTGTATGTATGTATGTATATATACTGTATATATACACACACACACATATGGGTCAGTTCATGCCAAACCATTTAGGGGCTCCATGGGCATCATTCCTGATTTTGATGAAAACTTGGTATTTTGATACTTATAGAGAACACTGAAAATTCCCCAAGTTTTATTGAAAAATTCTGATGCCGTCCAAAGTTATGGCCCTTTCAAATTTGGGTGCCACGCCCCTTTTTTGCACTCGCGAATCGCGCATATAATTTGTAAGGGTTTTCAGGAGACCATATCTTCATTTCTAAGCATGCTAGAGAGCTGAAATTGCTCTCCTGGTTTACTTTTCCCTGCTCTTTCAGAATTTAAAATTAAGGGGAACTCGGGGGAAGGACGTCAAAGCTATGGACCTGCAAAAATCAGTTTTTGGTTCACTTCTTTTGGATTTTGACCCCAAGCTGTGGCGTCACCACCACACCTACATCCAATATTCTTTTATATTTTTGTTATTTGAGGAAGATACTGTAAGCAGATGCAAATTCATTCTAAATAACCATTTATTCTTTGATATATTGCCATCTGAAAATGGTCACAGGTGAGAAACCCCCCACAGGACCCCCTACTTCGGGGGCGTGGTCGACTGTGTAGATAGTTAGTGATGGGAATGAAATTTATACAGTCTGTAATTTCACTGGTATATTTATTTAAACAGCAAGAGATATATTATTAACAAAACAAGCAAGAAAAAAAATCATTATGTAACAGTTACAAACCAATTTGTCATTTATCTAGGGTATTTGATCTCTTAGAATACGTGCTTTACTGCTTGGTGGAATAACCATTGTTTGCAAGCACGGCTGTCTGACGTTTCTTGCAGTCGGTCACCAGGATTGCATACAGATCATCAGGAATTTTCATCCACTCTTTGCAGATCTCCTTCAAATCTTTAAAGTTTTTAGGATGTCATTTGGATAGATGAAGCTTGAGTTCCCTCCATAGGTTTTCTATGGGATTAAAGTCCGGATACTGGCTAGGGCCCCCCATGACCTTAATGTTGTTCTTAATTCAGCAGAGGGTCAAATAAATATTTCCCTCACTGCTCATTGCTACTTGTGTGTGTGTGTGTGTGTGTGTGTGTGTGTGTGATGTTGGTCATGTGATTAAATTCAAGCATTTCTAAACTGATGACATCTCTGGAACCTTCCACACACACACACACACACATATATAGTGTGTATATAGATCAGTCTTTCCAATGAAATAAATTTTCCAATTTATTAGAGTTGTTGAAATTTAAGTTGCTATTGTGAATTTACTGAAAAACAGTCATTTATATTTAGAATCAAATAGTATTTTTCAAAGTACATGTCTGAATTAAAATGATTTTATTATTATTACGAACAGTGAATTGACCTCATTAAAATGTGACATGGGTCTCATGCTACTGTAGGTTGATTAATCCTCAATGCCCTTTGTTGTGTATTGTGTCAGTGCTTCTTTTGGCGTTACCTGAGTTTGTTTGTCAGGCTCCACGCTGATGCATGATCACTGTTATCTTGTCCTTTTTCTCATCTGTGGGAAGGCTCTGGTTTTGTACGACTTTACTGCGGAACCCGGGAACAATGAGCTGACGATAAAAGAGGGTGAAACAGTCACCATTACCAACCAGGTGAGAGGTTACAGAGTCGTGTCACACGGGCATGATGCAATTGGCTGCTGTATATGGGCATGATGCGATTGGCTGTTGTATATGGGGTCGGGAGGGATGTGACTCAGTAGGTTAGGAGGCTACCTGTTACTGGGAGGTTACCGATTCAAATCCCAGTGTTAGCAGATCGATGCCTTTACTGGGACCCGCAAGACCTTTAAATTAATTGCTTTGGGATCTGTCTGACACTGCTGTCTTGATGTACATCTCTTTGGGTAAAAACGTTTTCTAAGTAAATCAAATGTACTTATTTAAAACCTGGGACATTGGTTGTGCCTAAAAATCATCACACTAGGGGCCAAGGTGTGGCACAGAGGGCTAAGCGTCCACGCCGGTGATCAGAAGGCGGCTGGTCCAGCCCGACCTTGGCATGTCTCCAGTTCCTTGAGCAAGGCTGTTAGACCCCAGGTCCCTGGGCGCTGCAACCGGTGGCTGCCCTTTGTGGCCAACTTGCTCTGACCAATGCAAGCAAAATAGGGGAGGCAACAAGAAAATTTCCCAACAGGGATCATAAAGTATCAATAATAATAATAATAATAATAATAATAATAATAATAAATAATAACTGCTATTATTATTTTATTATTATTATTACTATTATTATTATTATTATTATGTGTACCTACAATAATAGTACGACATACAAAACAGCTGATGTTGATGAATGAAATCCCATTAGGGGAATGAATGTTACATCCTTGACCATGATATTAAAGTAAATGCTTTTATATGAAATAATAAGCGTTTTGTTGCACTTTTTTATGTGCATTTAAAAATGTTTGACTAAATGAAAACTTTTACAAGGACGTCTTACACGGGTTCCCTTTCAGAATATAGGTGGGGGGTGGATTGAAGTCCGGAATTCTCAAGGGGAAACTGGACTGGTTCCAGAGGAATATATTGAGGTAAGAAAATCAAATGTAGACTCCTCTTGTGTATTTCCTGTAATCCGTCGTAGTGCGGTCTCTGTCACTGATCACAGTTTAATATGGTAGCACGATGACGTCATGCTTTCTTTATACAGAATGCATTATACAAAGAATGTACTGCCAGGGCGCTGTTTACACCTGCAGGGTAGCTGCACTTTCAGATTCACATGCTGTTCCCTTGCTTTTGTTTGGGTTTCCTCTGAGTGTTTCTGGGTTCCTGCTTACAGTCCAAAAATACCCAGTTCCCGATTTCCTATGAGCATGTGACCTTGTTTCTCTGTGAGCTCCCCTGCAATGGACAGGTGTCCTGTCCGGCATGCACACCGCCCTACATTCTGCGATCACCAGCCTGAGCCCTACACCCACTGGACAGTGATTGGATGAGCACTTGTTTACAATTAAGACACATTTACTAAAATGACATACATGTAAAAAATCTGCTTCAGAACATCTTTACCTTTCTTTAAATGATACATTTAATTTCTTAAGTAATATAAAGATATAAATCTAATATATAGATAAAAAAACTATTCAAAAGAATAACAAGCGTCTTTTAAGAGTTTTGTCCAGTGCTTATGTATTAGTACCGTCTAATTCAAAGCAGTTTCACTTTCATATTGCTGTGCTGCTGATTTTATGCATCCCCAGCATCTATGTAAACAGTCAGCCCCTGTTGGCACTGACAGCTGTAACCCTGATCTCCATGCTGTTCTGTTCCACCCTGTTCACTGCAAACACAACAGTATAAACAGTAACAGTGTTTCCCAGCCCCGGTCCTCGGGCACCGGCAGACAGTCCACGTTTTTGCTCCCTCCCAGCTCCCAGTAGAAGGTGAAGAAGTGGACTGTCTGTGGATCCCCGAGGACCAGGCTGGGAAACAACCGGCGTATAAACATGCCATGAATGAATCCTATTATGCACGTTTTAGCCACACTGGGATATTGGCTTTGTGGACCTGTAAACCATCCGGCGGGGGGGCGGGGGGGGGGCGGGGGGGGGCGGGGGGAGTCCGAAGGAAAGTGTCATAGTGAGATGAAAGCGGAGCTCACAGCTACAGGAAGTAAATTTTCCTGACACTTCCTGGTGATATGGAAAGTATTCAACAAGATAGTATACTATGGAGTCCTTGGTCTTGTCCTGGACTGTTACAGAATTTTCTGACCTTCTGAATTTGGCCAAAGGTCTCTGATTACTGAACAGTCATAGCTGAACCTAGTCAAAATCATTTTATTAATTTGTTAGCTGATGGTGAAATGAAAGCGTAATAAACTTTTAATTTGTATAATTATATATCAGTTTAAATAGTAACATCAGTAATATTTTGAATGCCTCATGCCATAGTGAGAATAATAAATTCAGTGCTTTTGATTAGATTCATGAAAGAACTATGTGTATGTTACTTCATTAAAAGCCAAAAGAAGCTCTGTCAAAACAAGCACCACAAAACAAATCATTTGTACTTCCTCTTCACCATTTCCTTCACAGATATCTGTCATAGAAACATTGCCTTCCAAATCTGTGCATGTATTTGTTATGTCGTAGCCAGTTCACATTCAAACCTGATTTATCATCAAAAATCATTGGCATGAAAGATGCAGTTTTCATTTTATTAATGGAGTATTTATCAAGGCTTTCAATTGTCTGTAAAAGCCAGTTACAATGTTACCCTTAATATTCTATTTAAATGTAACAGTGTTACCAGTAATTCACTTCATTAATGATTAACAAGGAAAGAATTTGGAATACAAACAGTACAGTATTTGTGTTCAAACATTATGTTTTGCTCTCTCACTCACTTATACTCTCTCTCTCTCTCTCTCTCTCTCTTCCCCCCCCCCACCCCAGGTCAAGAATGCAGCTCCAGGGAGTGGCAGATTCGCCCCCTCCGCTCAGTCGGTCTTCGATCCATTCGCATGTACAGCGACTAGCGGCACCAGCAGTAATCAGGTACTGCATCTGGACACTAGACCTTTTGCACATGACAGAAGGTTGGCACAGTTACCTGAGATCATGATGTTCCATACAGTAATTTGCATCAGAACTACTCACACAAAGAGTATTAGCACATTAAGGTGGTTACATAAAAATCCTGATATATTTATATGCAGTAATGAGGATAAAATTGATTTAGATTCTGTTAACATGACTGTTCTTAAGTGTAGGCAGAGCTGAGCAGTGTTGCCTCTACACGCCTTTTCGATAAACACAAGACAGATCATCCAGTAGTTTCACTGTGAAATGTCAAGTTATGCAACGAAGGTCGATGCCTATGAATTACGCCACCCATTTAAACAAAGAAAAAGCCAAGACTAGCCAAAAGCACATTTCCCATTCACAGAAATAAGATAAAAACGCATTTTGTATGGTCTAGCGGTATCAACAGCAGATGAACACATCTTTATTTGTTTTCTTTTGCTTAATGAGCATCCACACATCATGAGCATCTCATTCAGTTTTGTTATTCTTTGACAGCCTATTTCCTGAAAATCGCTGCAAGCGATATATCGTTAATGCTATACACACGTAAACATATGTAGTTGTTTGAGCATGACAGTGTCATATGACTGGAGTCTCTTATCTATGTTTTCTTTCAATGGTATGCAAATACTTGAGGTGCCGTGGCACTGCCGGTATGACATCATCATTTGTGTATGTGTTTACAGCATGTACCAGTATATCATATACAACTGAACTGATTGTAGACTGCATGCATATCCATTCCAGAGTAGCTTTTAGGTTGTGCTGGGGAAATTATATATTGTGGAGGGCTTGAATATGTCTGCAGTAGCCCTTATATTTGCGATTATTCGTGGAACTTGAACATAAGACTTGTTTTTTTTATTATTATTAGTATTATTTTATGTTAATGGTCATGCAGGCCAGTAAAAATAGCTCCCTGGGTGATTTGCCTGAACTGCATATTCTGGACTGTGGGAGGAACAAGAGGTATCCAGAGGAAATTATCACAAGCGCGGGGAGAGCATGCAAACGGCGTACACAGAATATATATAGAACGCATTTTTTACTTGCCTAAACGCTAGCACAAAGCATAAAGCTGTCAGAATGAGGGTAATGGCAGTTAATGTACTTTTGTTTTGGGAGATTATAGTACCATACTAGTGTCTTCCAACAAATGTTAGTGATTAAGACCCATGCATTTAGGCTAAATCTCCGGTCAGAAGCACACCTTTCTGTTTTTTCCGTGCCCACTGAACCAGACACATGTCCCGCGCCTGCCCTTCAGTCAGAACATGACGTGTGTGACCCAATCAGTCCACACCACGTTCCTGTTTGTATTGTATCTGCCCTCTGACGCATTTTTCCATCCCCATAGTACCACACTCAAGGCAACATGACATCTGTAAGCACCCCCCCCCCCCCCATTCATTATTGCTCAGGATTAAGGGACATCGCTGAGAATGAATGGGCGTGCACCACTATGGATGTACACACAGGAAATTATCTTTTTAGACCATCGTGCGCTTGAGTAGGTGATTATTCTTTATAAAAAAAAGTTTATTTTTTTAAAAAAGCTGTCAAATCCATTCAGTTCAAATGAATATTGATTTCAGACGATCATAAATGTTTAAAAACGCGACTATCAATCATAGATACCTGTATTTCATTGCAGTTTAGTCCAGGTTTTCCTGCCAGATTAGCATGCATTTTCATAGTTGTCCCTGTTTGACCATCATTTGTTTTACATAAAGTACATGACCTTGAAAGATGTTTAAAAACCTCATTGCTTCATTCTTGTATGCAAACCCAATACCAAACAGTTTCCTCAAAGCACTGGCGTAATTACGGAGCTTTTTGTGTGAAGAATGTCAATTTCTTCGTCTGTCAGCCTTGTGGGGCTTTTCTAGATCTTATATTCTTTTGAAAGAACATGAAAATGAAATCTACAGTGTATATCAGATGAATGCATAAGGCGTGTTCATCTATCCAATTTCAGCTATTCTTTGTTCAGTCAGTCAGGTGACACTGCCTATCCTGGGAGGCAGGTTTCACGATACCACCTGGATAGGATGCTAGTTCATCACAGGCTGCCCACAAACAATTAACTTGAAGGAAAATCAAGACTAAAGGCACACAGAACATAAAGGATCCACAGAGGGGAAGATCAGGATCCAGACCAGTAACTGACACCCCAGATTAGGGTTCTCCAATTCTGGTTCTGGAGGGCCAGTCCGCAACACAGACTGCAGATTTCCCTACTAAACCTGGCAATTGGCTGGTGGGCTGGTGTGTCATATGCATTTACGCTATTACAACAATCGATTGCCATACGTATCGCTTTTAAAGGCGAATGCGTACCGGTTATGTCGATCCCTGCACATAAAGATTTCCTGTGGCTTTATGGTAAAATGTAATATTGTACGTTAGCCTCATTTTGAATATAAGCCTAGCCTCCCGATGATGCTTTGCTGTGTTGTTTGTATTCCGCAGAATGTACGATGGCTTGTGTGCTGTGGTTGCTCGCCTATGCTTTTGTTGCATCAAGGCCAGATCTGTTGTTGGGACTTACCATTAAGAATGTGTCATACAAGCAAACGAACCCTGGGAGAGCATTTAAGAGCTGCAGCCTATTCAGCTATACTCAGGCTGAACACAAGTAAAGACATGCACCAGGAATTTGCCTTTTGTCCTCAAAGATGGGCACGAGCATCCGGAAGACCTTGGTAGTATTTGTGCAGTTTTTCACTCAGAAAATAAAAAGATTAAGCTCATATTGATAGTTCTCCATGGCTTTTTTATGCTTTGCTCCTCAGAATAATTAATTGGATAGAGGGGATTCTTTTTTCTTATTTCTGAAATGGAAGCATCATATATATTAAGAAACCCTGAGCTTTTACTTACAAATCCGCCACGGCATTTGAAAATTCAAGTCCTTTTCGTTTTTCTGCTGGTGAAGGACAGACCTTTTGCATATTCCCCTCTAACTTCATTAATACTTTATAGTGATACAGGTGTCTGAGCTATTAAATCACTTTAATTGTATTTATTGTAGGGCTTGACTGATATATAGGTTAGCCAGTAAAATTGCTCGATATTAAGGTGAAGCCCATTTTTCAGCTTTGTTGAAGTGAGGGGTTGGGGTTGGAGGGGATGGGTTTTTGAGTAGAACAAAGAATTTAAAATTATTAATTATATTTAAAATAAAAGAGTTTATTCACTTGTTTTAAGGTTAAGTTATACAGTTTATAGATGGCTTCTTTTATTATATTATCTGGGCAGTGGTGTCCTAATAAAAGGTGTGCTTGTGATTAGAAGCTTGCTGGTTTGAATCCCTGACCAGCAAGGTCCTGCTCAGGTACCTTGAACAAGGTCCCTCCCCACACACTGCTCCCTGGGCACTAAGAAATGGCTGGTCACTGCTATGTCACATGTAGGTTAAACGCAGAGGATACATTTCATTGTTGTGTGCTTTGGTGTGTCTACAATGACAATTTACTACTTCCACTTCTTCCACTTGGGTTTCTCACTATCTGTTGCCATGGGAAATGGGTTCTGTCTTTATGAAATAATGGAAATACCGTTATAACAGTAAAACCAGCATATTCCAGGACATCCATCCATCCATCCATCCATCCATATTCCATAACGGCTTCTCTTAAGCAGGGTCACAGGGGTCCACCGCCCATCCCTGAAACTATTGCCGCAAATCAGGGAATAACCTAGGATGGGGCGCCAACCCATCACAGGGCGGGCACACACACACACACACACACACCATTCACACCTACGGACAATTTGGCAAAAACTTGTAAAACAGAATCACTTCCTATGGACAATTGGGTAACTCTGTTTCACCTTAGCATGTTCTCGGGATGTAGGGGGAATTTAGAGTACCTTAAAGAAATCCAGTCATGAAACACGGAGAACAAGCAAACTTCACTCGTGTAGGGCTAAGGCAGAGACTCGAACGCTGGTCTCCAAAGGTGTGAGGCAACCATGCTAACCACTGCGACACCCCCTCTATTTTCTTGTTCTGTTGAAATAAACAAACAAACAAATCTATAAATAATTGCAGATGAGCAATGGCAACGACCCCTGGTCTCCCCAGAACACAGTCAATGAGCAGGACTCCAGACTGAGCGGCTCAGCGGCTCGGCAATCATATGCAAGGAACAGCTGGACTGCGCTGGAACACCCACAAGCCTACCAGGGCCCAGGTAAGAAGCAGAAGAGAGTATAGTCAGTGTTTACCATTATATTTTCATTTAACTTCACTGTACTTCATACAGCCCTATCAAGATTTGAGCAGACGGCCCTTTCATTCTCGTTTTTACATTGGTCCCTTTACAGAATAGTCTACCTGGTGACACTCAGTTTTGTTTTTCAGGCACGTAAACGTTTTGATAAGATATTATTTATGAGTGAAATGCTTAAAGGTGTAAGTGATGAATTCACAATTTCTACACTGAAAGGGTTTTACATGTTTAATTAACAGTGGAACACTCTAAATTTGCTGAACTCTGCCTTTCTCATCTGCTTAATTCTGTTTCACATGTTTTTACCGGTAATGTGAACCACGTGCCTCTGATATGGAATTCTGCAGAGAGCATTAAATTGTATTTAACTGACACAGGACTAAGAAGTTTAGTCCGGCAAACAGTATATATGGGTCAGAATGTGAGATGCTTTGGGTGGAGGAAGAAAACTGTTCGTATTCTTTTGTTCATAAAACGATTGAATTTATTAAGAAACGATGTCTGTGTATTTTTGCATTTAATGTTTTAATGGACTAATTAGAGTTTGTACTGCAGCCCAGTCCGGGAAGGAGGGATTGGTCTTGAAGATTGTTTGTTGGGTTTCCTTCAGGGGCCATGGATGACGACGAGTGGGACGACGAGTGGGACGACTTCAACTCGCCAGGCCCAGGCTCTGCGGAGCCGGAGCCCGAGGTTGAGGAAACAGGTGGTTCTTACAAAGGAGAGGCACAAGGCGCCTCAAAGAAAATTAACCTGAACAAGTATGAGAAGCAGCTTACTCTTGTTACCACCATGAGTACTGTAAATTGTACTGTTAATGCTAATTGAACTAAAGCATGTGACTTTCCCCCTGACAGATTCCCTAGTTTCTCTAGGTCTGGTCCAGAAGTCTTCCTTCTTGCAAATTTACCACCGAGGGGAAAAGACAAGATATCAGTCTGTGTATGTCTGATTGCTGTATTCACTACTCTGTCAAAGAACATCGTCTTCTCTACCAGTGCTGGGAATAGCGACTGTCGCTGAATGCTGTGTCATTTCTTTCTTCCTTAGATGGGGGAAGTAGGTCCAGTCTGGTTATATCCACCTGTGCAGATGGACTGTGTTGTTGCGGACCCCAAAAAGGGTTCAAAAATGTATGGCTTGAAGAGCTATATTGAATATCAAGTTACACCTAGTGTAAGCATTTATCTAATTCTTCTAATTGTATATACAGATATTTTTCTTTGCTTGTGTTTTTCCTTGAAATGAAAAAAAAAGATTCAGTTCAGCTTATGTATACTATAATTGTTTATGTTTTTATATGAGTGAAATCACAAAACCCATTTTTTTAATCACAGACAACGAACAGACCAGTTAATCACAGATATAAGCACTTTGACTGGTTATATGAGAGGCTTCTTGAGAAGTTTGGGTCAGTCATTCCCATACCCTCCTTACCTGACAAACAGGTTACAGGTAACAGAGTTTCTGTGATTTCTAATCTGTGTCATCCTTCCCAATGGTCAGCAAAGATTTTATTCATATGTAATCTTTCATAAGTAGAGAGAAAAATATTTTTATATTTCTCAATGGAACTGTATGGCTTTGCATGTAGTATTTCAGGACATGCATTGTATTCATAATGGGAACACAAAAATTGTACTCGGAATGCGACGTGTTCCACAAAGGTTCAGTTTGGTCCTAGCTAACTACACCACATTTGTGTGTCAGGTCGATTTGAGGAGGAATTCATTAAGCTGCGCATGGAGCGGCTCCAAGGATGGATGACTCGCATGTGCAGGCACCCCATAGTATCCGACAGCGAGGTCCTTCAGCTGTTCCTCACCTATAAAGACGAGAAGGTAGGTAGAGAACATTCTCAGGGGTGATAACCTGTATTCTGGCAGGTGCTTCGGGTGATGTGGAATCGCTCTGTCTTATTACCACAGGAATGGAAATCGGGGAAGAGGAGAGCAGAGAAGGACGAGACCGTGGGCGTAATGACCTTTTCCTTGATAGAGCCAGAAGCGCCAGAATTGGCTGTTCATGAAGTGTGAGCTTGATTTTTGTCATAATAAGCTTGTCTTGACACCAGTGTTCTTTCATCATCAGCTAATAAGTAAAGTTGTAGGACAGCTTATGTAGACTGTCCTACATTGTGCTGTGGAAGCAGCCAGTCTGACTGGCCACTAGTTGTCTTGAATCACTTTAGATATGCCTATTTTTGACTGTGCGTTGATTTATTTTATTTTTTTTTTAAATTTTGCTTTGTAAAAGAGAACAGAAGTGTGAATCTTTCAGCCGCTTCACCAAAGCAATGGACGACAGGGTGAAGGAATTGCTCACTGTGGGACATGATCACTGGAAACGATGCACAGGACGTATGTATCTGCTTTGACCTTCTGTGACCTTCACGGATGATAATGACGTAGCCAGCTAGTAGAAAACTGCGGATAAAGACTTTTTAAATTTCTTCAGTGATAGTATCCGGTTCTCATAATACTATACGTAGTTCAAGATAAGTGCATCAAATGTTCAGCAAAAACACAATAATGAAGAAAACGGTATAGGATAGTTGACTACTGTAAAATGTGGACACCAATATGGAGACCCAATGACAATAACTTCACGATGGGTACATTTTTTTTTTACTTTCTGTACATTAGTCAATGAATGACATGAGATATTCAGCAGTTTATATATATATAGATATATATATATATAAGGCTTTGTGTTAATGATTCTGCCAAACTGTAGGCTAATATAAGTGTTCTAATCATGTTTAAGGTAGGCTAGACCAGGCTATGATGTCTGTTAAGCTACATATACTATATTAAAATGCATTTTCGCCTTATGGTATTTTTGCTTTTCGATAGGTTTGTCAGAACGTAACCCCATCGTAACTCAAATAGAGGCTGTATACTATTATGCAATAAATTCGTGTGTAGCCTTCAGGAATTGTCAGCAAGGCGAATCAAATAACCCTGCATGCATGTTTTGTTTTAAGCCTTGCCGAAACAGTACCAGAAGATTGGGAAAGCCTTTCAGAATCTGTCCACGGTTTTTAACAGCAGTGGATATCAAGGTACCGTAGAACATGAAAATGTACTTTAAGTTACCAAACAATCTTGAATTGGGATATTTCACTTTCCTCATATAAGCTGGACACTCATTCCTATTTTCGTGTCTTACGGTTGTAGCTAAGTGCATCTCGCCAACTCAACCTATAGTCAAACAGATAAAATTTGTTTAGAACTACGAAGTAGTAACACATAAGTTTTATGTATCTGATTTGTCAAGTATTTGGTTAGAAGTTTTTTTTATTGGATTTTCTTTTTGTTAGTGTACAAAATGTACTTTTAGTGAACTTTTAACCAAAGGATCTAGCCTTTGACCAGGATGTAGCCAAACCAAATGACAATGCTATCATTTCTAACAGCACCATATATATATATATATATATATATATATATATATATATATATATATATATATATATATAATATTATATTATATTATATTATATTAATATATATTATATCATGTAAGTGTATTCCTGGTTTAATGTCCATAAAGTTGTTTCTTATTGTTCATAATTATTTTGGCAGGAGAGGAGACACTCACAAATGCATTAACCACAACGGGAAAAATGTACGAAGAAATAGCAAACATTGTTTCTGAGCAGGTAATTCCAATGGCACATCTGTGTACTTACCCAGAGGTGGAGATTTCAGCTCCAGAGACTACAGATCCAGACCAAGATTTTGTTTCAAGCAACCAGTTGAGTATAAAGAGTCACAGTCACAAAGACCTCAAATGGTTGGTTGAAACAAAATCTTGGTCTGGATTTGTACTTCTGGACTTGAAGTCTACACCTCTGCACTAACCAGCACATTGGAATGGATCATGGAATAGTAGCCGAATGTTAAGAAATAAGTGGAAAGAAACGCAATCTCATATGTAGCTGGAATATTTTGATCATTGTCAGAAAGAAAAACTGGGCTTATCAGTGGTTTCCTGATGTTAACTCACCTTCCTTTTTCCTGAGTATTTTGGGTTTTGAGCCATTACTCCCAATAGGCCCGCAGGACACTGACCAGAAAGAGTGGTTAGAAGATAGTTTGAGCACCTTGTATAGTACTTAACAATAAGTATTAAATTTCTTGTTGGTCGTTATGTGTGCAGCATGGCCATGCTGTATTAAGGCACAGGATACAGTTTTGGGACTGAATGATCATTTGTAAATTTACATATATATACGTATCTAATCCAGGAATAAGCCAACTTCAACATGTATTTTCTGCCGTAGCCAAGAACATAGTGTATATGATTTGGTTACTGACGCACCAAATTATTTCTGTTGCTTGGTTTACTTTATTGTTAAGGATCTAACCCTGATTTGAGTGCTCTCTGTATTGCACTTTACACATCAGTTCAAGAAAAAAAAAAAAATTAACTGGCAATGTATGAGCATCAAGAACTTTTGTAGTGAAATTCCATCCATCCATCCATTCATCCATCCATCCATTATCTTCCGCTTATCCGAGGTCGGGTCACGGGGGCAGCAGTCTGAGCAGGGAAACCCTGACTTCCCTCTCCCGGCCACTTCATCCAGCTCCTCAGGGGGAATCCCGAGGCACTCCCAGGCCAGCCGAGAGACATAGTCCCTGGGTCTTCCCTAGGGCCTCCTCCCAGTGGGACATGTCCAGAACACCTCACCATGGAGGCGTCCAGGAGACATCCTAAGTAGATGCTTGAGTCACCTCATCTGGCTCCTCTCAATGCAGAGGAGCAGCAGCTCTACTATGGTCACTACCCATAGGTCATGGCCATAGGTGAGGGTAGGGACGTAGATTGACTAGTAAATCGAGAGCTTTGCCTTTTGTCTCAGCTCCTTCTTCACCATGACAGACCAATGCAGGGCCCCCATCACTGCTGATGCCGCACCAATCCGCCTGTCGATCTCCCGCTTCACACTCGACTGCGAACTGCTCCAGTGAGAGCCGAAGATCGCGGTCTAATGAGGCCAACAGAACCACATCATCTGCAAAAAGCAGATACCTAATCCTGAGGTCACCAAACCAGACACCTTCAACGCCCTGGCTGCGCCTAGAAACTCCCCACAGGACTCCCCAAGGGCCGTGGTCGAATGCCTTCTCCAAGTCCACAAAGCACATGTAGACTGGTTGGGCAAACTCCCACGCACCCTTTGGGACCCTGCTGAGAGTATAGAGCTGGTCCACTGTTCCACGGCCAGGGCAAAAACCACACTGCTCCTCCTGAATCCAAGGTTCGACTATCCGACAGAGCCTCCTTTCCAGCACCCCCAAATAGAACTAACCAGGGAGAACTTACCAATCCAACACGCACTACACCTACTCCTACAGGAGGTGAGCCCATTGGAAGGGGGACCCATCTTCTTCGGGCTGTGCCTGACCAGGCCCCATTGGTACAGGCCTGGCCACCAGGCGCTCGCCATCGAGCACCGCCCCCAGGCCTGGCTTCAGGCCTATCTGTGCTAGCAATGGAACGTTGCTGATTCGAATCCCATGAATGCCAAAAGTGATCCTACTCCATTGGGCCCTTCAGCAAGGCCCTGAACCTGCAATTGCTTCATCTTGGGTATGACGTTAATCTACATTCAGCCCAGCAAGGACACTTACAGGGAAAACTTGGAGGTTGGTGGCAGGATTGGTACTCCGGCGCTGGAAAAAAACTCAAACTGTTTCATTCAGCGTAGTGTGGTGCTGAGGTATCATCCGCTGCACAGCTGCACTCCGGTTCTCATCCCTGACATGGTTTGTTATGTGGTGGGGTGTCAACGTGCTGTGACCAGCATGTGCTCCTTTCCTTTCTCTCATTTAATATGTTTAATATTTTTTTTCTGGTAATGCATTATTACTAATATATTGTTTCATCACATCATTAATCAACAGGCATATATTTGTAAGTCCCCAAAAAGTTGACAGTCAGATCTAAGATGCTCTGCTTCTTGTAAGTCTATGAAAAATACATTTGTAATTCTTTTAAAGCCAAAGAAAGATATGCATTTCCTGGTGGAGCTTAACAGTGAATACAAGAGTCTCCTCGGCTGCTTTCCAGACACCATCAACATTCACAAGGTACAATAAACATTCTTTCATATATCTCTAAAAGTGATGGAAATGGTACTAATGCATTGAGACAGCATTTGGTGTAATGTATGGTATGATATAATCAGGGATTGACATACTGTAACTGTATGAAAGTACCCATTCACCCTTAAAAGCGATACATGCAGCAATCGACTGTTGTCTTAGCGTTAATGCGTGCATATTTTATGTCCATTTGCGCTAATATGACATGAAATTGCATGGACATGTATACATATATTTTTTTTTTCAATTCTAGTTAATATTGACTATATAATATATAAAATATATAATATAAATGTTTTTTTCCCCATCAGGCAGCCATAGAGAAAGTGAAGGATGCAGATAAATTGGTGACCACAAACAAGATTAACCCTCAGCACAAGCACACCATGGCTAAGCGCCTCAGCAACATGTCGTATTCCTTACAGGGTAAGCTCATTATTTGGCAGAATTCAAGCTAGTTATATGTTACATATAAGATTAGGTCTTATAAACTAGCTAGAATATTTAGTATTTAGTTTATATACACTTACCTAATTATTGTATTCTCCAGCCTTTAGAGAATATATATGGTTTTAGCACCGGCCCGCTGCATCCGCCGCTCCTACAGACATCAATAATTCACAAGTTGTACTGTAGGAGACACTTGGTTTTCTGAACACAGTAACTCTAAAAGTATTTTATGGATCATTTTCAAACTTTGCAGGGTCATTGTAGGGGTAAACAACTGGAAGTACTCAAATTTTGCAGCAGATTAGCCTAAAACTGAAGCAGTGCTGCATAGTGGTAGCAAAAATGGGGTGGCTTCAGACATTTAATTCCGTTCGCACATTAACTGAAAAAGTATTATCTTTTTCAGACAATTGATCTTTTCAGCATGATAATTCACAAATTATCTGGCTGATCTTTTCCAAACATTCTACATTCTCTGGGTGAATATCTGGACCTCTTCAAATTTTGAGGCAAATTGCACCAAAACGAAAGGAATAGCACTTAGTGACAGCAAAGACATGGATGAGATGATTTGAGATTTATCCTTGTGAACAGGATAAATCTTTGTCATTATTTACTTTACATTATGTGGATGAAAATCTACGCAGAAGAATGTCCACTAAATCAGATCCAAAATTGCAACTGCAATGACAGAGGGCAGCAAAATTGGAAATGCTGGCTGAATGTAGCTGAGAGCGAAAACGGAGCCTCCAGCAGCCATCTTTTACAGTATATGCATATCTTCCGTAGATCTTTTAAACACAGATATTCTTTGTACAAATGTTTGTACAGATGAGTAATTTTACAACTAGTGCCATGTTTTGTTTTTGAACGCAAGAGTAGTTTCTGCTGTGACTTCTCTGCTGATCCAGTTCTTCAGTTGATTTGGGGATCAGTGAAAATCCTGACAGTGTGCATGGTTTAGGAGTGAAAAGTACAGGAGTATTTGCAAGACTTTTCTTTCCCCGCTTGTTGTCATGGATACATGTTACAGTGAAGCTCCTCTATGCCTTCTGCAGACTGTAGTGCCAAATATAAACAATAAATATACCAACCAAGGGGTAACTTAAGATCAAGATTTTGTCAATTTCCACTTCTGGGGACCTCCATGCTAAAATTATATATAGTATAAAATATATATATTTCTTAAAATCATGTGTTATTATGTGTTTTGTAGATGAGTAATTTTACAATTGTGGGGTGCAAGATAATTTTCTGAATATATTTATATTTTTAATATTGATTGTTGATCGCTAACTTCCCCGTTCAGCGAATTTTATCTGTAGCAGTGCAGCTTTTTAAATTGTGCTGGAATCTGATGGCAACCCTACATTCTAACCACTGATCTCTGCCCCCCCCCCAGCTGAGATGAACCATTTCCATAGCAATCGTATCCATGACTACAATAAGGTCATGCAGCTGTACCTGACGGAACAGGTGAAGTTTTATGAAATGGTAAGAACTGAAGCTTATTTTCTGAATAAGCAAAAGTATTAATTATCTTTTAACAAAGATTATAATTGCACTATTGCTTAGTTATTACAGCTGTCTATGTTTTATATGTCTATAAATAATAAAAAAATAGAAATAAAACAACTTGACATTAAAATACTCAATAAGCTAACAATGAACAGGAAAATAATGAAAACTTAAAATGAGACACTAGTGATAAAACCTGTAAATAGATTTTGTTTGGTACATGAAAATAGAACCTCAGAAAACAGGTTACGTAACATTTTTTTCTTTGATCTTGCTGTTGCTGAAAAGATGAGAAGAGAAAATGAGTTTGGGGTTAAAAATGTGACCTTTTCGTAGTGCCGTGTTTTGTTTTTGAAGGGAAGAGTAGTTTCTGCTGTGACTTCCCTGCTGATCCAGTTCTTCAGTTGATTTGGGGATCAGTGCAAATCCTGACAGTGTGCATGGTTTAGGAGTGAAAAGTACAGGAGTATTGGCAGGACTTTTTTTTTTTTTCCCCTGCTTGTTGTCATGGATACACGTTACAGTGAAACTCCTCTATGCCTTCTGCAGACTGTAGTGCCAAATACGAACAATAAGTACACCAACCAATGATAAATTACTGTACCCTACAAATAATACAGAAACATGAATCTAGCACCCTGAAATGAAAACCAACTCGAGAAGAGTGGGGGTAACTCAAGATCAAGATGTTGCCAATTTCCACTTATGCGGACCTCCGTGCTAAAAATCCCATTTCGGAGTTACATTATATATACTTCCTAAAATCATGTGGGTTTACAATTTTATGTGTTTTGTAATTGTAAGTTGTTCTGACCTAGAAACCTGGCACCAAGTATGCTGTTTAATGTCATTTCCTGTGTACAGGCAGCCAGGCTGCCGTTATTGCGAAAGGTATTTCTGTTAAAATATTTCTTCCTTTCCAACAACATGTCGGGACCTGTAACAGCCAGTGTTTGTTATGCTGATTGACAGTTTCAGGTAGTTGGCTTGCAGGCGTATAAGCACTTCCTGTGCAGTTGATTCATTTTTGTTTGTTTGTCTTTTACAAGACCTCTACAGACTCACTGCTCTGTGTTTTGAACAGAATGGTCAAGTTCAAATTGAGGAACCCACACACACACACATTGTCTTAACAATATTATAATATTAATATTATACTGGGTAATGTAGATACATTTGTTGAGGTGCATCTGGTTTGAGACCTTAAACTAAAACAGGAAAAACCAGCTACCTTGGTTGCATTTGCAGGAAAAAGTAATCGCAGCACAATGGAACATTATGGGTGCCTTGGTGTGTTATGCAACTTAAAAGTGTTTAAACTTAAATTTAGTTTTTTTTATTGCTTTTATGTTTCATGTTTTATTCTTTAAGGAGCACAGTAATGGCTCATCAACAGCATTTAAAAAGGATGTGCTTGCAATTCAGAAATAAATATTCCTCTCCTGCTTTTAAACTCACTTTTAAGTATGTCTCTCTCCTGTAGATTGCTGTTAAGCTGCGAGAGGCTCTCAACCAGTTTGCCACACTCTAGAAGACATCTACTGTACACATGGACATCAAGGAAAAATCCCTATTGCGGGGAAGATGATGTAAATGTCAGAATTTTCTGTTCTCGAAATTATCCAAAAACACTTTGTAATTGTTCCGAGACCAGTTCTTCTTAAGAGGAGGTACTGAAATCACTGCAGAGGTCAAAAGTCAGCGTATGTGGAAGAAAGCCATCTACTAAACTACATCTACAACCCATCTACAGTGGGAGTTATTGTAAAGAAACATTTTTATTTAGAGTTATGTTTAAAAAAGAGAATATATTTAGAAACATTTTCACATGCTGGTCCAGGTGTATATGCTTCGAAATAACATGCTTACTGTACTTCTTACCTCAGGGGTTCTAATGATAAATGACAACGGAATTCCTCCAGGAGACACCAAGGTTTATGTGTGTTAGTTTTCCTAATCATTACTAATTATTTAAATGTAACTGATATATTTGTACTTGTATGTATTAATGGTTTATAAAGTGCTTTGCATTACTTCGGTGGCTTCGGTGCTTTTAACATGATCACTTGTGGCACTGCAGTTAAATTGTCGCCATGCTAAAGTAGTGACCTTTCTTTTATGTTAACAAATGGGACATCATACTCTATTCTGCTCTTTCGGAGATCGTGGGGGTCTGAAGTTGCCTACATTTCATGTGTCATAAAACTTCTAAAGATTTGGAAAAATGATAAATATATAGTATCTACTATGTGATGTTTCTCTGTGAAACTTTTTAAATACGAACTGTATTAACCTTTCAATTGTATAACAATCATGTCATTATGAGTTATCACTGTGTTATTAATATATAAGAAAATAAAGTAATACCATTACAATTCTCAAACTGTATTTGATTTTAATAGATACTGTTTTGCATCACAGAAATGTTTCCCCCAAACCTGTGCAGCATGCGATTGAGGCAGCCAATTTTTACTGCCACTCAGCTTCTGAGGGGAATCGTGACGATTGTTTTCGTGCCCTTCCAGTTGTAAAATGACATTAATTATCTCTGTTTTTCAAGCCAGGCACAGCTGTTAGCAGCCAAAGCGAGCTCCCCCCGGAACGAACCGTGATTTCAAAGGGCACCCATTGGAGGAAACGGGAATCTGGCCTTCGACAGGAAATGGTGGAAATGGTTTCTCTAGCGATCCACCGTCAGGCTCCAGTGTTGCTCCCTCTCAAATCTCACGTAAAGGGTTATCTAAGAAAATGCTTGAAACGTTCATTCTAGGGTATTTGGGACACAGTTTTCTCAATGTACTCATTGTGTGATGTTCTGTTATATATATTTTTTTTCTTCCTCTCCTATTTCAGCAGCGGAAGCCTCTTTGGGGCAATTCTCAGTTCAAGTTAATTAAATAAAAGGTGACAAAACTCTCTCTTCCTCAAAATAAGCCCACGTTAAAAATGAATTCATACATTTATACGCAGTATTTGATACTGTCATATGACCTACCCCAAATATTTATTTAGCATAAATATATTTTATATATTTTTATTCTGGCGTAAATTTAAGTAGCTCCACATTAAAAAAAAAATCGATAAGGAAAATAAAGCATAATTCACATAAACAAAAAAAACAGAATTAGCTTTGTGCATAGTAATATATAGTAATGTGTACATATGTAGCCTGTAATCAACCATAAGGTTGACATAATGTGCTGATTTCTCCATTATCCTACTTGCATTTTTTTCCTTTGATTTTGTTTACCCCATTATCCCGTAAAGGTTTTTTAAGGGTTATCGTATTTTATTTTTATATAATTTAGTAGCCCATTTCAGAAAGCATATCGGTTACAGGTTTAGTTCTGCTTTGGACAGCATAGGAGAGCAAAAGCCAAGGTCACATAAGGTACCAGTATAGGTCAAAAGGGTCTGGTCCTTCACTTCTGAAAGCCCCGGGGTGATGTCATGTCATATAGACAAAGCCGTGTGCCATTTCCCAGACTCCTCTGTGGTCTATCTATGGCTCTCCCCTTTTTTTCCTCTGATAGGATTGTGTCGAGCTGTTTGGGCAGCGGAAGATACGTTTATCTGGGCAGAAGCGGACTGACAGCTGTGTTGTGACAGCCTGCGTTCGGAGATAAGGGACTTGGCACTGTCCCAATCAACAGCAGAAAACTTTTTGCCTTTTTTTCTACACTTAAGTAGACCTGGAAATAACATATTTTTCAAACTTGTGAGGCCCAGATATTTTCAGCACTACTCATCTTTGCACATGGCATCAGTCATTCATTTTTTTACTTATGAAATCTTGTGCAACTGTATTTTTTTTCAATAAATTGCTCTAGTTTGTGAAACAAAACCGTTCACCAATATCACCCTGACACTTTCTCAGCATATATTAAATCCCTACAAGTTTACCCTGAGAAAACTGCTTGGAGCAACCTCTACCGCCCTAACAAAGGAAAGCATAATAAACTATTTACAGAGATACAGTTTTCAACAGCCAACAATGCCTGCAAGAATATTACATAACATACATCATTAGCCGTGTGAGTTAGATAATGTAACACACAGAAGTAGTATGCAAAACTGTGCAGATGGAGACTATTCCATGTTGAACTGCCTTCAATTATATCCATCACCCTTTTATAAGTATTTAATTTTCATTATTTTTTGACACAGCTTTTCCAGCCTGCTTTTCATTTTTTTTTTCTTCAGAATTTTAAAGTGCATTAGCCTGCAGTTAGAAGCATTCAGCTGACAAACAAAAGACTTAACTGCCGGCATTCTCTAGGCAAAATGTAAAATGTTTTCAGCTATTTTCCACAGCAAACAGCGGCAGCTGTGTTCTCATCCTCAGAATTATCAGCCAGGAAGTCGACAGATAAGTCCAGACTGCCGCAGTGCCGTTGCTGTGACCTTGATTATCACTGTCGTCTTCGGCCATTACGGCCAAAGGGGGGCGGTGCTTTGGTTGTCATGGAGACAGGCGTGGCCGGAAAGTGCGCGGGCGGATCATCATGCTCACCTTCTTGAGTGAATAGTAATCCGAGTCCTTCCACGAGTACCATACGATGCCATTTGGACCCAGCAGATTCTTTCCTTTGGCTGAGTAACGACCACCCTAATTAAACACCAAAAACATTTTGTTCTAGTTTTAACCTCATAAAATTTTTATTTACTTCCTCATAGCCCACTCAGGTTCTTTGATATCATTTGCTCTGTTCCAGTTAATATGTGTATGTGGCTTTGGTTCATACGAAACATTCATACGGTTGATACAAAATTTCTCTAAAAAGCCGTAAAAATAATATTTCCAACGCTTGTTTCAAAAATCTAGATACCTATATTACAAGCTCATCATAAAATGAGCCAAAGACAAAATTTTACTACATATCCTATAACTAATTTTGCTTTATTTATGGCTCAATGTAAATAGTGATAAAATCATACTGTACATGGCTTTTAGTATAATATCCTGATCTGAGCTGTGAATACTCAATCCATTGCTTAACATGGAGGATACACATGGATTGTGGATATGCAGGGGTACCTTGTAGTACACCCCGTTGAGGTTGGCGTAGAAGCAGTGATGGTACCACCAGCCGGCATGCGCGATCTCAGCACACATGTTCCCCATGTCGGGAGTGCTGAAGCTTTGCTTGTCATGGTACCAGCTGAAGCTGTCCTCCACGGTGCCACTGAAGCCAGTCACACGAAGGCGGTAGCCGCTCTCCTCATCACCCACGCTGCAAGGAGGGATAACACCCACTGTTTCGGATTACATACCCTTGGTTTGGGGGATAATGGGGGGGGGGTATTTAAGGGGGTCTGGGGGTTATAATGGCTGGCTTTGATTACTGGGGAGTTTACCCCCCCATAATTTATACCTATGCATCCTGTAAAAAAGGGTATGTCCAGTTTCCTTAATTTTTTCACTTTCCTTGGTTAAACTTTTATTATATGTCTCTGAAATAAAAATTATTAAACCATAATTTTATACTTGTCTGAAGTTCTTTTCATATTTCAATTAAAACGCTTCCCATTAATTTCTAAGCATTTTAAGTGCAATAATGTTTCTGAATTTCACTGTTCTGCTATGGGTACAATCAAGCCTTGTTAGATTTGGCTTGATTAACTACAGTACAAGTCATGTGACTAGTGTGCCGTCATTCAGGAGAGTCACCATCCATGTATTCTACCTTTGTCCCTTTGATGAATCCTAATCATTTTACTTCTGCACAAACTCTTCTCCTGACAAATAAATGTGTTTGTCTTTCTGTCACATGCTCACACTTAGTTACTTTTCTACTATGTCAGCAGCCGCACCACCTGCAGTTCAGGTCAGGTACTTCACCTGAAGCTAAGCAGGTTTGGCCTTGGCCAATACTTGGATGGGAGCTGAGTTGCTGTTGTAAGGTGTTGGTGTAGCCAGCAAGTCAGCCCATCCTGTGGTCTGTGTGGGTCCCAGTGCAGTGACAAGGACACTCCACTGTACCAATGGTGCTGTCCTTCAGATGAGATGCAAAACTGAGGCCCTGACTCTCTGAGGTCATAAAGGATCCTGAGGCATCTTTTAAATGAGCATGGGTGCTATGCCAACATTCTGCCAAAAAATTGCCCACGGCGACCTTTTCAAATCTGGACTCCTGTTCATCTCCTACATCTAACAGGTGAATTCTCTCCTGGCCCTTCACCACCTTAGCTACTGTGTGATAAGCTGATTGGCTGCTGTCACATCATCCAGGTGGGTGATACACAGTGGGGTGGTTCAAATGGCTTCCCACTGCTCCTGTGAAGAGCTTTGTCTTGAAGAGTGCTATATAAATGTAACATTCATTCATTAATACTAAGTCTACTAACTAATATAACTGATACCCAGATTCTCATCCGCAATCATCTTAAAAAGACTTCTAATTTCTGTGGTATTCGGTACAGCCCTAGGAATACAGTAATTTCTCAAATTTCTATCAAACACATCTGGCAGCCAAAACAAATCAGCAGTCTGGGAGCAGCTTCAAAATTGCACGTAACTGGCAATATCAGCAATGCACTGTTCTATGTTGGCACTTTGCACCTTCGGAAAAGTGGTTTGTTGGTATACTATAGGTAGATAAAATAATAGGTTATGTGTGCATCAGATACATGCATTAACACATAAAGGAGGGTTTGCACAGGGAAATGTGCAAACTGCGTGGCAGACTGGCCCTCCAGGACTGGAGGTGACATAAAGTAAACAAGATGCAGTTTTTGCCCCTCCCAAGTGCAAGCAGCAAGCTCTGACGATGCAAGAAACCCTGACCGAAAGTTCTCGTAGAGGGCATGCTTGTGCTTGCTCTTCCAGTCTTCCAGATCAATGCGCAGCATGTAGTCTCCCTGGCTGGATATCTCATGGATATGCTCATTGCCCAGCCAGAACTCTGTCTGCAGGTCCCCGAAACCTTCCCTGTACTCCTTCCAGCTGCAGCTGAAGTTTACTGAGCCATCCTGACGTCGCTGGATCACTGTCCACCCACCACCTAGACAAGGAGATGCAATACGAGCACAGATGCTCCCCGGGTTACCGTGGTCCATGTTATGATATTTTGACTTTTATGATGGGTAAATGTTTTTCACTTTCAGAATATTATTCAATAAATTACACGAGATATTCATTACTTTTTTATAAAACAGGCTTTGTGTTAATGATTCTGCCCAACTGTAGGCCAATGTAAGTATTCTAAGCATGTTTAAGGTAGGCTAGGCTAGGATATGATGTCTGTTAGGTTAGGTGTATTGCATTAAAATGCATTTTCACCTGGGGAGAGGCTGTATATAGTACAGGAGCATACATTGAGAAATTCCACTCCAGTGACACAGAGGATCATACTTAAGCAACACATCAGAAAAATTTCAACACTTTTTTCTTATTTTAGCAACTACCTGCTTACACGTTTGAGTACTATTTGTGGCCAGCTAATCCAGATCTGTTTGCCTGTTTTTCCATCTCAGATCAAAACACATCACAGTTGAGAAGTACGTGCTTTGGTCCACTGTTTCCCCTAGTTGACGATGCCATTCCCTCAGCCTTTTATACCAACACTACCTCAGCTAATTCCTTATGAAACTCCTGCCAAATGTAGCAATCACCTTTCCCAGAATGCACCAAAACAACTAGCCACAGTAAACAAACGGGCCTGTTTAGCACTTCAGCACATTTTACATAATCCAACCCGGTTTCAATACCATTTATATCCGTTACTCATTCAAATGTTTTCTTTATTTTGGTAATCCACTGTATCTGACTGCTTGCACTGATTTATATATTTAGAACATATTGTATTTGTACTGTAACAGTCTTAAATACAACAGAAATTACAAAAAAAATCCTTACCCTCAGTTTCCATGTCACAAAACACTTCAATTGGCACTGTCCTCAGTGAAGGAACCACAATATAGATTCCAGAGGTGTGCACCCCATTGTAGTAAAGGGAGGCGCAGTCAATAGGGCAATTTCTCACATGTTGGACCTCTGTAAGAAAAATGCTGTTAGGGATCTTACAGACAGCACAGCAGTCTTTGAAATTCTATCAGTGCTTTAAACATTTATTTTTTTTTTATTTATAGTAAAGTCATTTTTGAATTTTGCTTGTGATGTGCTGAAAGTCTGTCAGACTCCATTTGCGTAATCAAATGCCAAACATAAGTATGAAAACTAAAACCCTTTTACCTTATTTTTTACAAGTGATCAGCCAGACTTTAAAATTTTCAGCAAGACTGGAACGTAGGAAATATTATCCAGAGACAGTCTTTTGGAAAATCTAGCTCCCTCTAGTGTATATTTTTAATAGGAACCAAGTATGTTACATGTTACAGAGCTCTTAGAACTCAAGTCATGATGGTGCAAAAAAACATCAAACTGTGTGATTATATTACAGATTGTGTTTGATTTGGATATTTATCTATTTATAATGGGAAATGCTTTGCATTATGCTCAGTTATGCTCAGTCTCTGCAGGGTTAACATTCATCTCAGTCTCAATAACTGAAACTCTTAGAAAGGATCACACCCCCAACCCCCAACCCCACTGCGAAGACCCACGTTTTGTCCAATCATCAACCTGGATGCAGGGCTTCCTGGGTGCTGAGGAGGGGGCTGGTGCGGATGATGTTGATCATGCAGCCGGGGTTGCGCTGCACCTTCTCCACCAGCACGGAGAGGTTGCGTAACTGCATCTGCATGTCGTAGATGAGGGCACCATGGATGTGAAGCAGAGTGCCGGCCTCTGTATTCCGCTGCTCCAGGGCGTGGAACCTTTGCCCCACAGACAAGTTGAGGTTGTTCTTATCTTCATGCTGCCAGCGGGAAGACAGTGGTGATAGAGTTAGAGTCATTATAAGCACTACAACCCAGGGGTCGGGAGCCCAGGACCTGCTGGGGTGATGTACTACATTTGCTGCCTTTCCATTTGTCTTCATAACGCCAACACCTAAGAGAGATGGCTAAATTAGTTCAATATTTAGTTCAGTCAGGAACTCAAGCACTTAGGTAGAAGGAAAACAACATATACACCGGCCCAAGGGGACCAGATTTCCAGGTCACTTATGCAACAGATATCGAAGGCCCAGTTTTATTTTAAAAAGTTCAAGATGTGGACGAAGCACAGCTCTGGAATTCCAAAAAAGTGGTGTTTAAATGATCATCATCAAGTAACACTGCGAGTGATTAACGAGCAATAAAGATAAATAGCAAGTTTTTGACTTAACAGACTATACAGTACATAAGGACTAATATGAATCAGGCTACAGCAGCTGCTAAGTAAATTAAGGGTTAATAAGTAGTTTCCCATTCATCCTCCAACCACTTAGCTAGGTCACGCTGCCTGGAGCCTATTTCTGGCAGGGAGGTAGGGCTGTACCCTGAGAGGGATGTTAATTGGTCACAGGGCGCACGCACACTAATGCACCATGGGCAACGCAGAGATGGCAACTAACCTGTGTTGCATGTCTTTGAGATGGAAGTGGACAACAGCACATCATAGAGAAAAGGGAGGATTCAGAAGGTGCGAAGCAACAGTGATACTACAGTTCACTTATTATAATTTTTATTTATTTATTAATTAATTAATTAATTTATTTATTTGTTTGTTTGTTTGTTTGTTTGTTTGTTTGTTTAATTCATCCATCCATCTTTTTTACCCGCTTGTCCTATTCAGGGTCGTGGGGGTCCGGAGCCTATCCTGAATGCTGCTATTATTATTATCCATCCATTTCTCTCATTTAAAAAACAAACATATATCGAAGAGTATCCCCAAAATCGGACTGGTCTCTCTGGGAGCATTTGAGAATGAAAAACATAGCTAGTCAGACCTGTGCCAGTCTAAATTATCATATAATAGAACACATGCTAATACACAGCATTAATCCATCCATCCATTTTCCAAACCGCTTATCCTACTGGGTCACGGGGGGTCCGGAGCCTATCCCGGAACCAATGGGCACGAGGCAGGGAACAACCCAGGATGGGGGGGCCAGCCCATCGCAGGGCACACTCACGCATCAGTCACTCACACATGCACACCTACGGGCAATTTCCATCCATCCATCCATTTTCCAAACCGCTTATCCTACTGGGTCACGGGGGGTCCGGAGCCTATCCCGGAAGCAATGGGCACGAGGCAGGGAACAACCCAGGATGGGGGGGCCAGCCCATCGCAGGGCACACTCACGCATCAGTCACTCACACATGCATTCCTACGGGCAATTTCCATCCATCCATCCATTTTCCAAACCGCTTATCCTACTGGGTTGCGGGGGGTCCGGAGCCTATTCCGGAGGCAATGGGCACGAGGCAGGGAACAACCCAGGATGGGGGGGCCAGCCCATCGCAGGGCACACTCACCCACACCAGTCACTCGCTCCTGCACACCTACGGGCAATTTAGCAAGTCCAATTAGCCTCAGCATATCTTTGGACTGTAGGGGGAAACCGGAGTACCCGGAGGAAACCCCACGACGACATGGGGAGAACATGCAAACTCCACACACATGTGACCCAGGCGGAGACTCGAACCCACGTCCCAGAGGTGTGAGGCAACAGTGCTAACCACTGCACCACCATGCCGCCCCTTATGATGTTAATGTATAGCTTATTAAAGTTTGGTGTAAAATTTATTTTTTTTAATGAAACTGAGATAAATTGGTGCTATTATTATTGTTGTTGTTGCTGTTGTTGTATCCCACAAACCATTGCAAAATTATATTTGTAGAATAAACATAAGGATTGCATTGACCAAAGGAGTCACAAATATCCTCAAAAAGGATAAATATGTTTTGATACACCTTTTATAAAAACAGACTATCGTGGTCCCTATTCCAAGGTATTTACAATAAATAATTTCAGATCGTTAAGAGGAGCTATACATTATATACATTGCGGTATCTCAGTTCGGTTCCTGAAGGGCCATTTTGCAGATTTCCCAGCTCAAACACACGTTATTCAGCTCACCAGCCAATTGCTAGGTTTATAAGTTTGTTTGAGCAGGAAAATCTGTGTTGCAGACTAGACCTCCAGGACTGGTGACTGGGGAACCCTGATATACATTAATAAATGACTTTTGTAGTATTTTCCTTTATAATTATTGGGGGGAAAACTAAAATAGACCATTGAGTTTATCATTTTCACATCCTGCTCTGTTCATCCTTCAAGCTTCTGCAAATCTTTCAGTATGTCTCAGCACCTTCTCTAGCCAAAAACTCACATTTTGCTCTGCTATGTATAGAGCTGATTGATTGATATCACTTAAATAGTGGGCTGCAGACATAGGCTTTCTCCTCTATGTCCTCTCTTATTTATCAATGAAAATCGAAGTAGGAGGACGACAGGTCCTTTGTGGAAAAACTCACGAACTCGGTGGAGACCGGCAGACAACGAAAGGTCGGCTTTTACCAAGCCAACGTGACTAATCCCCCAATTATCACTGCGGCTTAGGTGGCCTTTACGGCCTGCCCGCTGCCCTGCTCAACACCGTGGAGAAAGGCTGCAAAAACAGCCACGTCGCAACCATTTGCTCCTGCCAGATGAATTCTCCAAACGTCATACTCGTAATTAATTTCACTCCCGAGTTTACCAGCAACTTGGCATTTACAGTAGTGCTGTGTTGCTCATACCACTTAGCCATCAGCTTTTCATCATCATCTGTCTATCTGTGTTTGCCAGTTTCTTTACTTTTCTGTTGCTTTTGTTAATTTTATTCAAGTTTAATTCCAATGGCCCGTAATGTGCATATAGGGCTTAACGACTTGGCACAGTTGATCTGCGCATTTTAAAGATGTATTTTCCATGATTTCAATCAGTCTGCCTTGCTTAAATGCCCTTTGAGTGCCTTTTATTGTGATTGTTAATCCTTGCGTTTTCCACAGCTTATTGCCTTCGTATGTGCCAAACGGACGGAAAGCTGGTTTCACCTGTAGCTCCAGGACGTTGATGCGATGCCGATGGTTGCGCAGCTCCTCCTGGAGCTCAGAGATTGTCTCCTTGAGGTCTGCCATCTGCTGTTTGTGCTCCTCATTCTCGTGCAGCCAGTAGGAGACCTCGTCCGTGCAGCGGAACAGGTCCGGGCAGCGCCGGCCTTCCAGCTGCGGCACGGTGGCCACCAGCCGGCACGTGCCGTTCGCTGTCGCCTGGTTGCTGTATTCACCGCACTGGCTCGCGTGCCTGCCCTCGCCGATGCCCGTTTCGTTGCTTCCCGATGCCAGCCAAAGGCTCCACACTGTCACGAGGACGCGACCCTGCAGCAGCAGGACCGTCATTCTGCAAGCGTCTAAGGTCACCGGCTTGTTCTCTGATGCCAGTAATCTGCAAATTAGCTTTACCCACACGGTGATACCAGCTCGAGATCTTTTTCCACTTCACAGCTTCGAGATTATCCAGTCAAGGAATACTTATTACCGAAATATCACATGGGGTTTCCTTGGAAATAAATAGAAATATATTTAAAATAAATATTTTAAATAGAAAAATATTAAAAATAATAATACATGTCTCATAATAATTTTTTGTTAATGATTCACATCAAGGATAGATGAACAATATAAAATATTATGATAATGGCAGTCATTTAAAAGCCTCACATTTGCTGAATCAATTATAGATGTACGTGTTTGTAAGAGTAGCAAAGCGTTCTCTCGGTCACAAGCACACCACCTTGCTCACTAATCTATCTACATATCACACATTTCTTTCTCTTTTTTGACTTTAGTCCTTGTCTGCCCTGGCATGAAATACAAAATACAGCTTAATAACAGTTTAATGTAATGAGATAATTTCCATTGTCATGTTTACTGACCCAACATAATGAAAGTGAATCCTCTTCTAGATGTTTTGTATTGTACAGTCAGTAAAACCATGGCGGTTCAGCCCCCAAATACATTAGTTGCTAACTTATATGCCTGACTAAGTTTGTTTCGGTGAACTCATGGTAATTAAGGTGCATTTAAAACCACACAGTCCACAAATTGCGCTGCAGTAACTTTCTGTAATTTGACAAGTAGTTAAAGAGTTTGAAAACTGTCATAATATTTGTTGGCAATATATCTATCAACAAACACTTTGTAAATGTGATGCGACTGTAATGTTTTTCTCATGGTGTATAGGTGCCATTTATAAAAGTATCTGTTATTGATATATCTGATAAGAAATAACCTTCACCTTGAAAGATAAAAGATTGTTCATCAAAGGATTCAGTTGTAATTTAATTTAAAACAATTATCCTATAATGTTAGAAGTGATGTACTTTAAATGAGTTATCCACTGTATTGTGTAATTATTGTATAATTTGTAACGTGTAAATGAAAGTTACCTTGAGGTAAGATAAAATCATAGCGTGCACCTAAACTCTACCTCATATCTTCATTGCTACCTTACAGATATTTCTTCATACCAACATCCCCACATCCCTGAATATGATAACAGGATACGTCTTTAGAAGATGGGTGATGAATATACATCCATATCATACACTTTGGACCCACAGAAGTTCTAAGACTAATTCAGAATACAGTGATAAAAGAAATGGCTGGACATTACCTTGCTGAGATCAGGAAGGATCACTGACAAGGGACAACTTGCTCTGAGTAGGTGTCCATTTTCACCTCGGAAAAGTGAACTGGTGACCGGGTTACTGTGGTAAGACCTGTGCCCTATCTAACATACTGTAATCCTTCCTAATAGGATTTCTAGTTCTGAGAAAGACCAGCAGCACTAAATGCAGTAGATAAAAAATGCTAATCAGCTGTTAATCCCATCCATCTGGACATCCGTTTTACATTCATTTAGCAGATATTTGCGAATTTAACCTTTATCTTGCATTAGTAGATGAAGTAGATGACCGTGAGAACTTTGACCATGCCCCTAAGCCCATCACTGCAACTATTCTTTATGAAAATAACTGTATGGAAAAGTATTGTTTTTAAGAATGTTATATTAAGGTGGTTTAGTGAGAGATGCAGTAAGACTTTAAGGACTCGAGGTTAATATCGTAGTATTATATATTCATCCCTTGCAACTCCTCCCTCAGTTCAAATATATGAATTTAGGTGAACTGGTGTTCCTGAAGGGGTGGCATGGTGGTGCTGTGGTTAGCACTGTTACCTCACACCTCTGGGACCCGGGTTCAAGTCTCTGCCTGGATCACATGTGTGTGGAGTTTGCCTGTTCTCCCCATGTCGTCGTGGGGTTTCCTCCGGGTACTCCGGATTCCCCCCACAGTCCAAAAACGTGCTGAGGCTAATTGGAGTTACTAAATTGCCCGTAGGTGTGCAGGAGCGAGTGAATGGTGTGTGAGTGTGCCCTGCGATGGGCTGGCCCCCCATCCTGGGTTGTTCCCTGCCTCGTGCCCATTGCTTCCGGGATAGGCTGCGGACCCCCCGAGACTCAGTAGGATAAGCAGTTTGAAAAATGGATGGATGGCGTTTGTGAGTTCTCTGAAGTGTGTGATTTTTTGTGCCTGACCATAGACTGAGGTTCCCCACTTTGTGCCTGATCATAGACTGGTGTTCCAGGCAGGGTGTCCCCTGCTTTGTGCCCTGCCAGGTATAGGCTCTAAGCCAGGGCAATTCAAATCACGGTCCTCAAGGCCTGAGCACTGTTGATTTTCCAGCCTTTTTTTACCTGTGAGCCAGGTGTGAAGCCTCTGTGGCCAATCAGAATCAGTGATTATTAAACTAACTACCTGGGAGACCTGAAAACAAGGCCTGGATTTGGAATCAAGGTCCATATTTGAAGAGTCTTGCTCTAGGCTCATCAGAACCTTTAACTGGATATGAGGTTAGAATATGGATGAAAAGCCATTAAACTTTTAACCAATCTCTGTACAGTCAATGTCTATATATTTTAGGAACATTTTAATGGGTCTTCTCTATTTTTTTAAATTGTAAGGAAGCGTTCCAGATCCGATCCAGCGAATCCCAGAATATATTGCTTGATTTGTTGATTTGGATTGCTATTACTGTGTATAGTAAGAAAAAAACAAATTAAAAATTAATAACAAAATGATAAGAACGTATTATTTAATTTCATCTCATATCTAATTCTACAAGCAGATAAATATGCAATTCTTTTTTTAAAACAAAAAAAAGCATAATGATATAGTGGTTGGCACTGGTAAAAGAGAAAGAAATGTGTGATATGTAGTACAACATGCTATGGTGAACTATAGTTACTGAATGATGTTTTATGTGCACCCTGTGATGGGTTAGTGCCCATAGTTTCCGGGATAGGCTCTGGACCCCTATGACCCTGTGCAGGACAAGTGGGTATGAAATAATGGATAGATGGAAAAAAATTGCAGTTTCAAGAACATTATCAATGCTGGGAAATAAATGTTTAGCAGAACGATAGCCCCATCTACTGGTCGTGCCTAAATACAGTAATGCATATCCACTTTGTATTCAGGTTAACGAGTAGTCCTCTTAGTGCTGAACTGACGTGATGATTGATATCCCTTTCGGGTCAACTATTAGCAGATTAAAAAGAAAGCACTACTGCATTTTATACACTACTGAGTCACACCACTTGACAAGTAGCTGTCATATGGCATCAGTTTCATAACAAAACTAGCAATACATGTTGAATACATGTTGTGTAACTGTAGATAATTTTAGAAAATGCTGTTTAAAATTTTGCTAAATGATAAGTGATTAATTTAGTATATAATAAAGTGTCCCCTGTACAAAGATTTTGTTTTCCTTTAATCACACAGAAATTAAAATGTTATAAAATACTCCTGGAATGGCCAGATATTAACATTTTTTATTTCTTTTATATTCCTTTACCTTTCAGTGTGAGAGGTTGGTATTTCTTCATAGAAATTCAGGTTATCTGTGTTTGGAGTCTCTTGAAGGCCGTTGCTGTTTTAAATTTTTTTCCAGTTTCCTTTTTAGTAAAACCATCATTCTTAAAAAAGTGCTCCCCTGAGACAATCCCTTCACATATTTGACTAATCTTTTAATTAGCAATTTTTATCTGTGATTCTTTTAGAGATTCTGTCTGTTGTTTTACCTCTGAAGCCCAAATTCACTTACTGAGAAATCGCACACTTTTCTTCTTAATAGTTTAATTTCCAAACCATCAGCATCTCTGGCAGAAATGGGGAATCAGGACCAGCACATGCAATGCCAGAGTTTGTGATTCTCAAACACAGATTAAGTTTTGAATTAATGCTGTGTAAGGCTCCGGACCCCCCGCGACCCAGTAGGGACCCAGGTTCGAGTCTCCGCCTGGGTCACGAGTATGGAGTTTGCATGTTCTCCCCTTGTTGTTGTGGGGTTTCCTCCGGGTACTCCGGTTTCCCCACACAGTCCAAAAACATGCTGAGGCTAATTGGACTTGCTGAATTGCCTGTAGAACTGCATGTGTGAGTGAATGGTGTGTGAGTGTGCCCTGCGATGGGCTGGCCCCGCATCCTGGGTTGTTCCCTGCCTCGTGCCCATTGCTTCCGGGATAGGCTCCGGACCCCCCGTGACCCAGTAGGATAAGCGGGTTGGAAAATGGATGGATGGATGGATTAATGCTGTGTATTAGCATGTGTTCTCTATATGGTAATTTAGACTGGCACTGGTCTGACTAGCTATCTTTTTCATTCTCAAATGCTCCCAGAGAGACCAGTCTGATTTTGGGGATACTCTTCGATATATGTTTGTTTTTTAAATGAGAAACAGGGCGAAGAAAATAATGTTTGCCCCTTCTCACCCAGATCTCTTTAACCGTCTCCCTTCTCAGCTAAAGCTGAGAGCAGGATCCCCGAATATCAGAACGGCTCACCATCTGAACAGCTTCCTCCCCCAGGCCATTGCCCCCCCACTCAAAGACCCATGAGAAGCACATTGGTGCCAATGGGACCTGTTCATTCTCAGTATTTCATATTCCTATTGACCCCTCACCTATCTGCACACACCCCAGACAAACATGCATGTTGCTTATTCCTATTGACTCTAAACTTATCTGCACATACCCAAGCATTTTTATATGTCTATACTGTATGTTTGTTTATTTTTAATAGCACATTCTTTTTCTCTATTTCTCTTTTTATCTTTTTTTATTGTGCTGCGTATTTTTGTCTTGACGGTTTGTTTATATTGTGAACTCATGCCACTACCTGACATGAGTACACAATGATTCGGAAAAACTCACGGAATTTGTTTCATGTTTTGCTTTTGTTTGTGGGGAACTTCCACCCTATTACTAGATGATGCACAATGATTGTACCACGAACCTCCTACTTAAAAGTTTTATGTACCATTTTATAACCCCGAGTTTATTTTTAAATTGAGCTATCAGTTTAATTTCCTTAACCAAGGTATTTTGTCAGCTGTGTGTGGCAGCCAGGTTCAAAATGTATTAGCTTTAGAGGAGAGGAAAGAATGTTAATTAGCAAATTAGATCAAGCACAAACAGTCAGGATGAAATGCAGCAGTATTAAAAATGCTTTGAGTGTCTACGGTCAGCTGAATTAGTATCCCATCTGGTGACATCCATGTTTACCCTACTGTTTCAAACAGGGCTGCAGGAGAGATTTCCGAAGTGGGCAGGACCAAATAGTAAGCAAAAGATCTCTTAAGCTTATCCAACCATGTCTGATTTAGTACAAAAAATTTTGATTGACATTGGCTGGCATGCATACAATGTTACAGTGTTGTCTGGTACGGAATTGCCAATAATGCAGAAATGGCCTATTTGACGACAGCATAAACAACAAATTTCTGTACAGTTTGTTGCAAGTTTAAATTTACTGAGCTGCAGTATACTGTAACGTTACATATTATGTGAGGACACATTCATAGATTTATAGTTTCATTCCAACAGATATAATTTTGTGATGCTCGAAACAATTTGATGAGTTCAGACATCACAGTACCCAGCCCCATTTAGGGATACTTACCAAATGTTTGTTACTTTATTTCCCCTCTAAAGTGGTGAGGACGTATCGGAGTCTCTATATAACTGGGGGGGACGTGCCCCCACCCATACCCCCCTCCATCTGCACCCCTGGTTTCAAACCAATTCCACAACCCATGTGGCCCTAAAGTCCTTGTGAATATAAGCGACATAATTCCTTTATTCGTTCAATTAACATTTTTATGTAAATAGTGTCCTGCAGCAGGCTTATGCATGTCGTTTAATCTTGTGCTTATATTTTGCTTATATGTTATTTTATATCATACAAACGAAGATCATAGTATATAAAGTTTTGTTCAAAGTTCCCAAACAAACTTGTTTTGCCCTGGATGAAAGCTTCAGACTAGCCTCTTGAAATACCCTAGATTTTAATCTGGCCAACTCACTCTTTAAGTGATTTATCACTAAAAGCCTCCGCTGTCCACAACAAAACACTCAAATGTTCTCGCTTTCAGGTATGCGTCACAAAAGAAGTCGCAATAGGAAAAAAAAAATCAAGGTTAGGTTCCCGTTCTAATGGTATACTTGCGGTAAATGATGCCCTTCAAAGTACACAATTTATGCCTTAATAAATGACATTACGACAGTATCCTGAGACTCTGCTATAGGCAATTTGCTAGCTGAAGGCTGGAAACTGTGTTTGGACATATTAGGATACATTACGCTTTTTTCAAGATGATCATTCTAAGTACCATGGCAAGCAATTCTTTTTGAGACCCGTTAAATTGAATTTAAAGCATTAATACTTTCCAGTGAAACACAAAACACTATATATCTTAAAATTATAAATAAAAAAATTCTGATTTCCTTAAAGAATGTTTGCATCTTTTGATTTTGCTGGTTCTCCTTCCTCAAACAACATGTTTGTATGTAGGCTAAGTGGTGTTGCTAAATTCCGCATAGTTTGTATGCTACCTGCAATAGACTGGCATCCCATCCAATCCATGTCCCTGCTTTGTGTCCAATGCTGAAAAGAAAAACTCCAAGCCTCCCAGAACTGATCATTGCATGTATGTTTATTTCCGTGAAAATGGTAAATATATGCAGAAACAAGGCCCCTATCCAACCAATTCCAAACAATAAACATCTGGCATGCGGCAAAAGTACATTAAAATTTTAATGGTGATGAGGCTGTAGTTAATGATCATTATAATAATTATTATTATTATTCCCAGTTTGTGTTTTCTCTTCTATGATACATCCTCAGATCCTTTGGGAGCAGTAGCTTTTTAAAAGCGCTTCATCATTAATGCCCCTTTGCATTTCCATTTCTTGTTCAGTGTGCAGCAAAGCCTTTAGCAAGCAAAACATCAACTGAATTTAAAATTTTGCTGCTAGCACTCGGTTGCCTCTATTTTAAACAAAACCACAGATGAAAGAAAATACTTTTTGTTAAAAAAAAATGTATTTACACACAAAAAATTATGACTATTTTGAAAGAATCATTATTGATAAATCACAGTGACCCTGCAGCGGGTAAGCAGTATATCATTGTTAATTATTTCATTTTAATTAGTCGCTCATGTATATTTATTCCTGCCTTTTGCCTCCTGCAAATTTGTTTTTCCTTGTCAATCCAATTTTACAGAGAGATTAGAGTAATCTTAGTAATGACAGCTTTCATGCTCTCTGCCACTTGCAGTGGCGCCTAATTAATTTAGGTCCAGTTTCGGTAAATCTGACCTTTACGCATTCAGAGCTCGCATTAACACCTATCCTTCCCCTCCTCAACCAGTGCAGGGTAATTGTATCCTAAGTTCAACAAGTTGCAGCTACTTAATAATCCCCAATGTCTGACAATGTCTCTGCCGTTAATGTGCTCTGCATCATCCCTTAGCACCTCCCCTATCTTAAGGGACACAAAAGGAAATATCTCTCATGACAAGGTTGTCATGTAGGTATTGGTATAAAAGGAGGGAAATTTCGAGTTCTGACTTTACGGGAAACGAACAGGTCAGAAGCCGGCACGAAAGCTGCTCCCAGCAGACAGAAGGAGAGAAACCATACCAGCTGAGAACGACAGACCTGTTGCAGGAAAGGAAAAGAAAGCGAAGCAGGTAAAGAGATTTAAATTTGCATTCTATATGAAGTTTGTGTTATTATTACATTTGTGAGCCAGGAAATTTCCTAATGCTACAATATCAGCTTTTGGGCTTCGATTGTATTGTAACTTAAATCTAATGATGATGAACAATTACATAAAAATCCAGTGTATTCATTGAAGAACTTTTAATTTTTGTGTAATTCACATGAATTGAAAAATTGAAAGGTAAGCAAGGAAAGCAGTTTGGCAAGCAAAGAGAATTGGCACAGTCTTAGACTATTCCTATGTTGTATGTGTGCTGTCCTATGAGAGGGACAATTCTGTGCTGTAACTCTACTCTCTGGCTGCGGAGGAACCGGTTCTATGTGACACATTATGGGACTTTTAACTAGATATTAGGTCTTGGTCTTCATTACACCACATATGACTAATTAGAGTAATAGTTGACTAACCTGAAGAGCATTCGTGGATGAGAACCAACAAGTTTGACATTCAAATATCAACTAGGCACTTTTTAAGAAATATAGTCAAAATGAGTGAAGCGTCAAGTCATGCTATTCCATTGTCATCTGACGCACGAAACACAATCTCAGTTCTTTGGTGCATCAGACAGCTTGAACAAAGGGAAGTTTAAGAATAAACACTGAACAATAAATAATGGATAAAAAGTATACAACGATGACAATGAATATTACAAGTAAACAGTTGGTGCAAGACCGTGCATATAGAAAGCAGACAGCGCAAAATAATATTGTATGCAATTATGCAGGTGGAGACCTTTTCTGTCAGCGTTTACGAGGTAAGTGGGGGGGGGATCGCTGACTGTTACCCTGACGCTTGTGTTGAGTCATTGGGTGCAACCTCCCATCTGCAGTCCCGTGTCAGTCGTTGGCCTGACGATGGTGGTTCCAGCTTGGCTATTGGCTGTGGCCATGTTGTGTGCGCATGGCCAGGGGGTGACTGGGCAATGTTGGGAACATACAAAGTGCAGGGACCTCAGCTCAGAAAAGAGCATCCAGGTGAGTGTCCCAGCATCCGCTGCATCATTACCTTCCTGCAAGTGCGTGTGCATAATTACTCCCATTCATGTCATTTCACACTTCATGCCCTGTATCTGTACCCATCCATCCCATTCATATTTAATTACAATATCTGCCAGAGATAATACAGGAAAGTCTTATGTATGAAATTTCTCCATAACAATACATTTGCACACAATATCTAATAATGATCCAGACTTTAATGAATGACTTAGTTCAAGGAAATAATTAAATTGCAAATATCATTTTGTAGCATGTAAATGTGTTTTTCCGAATGAAAATATATGCTGAAATTTTTAAAATGTGAAACGATGGAGATAAATTTGAAGAGTGTGCATCACTGTTAATGACATTTAGGACAAGTTGACTGAAATTGCTCTCTTTTTAATAGGTATATGATATAAACCTTCTAAATGATAATTTTTGTATCACTTGTTAAAATTTTTTATTAAAAATATTTGTCACTATATGCTGCTTGCACTGCCTTCGACTTATGAAATACGAAATATGAATTAAAGATTAATTACGAATTAAAATAACTCTATTTTATATAAATTACATCATGTTAAAGAAAACATCAGTTTTGATTGCTGGTTTGTAATGTTTCAATTCAGGAATGTATAGAGCAATGCAGATCTGACCTTACGGCCGAGTCCCCTATCTACCCCGGCAATGGGCACCTTCACCCGCAGTCAGAGTCTGACGATGGTGATGGAAGTGTCCTGCTGGCCACCCTGCCCACCCCCGAGGAGGAGACGCTTACTGGGTACAGAGGAGTAGGGCTCCCGCATGAGAATAAGCGCTCCTATTCCATGGAGCACTTCCGCTGGGGCAAACCCGTGGGGCGCAAGCGTCGGCCCATCAAGGTGTACGCCGGGGTCCCGGAGGAGGAGGCCACCGGGGCCTACCCAGAGGAGGAGCGGCGTGACCTCCTCCATGACCTGGACTATGCCCTGGGGGAGAGCAACCTGGCCAGCGAGCATCCGCAGTCCACCATACAAGAGAAGAAGAACAGGCCCTATAAGATGAGTCATTTCCGGTGGAACGAGCCCCCAGCCAGCAAGCGTTATGGTGGCTTCATGAAGTCCTGGGACGAGCACAGCCAGAAGCCCCTGCTGACTCTGTTCAGAAACGTCATCATCAAGGACGCCCAGCAGAAGAAGGATACGGGGAACCCACAATAGCAGAGAAGGAGGGGACCCATCACCATCGTTGTAGACAGAGGCGGCCAAACACATCACTTCACTTTCCATTCACCATTTCCAATAAACCACTACTTAGTCACTCTGCCATCCCCCCAAAAAACACTAATATCATGAGTGTTGACCAGAAGGTTTACTGTCTTAGGCATCAGCTACCTTAACACACAATGTAGTCAAAAATAAATTCTGAATAATGTAATTAAGAAATGTTTTTGTGATTAAATACAGGATTATAGAATGGGATAAAGCCGTTTTTCGAGATGTACAGAAATATTGTCAATTAACTTTGTGGGAAACTATAAAAATATTCTTGCAAACATTTTCACTTATTTGATAGTTATACTATGAAGTAGTATGACCTTGCAAACACTGCAATGAAAACAAGTATGAACACAAATGGTGATAAACAGTCATGTTTATCATTTCTGCAGTGCAAAAATATTTTCCCCAATTCGTTGTTCAAACACACATCTCCATTCCATTATACTTATGCAATTTCTTTTGTTTTAATTTCAGTTTACTTTTAATCCAATTTAAATTACAGATATACGGTCTTGTTTTTTCTATATATTTAAATTTCCGTGCAAAAATAGACCTGCTAAGATGCCGGCACAAATAATTATAACAAACTTTAAAAAACAAAGAGGAGTTGAAAAAAAGAAAGATGTATAAGTTAACCATCAAACTATCAAAATTTACTATAGTCAAATAGAACCATCATCTACCAACAGAGACTTGATGGTGTGGCCATGAGTTAATGTGCCAATAAATCACTTGCTTTTGCCCAATATCATCCCCATGGAATCCAAAATATTTCAGCTTGCAGCCAACGATGAATGTCTCCTGGTGACCAGTTCTAGTTTGCTTTTCTCCTCCAACACATTTTGGTTAAATGTCTCATAAATGCACCACAATTTCTGAGAGTGAGTACAACAGCAAGAACGAGAATGATTATATTTTATCATCACTTTGCTGATAGTCTCAACCCAGCAGACATGCAATGTTGATATTTACATTGCACATTGTGCAGGATTGGTTTAAAATAATAAATTATTAAATATCAAAAATGAAAAACAAACATGTAGACAGAAAGTTCAAACCTTTGCATTTCTGCTACAGAATATCTGGGAATATTCTGCTTCAAGAAAGCTTCAAAGTGCAAATAAGCAACAATATATCCTAGCAAGAAGTTTAGCTATTTGTTTTCTTCTTTGGTGTTTATTTGTCAGCTTTTGTTAGTATGATCTTTATTTTTGTTACGAAATTGACATTAGGAAGGATCCATCTTGGGGGTGTTTGTGGCAACCAGATGTGTCCTTAAGCGGGAGAGAACAGAATCATAAATAACAGCCACAGCTCAAGCTGCCATGGTAAACAAAATATCTAAGAAGAAGCGATGCATCAAAGCAGTGGCTCGCGAAATGAGAATGGCTCCATATGGATCATTGTATGCCCCAGTTCAGCTGTTGGAGTTTCATATCTTCAAGTGAAGAATATCACAGCTCAAGGCTCATATACTGACAGCATCTGTGGCAGCAGCATCATTGTCTAATAGTCACTTGTGCTAAAATCATCATTTCCAAGTACAGTATACTCTGGGTTAGCACTGTTCCTTTTGTTTTATGTCAAATACGATCAGAGGGAGCCTCATATGCTGTACTATATTCTACGCAATGGATTGCTGTTCCAATCAGGCTCTACCCTTAATGGGATTTCGTGGAATATTAATCCGTTATGCCGGGGATAAACTCCAGGCTCCCACGTGATTTTGACCATGAAAAGAAACTGGGAGCCAAGGAAACTACCAAAGTGCTTACTCCAGGGTATACATACCAGGCGGTGCTTGGTGAAAGCTGGGATAGTCATCAAGGATCCCAGTAAATGAGCCACAAACTTTTTCGAACTGATACTGTCAGGTAGAGAAGAAAGGTATAAAACAAGTTTTCATTTGTTCTTAGGTATACTTTAGACCAGGGTTCCCCAATTCCAGTCCTGGTGGTCCAGTATCCAACACAGTTTGCAAATTTCCCTGCTCAATACACATTAATCTACCAATCACCAGCTTTAGTAGGTGTGTTGGAGAGATAGAGGCATACCGCTCACATCAAATTGACAGGTTGGGTCAAAGGTCACGAAGATCAAAGGATTGGGGTCAAAAGGGGGCGGGGCCAGGCAAGGCCCAGGTGTGGGCCATGTGACGTCACAAATATTGTTCATGGTTGATGATAATTTTTCCAAATGTTGGGGATATGAAATTAGTTATGGTTGGTTATTATTCATTTTTTTCTATTTGATTTTGCTGCTGCTGGGGTCTGCCACCGGGGTCTACCACTGCCGCTGCCGTTGACGCGGTACTGTTGGAAGGTGAATGATTCCGGTCCGGAGGCTGGAAATGTTGCGGATACTACAGTCCTCTGTGGCTGACCCTCTGTAGGCTGGGTCTCTGAGGCTGGGTCCCTGTGAGCTGGCCCTCCGTGGCTGCCCCTCTGTAAGCTGGCCCTCTGTAGGCTGATCCTCTGTAGGTTGGCCCTCTGTAGGCTGGTTGTGTCTGCAAAAGACTTGGACATTCTGAGAGCGATGTTGGAGCGTGTGTTGTACGAGTATGAAAGAAACCCTGTGAAAGTGAGAGAGCGTAGAATGAGAGGAGGTGTGTCTGACGCTGTCCTCCTCCAATGAACGCCCCTCCTTCAGCGGTTCGGACGTGTGTCTGTGAAAAGTGGAGGCGGGGAGGGGAGGGGAGGGGGAGCGGTGAGGGGTAGTGTGTAACCCCCACCACTGCAGCGCTCCCACGTTTGTGCACCTGTCTGACGCTGAGACAGAATAGAAAAGCCACACATCAAATTAACATTTTGTCTTTCAGTATATAACAAGATATTTTCTGTTTGAAGTTGGGGGGCTCCAGTAGTTTTACCCATATCCTGTTTAGTTTTCCCCATGCACCTGTTATTTTCCCCCGTTGTAGATCATCCCTGGGTCGAACTTAACGCCACTGTCTGCGCATAACTACAAACGAAATAAACACCGTGACGATAAAAAAAAAGTCAGACTTAATAAGTCAGAATTCTGAGATAACGAAAAGTCAGAATTACGACTTAAGTCAGAATTCTGTGATAAAAACTCAGAATTCTGAGATAAAAAAGTCAGAATTCTGACGTTTTAATCTCAGAATTCCGACTTTTTTATCTCAGAATTCTGACTTATTAAGTCGGAATTCTGACATATTAAGTCAGAATTCTGACTTTTTAATCTCAGAATTCCGAGTTTTTATCGCAGAATTCTGACTTATTAAGTCGGAATTCTGACATATTAAGTCAGAATTCTGACTTTTTAATCTCAGAATTCTGAGTTTTTATCGCAGAATTCTGACTTAAGTCGAAATTCTGACTTATTAAGTCAGAATTCTGACTTTTTAATCTCAGAATTCCGAGTTTTTATCGCAGAATTCTGACTTAAGTCGTAAATCTGACTTATTAAGTCGTAATTCTGACTTTTTTATCTCAGAATTCTGACTTATTAACTTGGAATTCTGACTTTTTTATCTCAGAATTCAGACTTTTTTATCTCAGAATTCAGACTTTTTTATCTCAGAATTCTAACTTCTTTATCTCAGAATTCTGACTTTTTTATCTCAGAATTCTGACTTTTTAATCTCAGAATTCCGAGTTTTTATCGCGGAATTCTGATTTATTAAGTCGGAATTCTGACTTTTTATCTCAGAATTCTGACTCATTAAGTCAGAATTCGGACTTTTTTTATCTCAGAATTCTGATTTATTAACTCGGAATTCTGACTTATTAAGTCGGAATTCTGACTTTTAATCTCAGAATTCTGAGTTTTTATCTCAGAATTCTGACTTATTAAGTCAGAATTTTGACTTTTTTATCTCAGAATTTAGACTTTTTTATCTCAGAATTTAGACTTTTTTATCTCAGAATTCTGAATTATTAAGTCGGAATTTTGACTTTTTTATCTCAGAATTCTGACTTATTAAGTCAGAATTCTGACTTTTTTATCTCAGAATTCTGTCTTCGAATTAAGTCGGAATTCTGACTTATTAAGGCGGAATTCTGACTTTTCACAGGGCCCACACCTGAGCCTTGCCTGGCTCCGCCCCCTTTTGACCCCAATCCTTTGATCTTCATGACCTTTGACCCAACCTGTCAATTTGATGTGAGCGGTATGCCTCTATCTCTCTTGTGTTTGAGCAGGGAAATCTCGAAAACGGTGCTAGATTCTGCCCTCCAAGACCGGAACTGGGAAATCCTGCTTTTGACCATTAGCTACACCAAATTCAAAGTAATAACAAAATGTCTGGGGGGAAAACTGCGTTTATTAAAATGTGCAATACAAGCATATAAAGATTCAAACAGCAGCAAGGGGCAAGTGCTTTTTACAAGCAACTGCTGAGACATTGGATGACTTACAGTAATTAAGTTTAAAATTAATGTGAATTGAAAATATTTGGTAGAAAAACACAAGACAAAAAACAATGTACAGTTCAGTAATCAAAAATGAAATATAGAAATAAGTACACATGAGCATAAATACCAGAGTCCACAAAATTATATGAATCATAAATGTTATTTTCTTATAAATTAAATTATTTCTGAAGAATCTTACCATGTAAGATCATAATAGCACAAAAAGTACAGTGAAATAAATGATCCACTTCTCTACCAGATTTTATTAAAATGATTAATAAACAACCAGAAAGTAAGTGATACTGTCATAGGACTAACAATGACATCATAATTTCATCACAAAATCACTGCAGATTCTTCATTTTTGGAGCTATTACCATAAATGAAAGTGAAAAAGGTTTGAAATTGGACTTTACATCTATAGTTGATCCTCCCACTCCTAAAAGTGCTGGAGATGTATACTACTGACAACCTGCTCCCTTTAAGCTCATACACGACATTTTAAAATATGGCTCTTTGGTGAGGAGATTTAATGGATAAATTTGAAATGAAAAACATAGCATGCACATACAGTAACAGATGTTTAAGTTTAAGGGTGAATCTTAAACATATACTATCCGTTTTAATAATGTTCATTACTCGTGTGTTCTACAGCATATTCCTGAATAGCAATAGATGTCATGTAAAGAACAGCTTCAGTGTAGACCAACTTCAAATGATATTTCATTCACAAACCATAAATAACATTACTCCAAAAACCAGGCTCTCTTAAATTTAATGGCACCTTCTCAGAATTCACAAATTGTAATGTTTACATACCGTATTGCATATGGCGTACATTTGCCTCAAAATTTACAGTTCTATTACTATAAAGTTATTCTTATTTTACATTTCAATTTATTATTGAGGGGCGGCATGGTGGTGTAGTGGTTAGCACTGTTGCCTCACACCTCTGGGACCCGGGTTCGAGTCTCCGCCTGGGTCACATATGTGTGGAGTTTGCATGTTCTCCTCATGTCATCGTGGGGTTTCCTCCAGGTACTCCAGTTTCCCCCCACAGTCTAAAGACATGCTGAGGCTACTTGGGGTTACTAAATTGCCCATAGGAGTGCATGTGTTTGTGAATGGTGTGTGAGTGTTCCCTGCGATGGGCTGGCCCCCCATCCTGGGTTGTTCCCTGCCTTGTGTCCATTGCTTCCAGGATAGGCTCTGGGCCCCCCGCAACCCAGTAGGATGAGCAGTTTGGAAAATGGATGGATGGATGGAATTTATTATTGTGATCAGTCACAATCCTGGATCTGTGTGCCTGCCCAGATCTTCCCAATAAGCAGGTAACTTTCTCTGGTCAAACTCACCAGAGTTTTAGCACCTGCAGCTAATTTCTCCAGTACCTCTATAAATACTCCTTTGTTGAATTTCTGAGAGCTATAATCTGTGTTGTGATTCTTCTGTGTATTCTGACTCTGTTTACCAATTGCATTCCAATTCCGGTTTATGACAGTCTTGATCTGGCTTTTGACGTTTCGGCTTTTCTCGACGGCAATTCTTAGATTCTGGTTCAGCTACAGTACATTTTCTGAATAAACCATGGATCCCTCTGTGCAGGGTTTCCCACGCCCCCATTCTGTACAATTATACCCAAGGTAGCAACAGTGCAAAGGAACAAGAGAACATCATGTAGAGTTTTAGGACTCTGACAACTGCAGGTAGCTGGGAGATATCGTGTCAGTTTCTGCATTTCTTCGGTGCAGAAAAGATTGCAAGAGACTATTGTTATCTGTCAGTACTGTTACACGAAATGAAGGTGGGACAAGGAAGGATGATTTCTGAATTTTTCAATAGAGAAAGAGAGATGCTGCTGTTCCAACCCCCTTCCTCGCCCAGGATCTCCTTGCCATGCGTGTTAGTACACACAGAGGTTGGGGAACTTCATCTCATAAACAGGGACAGATCGTTCCTGTTGTTGCCCCGCAGTTAAAGTGCCAGATGGACTGGGGGGAGGCCTGGGTTTCAAGAAAAACAATTTCGCCCAATCAGATCACACAATTTATACAGCATGCAATGCCTCGTATATTTACGTATTTGGTTCTGCTTTTCCAACGGTTATTGTAGAGCAATGCATACCTGATGGTGAGCTCAAAGATTTGATTGAGTTTGCTCTGCAGTAATGATGCCTGAAAAAAAGATTTTTTTTTCAAAATGTTTTATAAAAAAAAAAAGTCAAAATACTTGACTTTTCTGTGCAGTTAAGAGGAGCTCGGTAAAAGGAAACAGTAGTTATACTAACATACTAAATTGTTATTCTAAATTGTTAGATTTGTTACAAAAATATATTTGCAGTTATTTTGTTTTAGTAATTAAGTAATTTAGTACCCCTCATGACCAGGATAACTGGTTAGTAGGTGAAGGCAGCTTTTAACGGAAGACCCTGTAGCTGACCCGAATGAGTACTGGTGGAGGTGTGACGAGATTCCAAGCAGGGATAAGATCACTGTACATGACACCGAGGAACATAGAGATTTATTTATAAAAAAAAACAGAATGCCTACTCGAGCACCACAGTGGGCAGCTATTTCCTCAAAGGGGGCCTTCTGGAACTTCTCCACCACTTGTTTTCTGCGTTCTCGTTCTTGCTCTTCTGTACCAGCATTATTCACTGAAGAATTATCAAGGCAGATCTGTGAGCATGGTCACTATTGATGAAACGCGTGCCATTTAACATAGAATGCGTTTTAATAGTTTTACTTGTATCATTTTAGGACAGTAAATATATTTTTTATCCTGGTCTTCTCTATTTAGCAACACCAAAACCAATAATAATAACTCTGTATAAACGCATTTGTAAAGCCAGTTCTCTGCATTAATCATCCCTACAAAATAACTCACCAATGGCCTTCTTCAAAATTTCAAATGTGATCTCCTCTGCAGGAGTGCACTGCAACAGTGAAGAAATGCGGATTTAGTACAACACCAAGATGCTACTGAAGGGATGCCGGTCACACAGCTACTAAATGACAAAAAGCTGAACTTCATATATTCAATATCCAGGTCAGGGGTATAGATAGAAAGAAATTTGCCGGGCCCCTGACGAAATGTCACCTTGGGGCCCCCTGCTTGGGTTGGTACATTCAATCTGAAGAAATACAGATCCCATGGTAGACAGAATTTGTCTAACCATGGCGGGAGGGTGTTAAATCTGCTAGGGTATCCATGCCTCTGATCCAGTGACTTGCTCTTTATCTAACCACCTTTTTTTCTGGGCTGTTGCTGGAGTCTACTTCCATTTGCAGGGAGACAGTGTCCCCAATACTCTTCCTCTTCGAAAGTCTGTCCTCATCTGCAAATAATACATAAAGACTTTCCCTCATGAACCAACCATGACAAACCTACAGCCCGTTAATGTAAACTATGACAATTACAGAGAGCATCTGTAATGTCCCATTAGCAACGGACATTACCTGTGAATTGTGGAATGTATGGGGTGGCCAGTCTTTCTGTGTTGTATCCACTGCCTCTCAGAACGTCTGTGATTTTGCTCTGAAGGAACAGAACCCCTCCTTCTACATTATCCAGTGTCTTGGGGATTCTAGTTAAAAGGTTTCAAGAGTTTCAAGAATCATGGAATGGCATGAAAGTCATCCAAAACCTCAGTTCCAGAGAGAATTGCCAATCATTGTGTGATAGTAAGCTTTTTGTAAGCAAATATGTCAACTCAGATATAACATATCCATCTGCTGGTTTTCAGATATGAGGCTTTTTATGAGATATATTTTGATATACAAATGATAAATGGGTAGACAGTTATCTGTATCCATGAAAGGCAGTGTGGATGCTGCAAAATGCATCTAAACTGAATCACTGCGTCACTGCCAGCTAGGAAAAAGACATGAAAAAGACCTCATTAGCCAGTGAAGAAGGCACTTCCAGGATCCCTAATACATTCAGTTAAACTTTCTCACATTAGTGCAGCACCCTTAGTAGCTGTTCCTGCTGTTTTTGAGCTTAGTTAGTAAAACAGCATAGAGATGCATTTACTTAAGAAGACGTATACACTCACTGGGGATTTTCAGTGAAGACGTCCTCAGGCAAAAGAAACGGAACGTCCTTCTGTCGATTTTCAATAACCTGAATGGAAACAGATGCGAATGTCAGATTATTTAACTGCTATTCTTCACACAACTTAGGTAATAACATCATTATCTGTTAGCCAACACATAAGTGCTAGATAATTTGCTTATGTGGAAATCTTGCAGAAGAAATCAACATTAAGTTTGATACCTCTTGACTTAATAGTAGGACATGACGACATTTATTGGGATTTATAAATCCACTTTCTGAACCAGTAGACTACCAGCGGCTGTGTGGTCCTGCAGTTGCACACCTCATGGACATGCTGGCAGAAGGTCGGCACAGTGGTCAGCTGGCTGATGACGTTCAGGTAGGCAGCGCACAGGGCATGGATGGCACAACGATTGTACACTGGCAGGCCGTCCTCATTGGCCAGGACCAGGTCCTTGAAAAGACACATGCAAAACCGGACAAAACATCTCAAATATGCCAAAGGGGACCGCCTTGGAAAAAAGCTTAGGCTTCCAGGAGGATGTGTACCTGTAGGGCCAGGGTGAGACGGATGAGATCCACAAGTACCTCTTCATTGGCCAGCTCCATGCTGATGAGGGCAAGCAGGGCATACAATGCCTCGAAGTGTGGCCTGGTGCTACTCTCCTCTTTGCAGGACATGAAAATGTGCCGGTAGAGATGCTGGGAATGCTGCCACCCAAAGGCCATAGAGGTCATTGCATTACGGCGAGGACCATTTGTACTGCTGATTGTTATGGTATGTTATTCATCAATATCCTTATCTTACTGTATCAGGAGAGCTACTCTCAAATTCTCAAACTGGTTTTTATCCAGTCTCAGAAATATAGCCTATGGTTACCAGCTATAGAAGAGAGAAGGATTAAGAAGCACCTTATTCATGAAGAGATTGTCCTGCCGAGAGCATTTGTCTACTTTCAGCTTCAGCAGGGAGATGTCAGGGATGATGCTGTGAATACATAAAGTAAGCAGAGTTTCAGTGTCAATACGTAAAGATTATTGTCTCATTTTCGGATAAGTCGTAACGTGTTCTGTGTTATGTGTGACTGAATCATTTGCCAAAAACCGAAACACTGGTTTCCATAAGAGATAAATGGTAAACGCGTTTTACAATTTTTTTTTCATACCGTGGTAAAGCACAAGTAATTGAAAGCACGGTTACTGAAACCACAGATAAGGGGGGGTGTTATGGTATCTCTTTAAAAATGTCAAATACGGTGATGAACGTTTTTTCCAGCATCATTCAGCTTTAGTGTAAACTCTTTATTGTTAATAGCTCAGCTACTTTTAAGATTTCGCGGATGTTAAAATCGTTTTATATTTAGTTAAGCACATGTAATATTCATTTTATTAATCATTTATTGGGTGCCCTGGCCCCCCATTGTCTCCCAGCAGGTTGCTGGATTGGATTAATGAGCCCATCACTGTGTCATTGGCATCTATGCGTGACTAGGAACGATGTGCTTTTTATTATTATTTTCATTGCTTTAAAATTGTCATGATAGTCTTACTTGTATTTCTAAGTATGATCATGTCCAACCATGTCACACAATCCTGTCCTTGACATGCACGATGCTCTTTGCTCTTCATCTGAGTATTTCTCAGAGGATTCTGTTGCGTCTGTGAGATCTGTGAAGTCCGGAGCGTACCATCTGACCTGATAATGCAGAATTTGGGTCGATTGTCATGCCTATCGATGAGGCTGACCAGGATCTCCAGGACCAGGAGACGGACCTCAGCGTCCTCCATCAATGCAGAGGAGAGCAGGGGGTCCAAAAAGGAGCTGGGCAGAGCTGTCAGCATGTTAGTGGCCCGGAAGCCTCTTGTAACCTGGGGATATGAGGATGGAGGAGACAACAAACACTCACAATAGGAACTTTAGCTAGCTATGAAGGGATGTATAAGTCGTACTAGACAATTATACAATTTTTAACATGAGGAGAGTTGTTATTAATTTCTTGCGTGATTTTTCTCATAATTTTCTTTAATGTTTATAGTTTATGGGCTTTTGTATGGTTTATAGGTTTTTTTTCTGGAAACCTAGTATTCAGGCTGTTTTTTTCTAGAAAAAACAACAACTGTTGTAATGTTTGTATCCATGTCATCCCATCTTCTTTTCACTTTTGACCTTAGTACACATTGAGAGAGCACCTCCAAAAGTGACGGCCACATAAATCATTCGATTTTGGTCACCGAAATTTACGTCTAGGTTGATTGTAGCTTTTCTTGATTCTGAGAATTTTCTAGAATCACAGAGGCTTCATTCTGGCTGCTGGCTCCCAGCAAACATCCTGACTTTCTCAGGAGGCGAAAAACCAGAAAGAGAGGAAGACACTGCCTATTTCACTGAAATACAAATACTGTACCTGTTCTTAAAACATATATATTAATAGTCTCTTCTTTTGATACAAAACTAATAATACTCACCTGCAATAATGACTTCAGCAACATGACTTGTATCATTCTGCAGTTTTCAACCCTACGGTCAAAACACAGTCAAATTATCCAAATGAAAACCATACAGAGATAAGCCAGTGATGCCAGGGGTTGTCCTGTGACATAAAGGCACTATGTTAACAGTCAGATCATTATGCTGGAAAACTACAGTCCTACTGGTTAATATTTAGTGGAGCAGTGGCAATAAGTCTCACCCTGAGCTGGCAGATCCAAAGGCCGGGTACATTCCAGGAATGGGAATTTTGCCCATGATGAACATCATGACCTCTGAGCACTGGTATGTAGGCAGGGTGTTGGCAAATGACCCTTAGGGCGCAAAAAGCAGACACACTGTCAGAAGGAGAGCTAGAGGTAACATGCTCATAGAGTAGTTATGCTACGAGGTTTGGCAAAAGTTAAAATTTAAGTTCCATGAAAAGAACAACCCAAGGAACAAAAGTCAGCGAAGGTGAACTAAGGGTTCTGACGGTGCAGCATCAGTGACAAGCAAAGCATTTTTCGAACAATGTAGGGTTTCTGTTGATGAATGTTCCGTTGATGAGCTACTTTTGGAGAGGAAAGTGACATGGGCATATAGTATTACCTATTGTTATTATTGATGCATTATCTATAATATTTTTTCATGTATACTATAAATAGGCACTGCAACCCTCACCAAAGAAAGTAGGTTATTGTATATAAGTAAATAAATTTAGAAAAATGATCAGTCATGTTGTTATAATTATCCAGGTTTTATAGCACAACAAGGCTATGGAGTGGGTTTAGAAATGTACGTTGTATGAATAATAGTGCAGTCATTAGTTCAAATGTCACTTTTATTCTGTAAATATTAAAAGAATTTGGAAAATCCTCCATTTAGCATTTGCTCTTTATAGCAAATTCTTTGTTTTTAGAGTTTAATTTTAAATTGTGTTCTATGTCTGGAATCTTAAGGTACTGAATTGTACCTCAAGCCAACGGACCACTGAAGCTGTATGATATTTCAATGAGCGTCACAAACTAGTGCGTTCATTCGTTATTAAGAACCATTGTGTTTCCATCCATCCATCCATCCATTTTCCAAACCGCTTATCCTACTGGGTTGCGGGGGGTCCGGAGCAATGGGCACGAGGCAGGGAACAACCCAGGATGGGGGGCCAGCCCATCGCAGGGCACACTCACACACCATTCACACACACATGCACACCTACGGGCAATTTAACAAGTCCAATTAGCCTCAGCATGTCTTTGGACTGTGGGGGGAAACCGGAGAACCTGGAGGAAACCCCACGACGACATGGGGAGAACATGCAAACTCCACACACATGTGAGGAGTTTAATATGACAGGCTTTACAGCAGTCCAATCTTAAGTACGTGTTGTCTGTGTCTTACCTGTATCTAAAGAAATCAATCAACACCCTTCTGACCAAACAGTACTATGGTATATCACATTTTAATGATCGCAGGCCTCTTACCAATCATCTTGATCACCGCCTCCTGCAGCTGCCTCTCCTCGTGCACCTTGACCTTGAGGCCACCGTCGCCACAGGAGTCGTAGTAGCCGGTCAGTTCGTAGTCCACGCTGAAGCGAAGCTGTTTCAGCAGGGTGTTGAACACCTCCAGTACGGTGGGCCCTGGGGAAGGGAGCCGCGGGGGTGGACTCTTAGAGACAGCAGCTCAGAGCCAGGGATATTGGGATATAATTGCGGAATTTGGCACCTACTGAGAAAGATTATCACTCAATGTGACAGCGGGAGAGAGGCAGAGTTATATAAAGTGATGTGGAGAGGGAGGAAGATAAAATCCTGCATAAGGAGCATAATCTCACTTCCTTATTCAAGATCAAATCTAGTAATTTTGCCTTTATTGATATATAATTGCCAATAAGTAATTATTTTCTTTAATAAATGATTAATGATACCATGAACAAAGCCTGAAAGAATGTTAGTATATGTTTCATCCTAGTAGCTATTCTCAGAGTCATTGTTATAATTAGACAATATAATTAAAATGAAACATACCCAGTAGTCATTTAAAAGCCTTTAAGCAGTGTTATTCATCAGTAGGGGGGGCTTGTTTGTCTGGCAATTCTAATTTGGTTATACTTTTATCAAATGAGGCCTGGGGTAGTTGTTTCGTAGTTGTTTTTCAAAAAGATTCAAAAACAGATGGATAGTCTATTATTACAAAGTAGCCCTTAATCCCAGGCTGATAATAATGGAATTCTGACCATCCTGAAACTGATGCAGGTCAAAGAGTTTTTTTGTTCTGAATAATAACATATGGGGTATTAGTGATGAGCGCCCTCTAGTGGTCAGATGTCATAAATAAATGTAGCTAACTAAGTGCACCATGTTAAGGCACTTGCCAATGGAGCCGCTGGCCTCTATGGCAGCTGCTTCAGAGAGCACCTCCACTATCCCAGCTCGCACTGTGGCAGAGTTCTTGCTGTTGGCATCTAGGTGCCCCAGAAGCTGCTGGATGACTAGATGGGAATGTTGGGACTGAGAGCAGGAAAAAGGACAAAAGGGAGACATAAAATGGGGCATGGAAACGGAGAAAGATAAAGGGGGAACATTTTACTTCAGGCCATGCTTTTTAGTAATTTATAGTAATGTATCTCATAACAAATAATAATGCATTCATAAAGCATAAACATGGCTATAAATATTTATCAAAAGGCATAACACATTATAGCCATGTTCATTATGCATTATGAATGCTCTATGAAGCTCTCATCTATAATGCACTATAGATAATGCAATATAGAGTAGTGTAATGTATGGTCAGTATAAGCATTAAGGATGCTTTGTACTGCATTATAGATGAGAGCTTCATAACGCATTCAAAATGCATAACGAACATGACTATAATCCATCCATCCATCCATTTTCCAAACCGCTGGTCCTGCTGGGTCGCGGGGGTCCGGAGCCTATCCCGGAAGCAATGGGCACGAGGCAGGGAACAACCCAGGATGGGGGGCCAGCCCATCGCAGGGCACACTCACACACCAGTCACTCACACATGCAATTTAGCAAGTCCAATTAGCCTCAGCATACTTTTGGACTGTGGGGGGAAACCGGAGTACCCAGAGGAAACCCCATGACGATGCATGCAAACATACAAACTCGGCACACATGTGACCCAGGCGGGGACTTGAACCCGGGTCCCAGAGGTGTGAGGCAACACTGCTAACCACTGCACCACCATGCCGCCCCCACAACTATAATGTTATGCCTTATTATAAATATTTATAGCCATGTTTATAATGCTTTATGAATGCATTATAATGCATTACGAATGTGTTTATAAATTACAATAACATGGCCTTAAGTAACATGTTACCAAAAAAGCAGACTTGGAGGGAATCAGAAGTCTTTTGCTACTAATATAGTTTTAGACCGTTATATCTGTTATGTTTGCTGTAATTGTGTATGGGAAGAACACTATTATGTGCATTGATTTACAATTGGCAATAAAACATTAAGCAACACAATAATGTTTTAAAACAGAATAATCATGGAACAGTTTTGGGTATTTTTAAATTAAATAATATGAGAAAAATTTAAAAAAGAAAAATGAAAATATGCATATCCTGCAGTTACCCAGGTGTTGGGTAAGCAAGTGTACATATCGTCCACGCTGTTTCTGAAACTCCCACGGGAGAATCTTGTACTTTTCCCTGAACCTTTTTCCATCTGTATTTTTACAAAGTAACACTCTGCGCATCAGACATGCAGCTGACCTGGATCGAGTACATGATAATTTTGAAGCAGTGGCAAGCAAAGGTCTTGCCCTCCCAGAGAGAGTGGCTGTCGAGATGCCTGGAAAATAAACAAGAGAAGATGATGCACTGATGGAGAATGAACTCACTGCAATGAACTCAAAGAGCACACTCCCACGTCGTTCCAATTTTGAACTGGCTGCTAGCCATCACTCAGTTTCATAGCATTTTGCCATGAGGTTATGTATGATTTAATTTAAGTCATTAGTTTTAGCTGAATACATGGTGCCCCCAGCACAAACTCACATAAGCACTGGCGTGATAGCATTCTTGATGTTGCCATAAGCCGCACGTCCCAGAAGCTCCCGAAAACATCGTTCTGTCAGCTCAGCCGCACTGTCTGCATCCCTCTCAGAGACTTGTGATGGTGGCAGCGGTGGGGGTGACTGGCTGGGGGGGGGCGTGAGGTACATGAGTCATCATTACACGTGTGTCAGTACACGGGTGTCGTGTGATCAAATGTACTTAGTCACTTGATCGCCTACATGCGACAGCCCCCGGCACAGTCATCGCTGTGACACAAGCAACAAGAATTTGTCATTTTTCAATCTCTATCGTTCCCCAGCGGGGAGGCGTGCATGGAAAAAAAAGGCCTCAGATGCACAATATGCCTTGGCTTCCTCCGACAGCGCCTATAAATCCCTTTTGAACTGACAGTCTTACTTTAAATACATCTCTACCTTCATAATAATTCCAGTCGATACATATTGGCTTTTTCTCTTTTTTCTCTTGACAAATTTTACTCCCATTTCACTTCTCTTGATAGCTGCATTGTGATAATGCAGCTATTAACAGTTACAAATTGGAATTCTGTGCTGTCTATTTATTGTCCTGTTGATTATTGTTTGTATTGTATTGTTTTTTTTTTGATTTTGTTACTGCACTTTGTAGCGTCTTATATTGGGGTAAATCCTGTCAACCGCCTTCTGCAACTGCACAAATCATAGAATGTTTACATCTCTGCACTATTTATTATCTCTGCACTTTTTATTTACTGTCTGTTTGCACCTTGCACAATCTGTTACTGTGATGTTAAATGTACTATATGTTACTATATGTTGCACCGGGGCCATGGAGAAACGTTGTTTCATCACTCCTTGTACATGTATGATGCTGCTGATGAGAATAAAGTAACCTTGAACCTAGATAAATTAAAAACGATTAGTAAGATAAGATATTATGGTAAAACTTTCTATGAATGCTGCATATACAAGAATCTATAAACACATTTATAACACATTATAATACATTAATAAAGCATTATAAACATGGCTATAAATATTAAGAAAAAGGCATAACACATTATTGCCATGTTTATTATGCATTATAAATACTTTATGAAGCTCTCAACTAGAATACACTATAGATACTGTACCTTCATAATGGAGTACAAAGCATCCTCAATTCTTATACTGACAATTATTTAGCTTATGAAGTATTATAAACAACATTATAATGTCTTATGAAGACACTGTTAGGTTTTACTAATTATACCAACCATTATAATGCATTATGAATGTATCTATAATACATTTTAGATGAAAGCATCAAGTAAAATGTTACAGATATTATTAAGATTTTATTTGTCCAATTATTCTAAAAAGTGAGATGAGAAAAGGCTAAATTTTTTCCTGCTGTTTTAGATCATCGAAAGTAAATCCATCTATACATTCGTCTATCCATCTATTCGTATTCGAATTGCTTATCCTGGGCAGGGACCTGGAGCCCATCCCAGGCTGCACAGAGCACATGGCTGGTGTAGGAAATTTGATGCTTTAATCAAAGGCTTTGTAATGATATACAGCAAACCACTGATGTATAATATTTACCACATACCACATGTAAGTTTTGGAGTTCCACTGCATTTTGCTAAAAATTGCCTGAAAAGTAATAATTAATTGTGCAAAGTAAAAATGTAATTTGATGCAGTGTGACAGCCTTCAAAATAACTCTTCAAAGTCAGTCTGCACTCTCTCGGGGACACTGACACCATTCGTGTTAGGCCTTCACATTAATGTTATTACCAGCTTATGAAGAAAAACACTGAAAGAGGCAATGAGATGCAATCTAGAACGATCTGTTTGGTTGTGAAGTATTACTCCTCTAATATTCCTCACTTAAGAAATGTAACAGCCAGCTGAAAATCGTAAATTTTACTCTGTGTCTGTAATTCTTGCAAAGCTCTTGCTGTTTCATTTGTCAAATGAAACAGTTCAATAATATAGTATATATCATTTTGTGAGCATTTCAAAAGATAATAGATTTCATCCTTACGTTACAGTACTTTAGGGTACATTGCACTCCTTTTGTCAGTCACATTCATCTACTAGTATATTCAATCACAATGATAAACAGAAAATGCCAGAATCAAGTGTTTCAGAAATGTGTATTCTTCCAGATGATTTATCTCATGCTGCAAATAGCACTACATTCCAGTTAAGAGCATACGGACCTAATGCATTAACCAGTAGACTGCCAGTCATTATAACCGTATGAGGACACCAACCTCTCTCTGCCCCCTTCCTGCTGGAGGTTGAACAGCAGCGACGGTACAATCTTATCCATGTGTCGTGGGTCCCAGATGTTGGCCTGAAGCTCATCGTTCACAGTCTTCCTCACCACTCCCTGCAGACCCCGGATCCCCGCCATGCGGATCCTTGGAGACGGACGGGGAGATCTCGCTGACTTCACACTAGATATGCTTTCGACTTTTGGATAAACATGCAGCAAGAAAATGTCCTGAGAGACAAAGCTGGGGTGACTGAAGGATCTCTCTGTGCAGTGGGCAAATAGCGTTCTTAGAAACATAAACAGGATCGATTTTAACAGTTATGAGGTAAGTTAACTAAGTAACTTTGGCATAAATCTGGTTTAGCTGCTTAGAAACACAGCCTAAGGTCAAAAACTCTTCTACATGACTCACTTTGTCCGGATTTCAGGGTCGTCATGCGTGGAGTGACACATTTCGCTGAAGCGGAACACAAAGAAATCATAGCTGCGATGATATGAGGGAGTGTCTTCCTCGATGTTGGCAAACTTCACGAACTAGATGGATAAAAGGGTTAAATACTTATCGCCAAAAGAGTTCCGTGTACAGGACACCACAGGACGGCACAACTGCAACTGTAATCCATTACATTTTATTGTGCGTCATCTGAATTATGCTTCATGGAATTAATATCAAAAAAATCAAAAAATAGTTTACGTACTGTTGCAAACAAGTTGCAAATCAGCTATTCTTTTTGACAGCGGTGGAATCAAGCCAAATTTTACAGGTGAACAACCCTATAAATGTATCCATCGAGCCCTTCAGACCATGCAAATATATCTCATATAAAATTTCCCTTTATATTTTAATAAACGGACGCACATCAGACTAGACAGAGCTAAAACAAATTTGCAATGAGATATTTAAACACGGCGCCATGACAGCTCAGCCGGATCCAAACACAGACTTTGTTTCTGCTGAATGCTGCAGTTTCTCGGCGAGCTGGTCTCAGATTCTTCCACCTCCCAAATGGATGCCCTTTAAGAAACTTTGATTTGTCCTAGTTGAGTGAATCTGAGCAGGACCCCTGTGATGAACTGGTATAAAGCAGAAGCCATGCCATGCTGTGACCCAAATTCAAGAACCGCCTACCGAAAATGAGTCGATGGCATTTTATGAAATAGCCTGGACACTGTAGCTTTCTTGTTATGACAAGGAAGAAGAAAAGTCCGTCTAGCAGTTCATCTTCTCCGTCCATAAAATTCTTTCTTAATTTCAGAGTCTTTTATGCCATTCAACCAGGAGTAAATGAGATATCAAAATAAGAATTTGCAAATATAAATGCTTTATTTAGGATGCAAACCGATTACCTCTTTATCTCAGAGGAGAACTAAATGTATACAGTTTGCAATGAAAACTGTTACAGTTTGTAACATTTCAAAGCTTATTTTTTAGGCCCCAAGGGAAATAAATAAAAAGGCTACAGCAAAAATGATATCATCTTCCCGTAATATAGCAGCATTCCTGCCAACACCTAGAGCATTTTGTTGTGCTGTCTATTTAGATGCCGTAAGGGATTCCTGTACATATCAGAAGTGTAGCTGTGAGCCCCTGACTGGCTGGCCTAGATCCACCAAAGCAATCTCTCTTTAATCTTTCAGCTCCATATCTCAGCCTCTTAGAATAACTACAGCATGGACATGGACAAATGCGGAAAATATAAAGGAAACGTAACAGTTCTGGTTGTTTCTTTCTTGAGAGGTTTGTACAACATCTAATCCAAATTATTTCTTTGATGGATATTTTGATGACTGTCAGATAATGTCAATTACACTGCTGAATTACACTTGTATACCTAAAAATATGGTTATGTGTAACAAATGTTGCATATTTAACCTATAGGCTATTTTTTTAAGTTTATTGATAATCTGAATGCCTTTTAGTGTGATTCATTTGTTCCCTCTTGCCACTTAGCGTGGTGATCTGTAGTAGTGGCAATAAAATACTCTCCGTATCCAAGAAGCACAATTGTATGCATTGTATGTTATATTGTACAAATATTTTACTATGAATTTATAAGTATCCAGACAAGGTTAGATGAACAACCAAAATGTTGCCCTTTTTTCCAAATAACTTTTTTGGAGTGTGTGTAAGTATGCATTTCCTGTGCCTTGTGTCCTGTGTTTAATGGGATAGGCTGTCAGCCAACACCGCCATAGGTTGTTGGGAGATGGGTGGGTGGATGGATCGATGCATGAAAACTTTTGGCCAGTCATTCCACAAATTAGCATTATACCCTCTGGACAAATTGATAGAAGGCGAAAAGAGGTTTGAGCTTGTGAAGTGGCCTTTCTTTCACTATCCTCTCAGCAACTTCAATGAACTAACATTAGAGAGGTGATGTCAGCGGCTTCTAGCTGGGAATCTGTGTGGGAGAAGCCGCGGCAGGGTGGTACCGCGAGCCGGAAAAGCGCCACCCACCGAGTTCGTGCCCAGAATCTGCAGGTTGGGCTTATCGGCCTCCAGCAGCTTGCGCACCATCTTCAGGAAGCTCTCCACAAACAGGTTGATGCTCTGGCAGTGGCAGGCCATTAGCAGCTGATCCAGGGCCTCCATGGCGATGCACACGTACCTGGAGAAACAGGCAGAAGCAGCTCTTCAGCTGGACCCAGCTAATCATTTTTTGTGCTAGGCGTGTTTACCGAACATTATGGAAACGTTGAAAGGGTCCGGTGTTCCTGATGTTCCCAGAATGCTATCCCAGTACTACAACTATATATTACTATCCATCCCTACATTTTCTATAACTGCTTATCTTGTTCAGGGTCACGGGGGGTCCAGAGACTACAGGTGCAAGGCTGGGAGCAACCCATGATGGGGTGCCGTTCCATCGCATGCTACACTCATGCACCAGTCACTCACACATGCACAACTGCAGGCAGTTTAGGAACTTCAGTTAACCTCAGCATGTTTTTGGACTGTGGGGGGAAACCAGAGTACCCGGATGTAACCCCACGACGACACGAGGAGAACATGCCAACTCAACACATGCATAACCTTGCTGGAGACTCAAGCCCTGGTCCCAGAGGTGTGAGGTGACAGGGCTAACAACTGCCCCCAAAATAAAGCTAATATTGTATGAAACAAAGGACCTGGAAGAGCAGGGGTTAATACTGTGGCATTTCTCCTCTAAGGTCATGGGTTCAAAGTTGGATGAAGTATGGACTATTATGAAATTTTATTTCTCAACATTAATTACATTAATAGCATGCTCATTAAATAATGTTACCATGCCAACGTTGACAGAACCTTTGTTAAAATGTAAAATGCGGAAATTGAATTGGTTCTCTGCCAATTTTGAGAAGATATTTACAAAGTTCTGGAAGTGTTCCCTGTTAGCTGGGAATGAGGCAGCAGCTTTTAGCAAATGCAAAGCTAAATACCATTGCTGCCCACTGCGTGTGTGTCAAGATAAACAATGGGTTTCCTGCTCAATGCCGATCAGCAGGGTCTGTTTGCCTATTTACGGTACTGATTTTGCTTGTGTTAATGTCTCTTAAGATGCTCCCATAGGCTCAGCACACCACACACATTTTCAATTTTGTATTTCCTGGCTGATCTTGCTAAAAATCAGCCGCAGATTAAAGTAAGTAGTAAATTGTCAGGGGTTATTAGGTTAAAATAAAACTAATTTTCATTGCTCTACTTGGAAAGGACCAGTAGGTTTTTTTTTTTTTTTGGAAAGGTAAGTGCTGGAATATAGTACCAAATTTTTTTAGGAATTATTTTAAATTTATATTCCACTTGAAACCTTTTAAAATAAATAATTAATTTCTGGTGTTTGTGATAGCATAGATTTTTTTTTCTACACAATAAACCCACAATTTATCGATAGCTCCTAGTGCAATGCAAGTACTGTAAAAGATTTTGCATCTTCATGTTTGTAGCATAATTAGCATTTCAAATCATACACATAGTGTGGTCTGTTGCTCTTTGCTGAGAAAATATTATTATTATTTTATTTCCCAAAAAAGGAATTAAACTTTTAAGCTCATAAAATTAAAAAACACACATTTTTTGTGGAACTGAAGGCTATTTTCTTAGGCGTGACTTTTCAGCGCCCCGCTGTTTACCCATATCTGTGTCGGGCCACATCGCGGGATAGCCTTTCCGACAGGTAGGCCCCAATGCGGTCCAGCTTCTCCGGGGCCGAGAGGGCGTAGAAGGTCAGCTTCTCCATATTTGCTTTTACTAGTCCATCCTGAACACACAACAGCAGGACAGAATATATATTACTTTTGCTTATTTAACAGACCCTTTCATCCAAAGCAAAGCACAACTGACTCAGCAGAGTCAGCCAGTCCCTGGAGAAATTGAAATTAAGGGTTTTGCTCAAGGGCCCAACAGTGAAAGCACTGAAAGCCAACCATGGGACTTGAACTGGTGATTGATTACAAGCACAGAACCACACACCACCCGGTTATTGTATTTATACACTCCAGAAGTATATATAAATTATACCGATGGCACAATATAATTTTTCGTTTGCGATAGTGATATTAAAATTTTGAGTATATGCTGATACTGATATCAATTGCTTTTTAACAATTTGTCACCCCAGATTTTATAATTAGGAGTCCATTTTGGACCACATATACTACCTTTTAGTCACTTTAATACAGTATATATGTTGCCAACAATGTCCACTGGCCTTAACAAAACCATTACACATACAGCACTAAGAAGCAGATCTGCATTAACACTGCTCTTAATGTGGAGCCCATAACAACTATAACTATAACGACAAACCAATGCCTTCACCACTGCGAGGAGGAGAATTCAAGAAAACGAGTAATACTACTGCTTCCCATTACTCTGTGAACAACAGATTGTACCCGATTCAGTGTCTACAAATACAATGGCTTTACTGCTTTCCTTGCCCATGAATTCTTCTTTCATGTCATGGGGATTTGTAGGCTGTGAAAGCCATGTGAGGGATAAAGGCAGAGGCAGAAAGAAACCCTGTGGGCTGAGGTGCTGATAACAGGGATGCTAATGACAGGGATGCTATTGACACAGCTGCGAACAGCCTAGACTCAGACCCATGATACTGAATCCAGAGCTAACAGGGCCCTGTAAGTAACCAATGAGAGGCCTGCATGAAGCAATGGACCATCCTGAGATTCTGATGTATATTTTCTAATATTTTTAAGTGTTCGGTGATGCGTACAATGTTTTGGAGTGAGAATTTTTACTCCAAATACTCCAATACAAGTAGAGTTATCTGAAATAGTCCTATAAATCAACAGCTTCTTGAAATTAAATTTAAATTTAAATTTAAATTACGACACAAATGTAAATTTATGCAGCTGGGTTTGACTGGGGCTAAAAACTACATTAAAGCATAGGCATTTATTTCTGGCTGAAAACTTTAACAGTGGTGACAGGCCTTAATTTCTGGTTTTCCTCGTTAATTACATGGTAGAGGAATACTCTATCTGAAGAGCAGCATTTAAAATGTTACAACTTCAAATAAAATAACATGCTTTTAAGATCTCTGACGTAAAAAATGACCAGACTGCGAGGTGGTATGACATAAATGATGGGAAGCAGACTGAATTACCTCTGGGTCTTCCGGAAAGATGTTATCAACGAGCCTCTTGTATCGGGGTCTCAATGCCCCACAGCAGCCACAGACCCCTTTAATATACCGAGGAAATACAAAGACATGCATGTCAGTGAAGTGTTATTTGTGGTGACATTAACTCCTTGTTGGATAATTGTTGACTACTCAAACAAACACGTATCGCATATTTTGATTATTGATGATTGCTACATCGCAGAACTTGTTGTACTTGGACGACAGAAGAATCCATGCTGGCTTATCGAGGTCATATTTGCCATCACAAATCCAAGGGAGCAAAGGAATTAACTCAACTTTGGACTTTGATAACACAAATTTCCTCACAGAAATCCCTCTGTGCGGACGCTCAAGTTCATATTACCCAATTTACTTACGTAATGTCACACACAGATGTATCTATGCCACGGAAAACATTTACAATGGGTAAAAAAACACAACAGGTGACCAATGTGCTCAGATGATTATTCTTTTAACAGAAAACTGACACAGAAAAGTGACAGGACTCTGGGTTCCACTGAATACGACAAAGACTCATTGATGAAACGCTGCAGTTTACTGTTCTTCTTGCTGTACTTAAAGCAGAAGATTCCAGAGCAAGTCCCAGATAAGAGTCTTTATCAAATTAGCATCTCTTTCGTTGCTTTCCAGAGGTGACGCTATAATCATTACCTACACACCTCACAATCGTGTTTTCACGAAGTCAGTGGGTGGGTGCGTGAGTCACCAAGGAGACCGCTGCCGGGGTGTCAAGCATCCGAGCCACAGGGATAGTCCCACTTCCCCACAAACATGGGACATCAGGATGCGAGAGGTAGTTCATACTGTTAGGAGTTCCACCCACTCATTTGAAAACATCACTTTCCGAGGAAAAAAACGGCGATAGCATTATAATTACTGATTCAACAAGTATCATGGTAAGATCTAGCTCTGACGAGAGAATATGAGCTCTGGATCTAGTGGGAACATGCAAGAGAAAGGTGAGTTTGAAAGGATTCAAAGGAATGGTGAGCTCAGACAGACCATAAGGGGGAGGTTGGATGCAGCCTCCACAAGCCTGTCATGTGTATCTTAAACATTAATAATTACAGATACACACACATAAAGTTTACAAAATGGGGAACAGGAATTTCTTTTTAAAACAGACATAACTGTGCATGACCCCATACGTTATGTACTGTAAATCACATGTAGACCCCATGTTGACATTTATATTTTTCTATTTATTCCATTTATTTGTGTGCACTTTGCTGTGTATCGGCTCAGCTTGTGACACGGCTAGAAACAGAGAAAAACAGATCATAAACATAATATTCCAGCTGGTGTAAAACCAGAGCTGATGCATCATTGTTGGTGATCATAAACAGTGACACGAAAATGATTTTTATCCATCCCACTGTGGTTCTGTGTCAAGCTACAATGAGATACAGCAAAACAGAATCTATAGCGAAACAAACAACTTAGCTTTCAGCTCTGGCACCAGTGCAGCGAAGATGCCCTATTTGGCTACTGGGAGCCTACATTAGTGTACATTCAAAGGCTTCACTGAGAACTTACAGCAGAAGCCATGTTTAGTCATTGGTCCGGCTATTTGCCCATCAGCATTTTCATTTCACAGGTTAGCATCAGCGAGGATGAAGGTCCCCCTCATAACAAAGACCACAAAAACACAATTTGGATTTTACAACCAGTAACAACGCCAGGCTCATCGGGACTACTCAGAAATTCTAGCTGAGAACCATCATTTCAAAGTGTGAAAGTTAGTTAGTCACTATGCTAAAATGACTCACATAAATCTGTGCTTATTTTACATTCAGGGGATTTTTTTTTCATCCAGTATGCCATGAAGAATTCTTCAGTATTATAAATATTGTAGAGAAATAAATTATCTAAGACAAACATGGCATTTTAAGAAAACGGATCTTTGTGTTTCCTTTGTCTGCCAAAAAATGCCTCTTGACTGTTCGTTTTAAGCCAAGAAAAGGCATTTGCTACATATATTTTCCCAAAATAATGTTGCATTAATTCTTCTGAACGGGTATATATGTAGGTAAATATTACTGTTAATATTCAAAAACATAGCTAATCTGAACACCATTTTTCCTTTAGGTTCATTCCATCCATCCATATATCCATCCATATATCCATCCATCCATCCAGTTCAAGATTATTAGTGAGAACTAAAGGTTAGCCATCTCAGTAGGATATGATCATCCACCCATCTACTGTACCAATCACTACAGTATGATGAGTGGGGGGTGGGGGGTGTTAATTCCGATCCTGCCAGCACTGGGCACAAGGTAGGGGCACATCCTGCATGGCAAGTCAGTCCATCCAAGTGGAATGCGCCTCTTTTTGCTCATTTCCTTTCAAAGTTATGCAGTTTCTTCCTTCCCTAATCTATAAATCTTCTATGTCAGTCCTCGGCTTTCGAGTGGAAATGCCTACTGCAGCTAAAAAAGCAGGAGGGAAATATGCAAAAGCCAGCTGCGTCCTGCTCACTGCTCCTTACCTTATGAAGATCATCTGCTGGCTTCGGATACTGTTTGGTGCCACAATTTACACATTACACCCCAGTGTCTGTTAATATCAGGTAAACTGGCTCATCCAAACCATGTATTATTTCACAGACCAGAAGAGTGGTGAGTACGTTTTAAAAAGACTCTGATCATATTTTTAGCAAAGTTGAGGTCTTTGCTGAAACTGCAAACTGCAATGTTATGATTTAGGTCCACTATTGCCTCATATGTAAAGCAAATATGATATGGGGCATTATATAATCAAGAGGTGTATATCATATTATGGGGGCGGGGGGGGGGGGGGGGGGAGAGTGTGGTGGTCAGACAACTGACATCTCTGACATTACAGATACCTGTGTTGACATTCTGGACAACATTGTCGATTGGTGTGACCTGAATCACTGGCAGCTCAACATTTCTATGAAGACCTGGTGGCAGACCTGGGGAAATCACGGTCTCTGGTCACCCCCCGCCCCCTGTCCATTCCAAGAAAAGAGCTGGACATTGTCCAAGACTACAAGGATTTGGGTGTCCACCTTACAGGTAGCTGAGTGTCCACCTTACTCAATGCATTAATTAACCACAAACTACATCTTAATTACAAGATATAGTGAATATGTACTTAGCAGCAAGTCATTGTGCTTACTGTTAACTTAAAAATTACTTAAACATCATTTTAAAGTGTACATAGTCATTATCTACCTACTAGATATTGCTGATTATAATTAAAGTACTTGCATAGATATAGGTATCTACTTTTAACCAGCAAATACTTCAGATTAGTACATTAATTAATACAACTAACTGATAAGTTCCCACGTATCCATTTACTTTACTTTTTACCCTTTATTAGTTGTGTCCCCTTCAAAAAAAAATTCAAGACATTTCTATTCACACTCTGTTGTCACAGTCAATATCTCTTAGCATCTTTGCGTGGTCCACTTGGAATTTGTTTTATTTCTTTTCTTCTAAGAGGGCAACTAGGAGGGCTAGAGCATGAAGTAGCTGTAGATAAAAAGCCCTCTCACCCCCATACCGATGTTCAATGAGTTAAGAGAGGTTTCTGAGCCCACCTCACCATGGTTTAGCATTTGCTGGTTCAGAAGGTTCAGAATGTGCTGTTTATGTAAATGAAATAAAATCCAGACACAAATTAAGATGCAAATGTATAAAAGCATATCTGTCAAAAACAAACCAGTATTGTCATTATTGTGGAATGCTGTGAGGAGTGAACCATAGTACTGCATTATCACTTGATGCAACTGTTCTTCTGTGACTCAAATATACTTTAAAAGAATTACTTGCAAGAAATAAATACATGAAGAGCTTCATGAATAGAGGAGGCAGAAGATAAATGACATTTACTTTAGATCTGATTACACATGCCTGGGAATGATTATATATATCAGCGTGTGACACATCTGAGTTATTCTACTGTAAGGTTTATATATTATACAGTATGTTGGATTATGTCCAAAGTGATATATTCAGGGGCGATTCAAGGATTCTTTTGTGGTAGGGGGTATAGGAGAGGCCATAATTCATACAGAGGGGCCAACATTACCATTAGCCAATGATATGTTTTGAATCGATGAGTGACAGCGGAGGGGGAACTCCAAGAGCCAATCAGCTCTCGGCTGGTGCCAGCACCCTTCTAGCCCCGCCCCTGTATATACCCCAGCATATATGTGCATGATTCACATTATGGAGGAGCTGAAGCTGATAAGGCGACGCTATTAATAATCAGTGAAACTTTTCGACAGTGAGGTAATCCGTACACCGGAATCCCAGGAAGCCAAAACAGCAGGAAAAGAATTCCGGTCACCAGCAACGGAAAGCAGGAACATACTCCAGGGAGGCCAGCAGTGGCTGGAAGAATGTGGATCACAGACTTTTCATCCCTTTAAAGCAAAATGCCTCACATGTCTGCTACCTCTGTCCAGGGCAATTAGCTAGATTGGAGTAACCCATCCATTCCCCGAGAGGGGAAGCGAAAGCTGATTATCAATCAAAGACAAGGGAAAACTAATTTCCAGGGCTGAATGCATTAGCAAAGTCCTGCATTTATTAACCTCCTTCCTGCCAAGAGATAAAAGAACCGCTCCAGATAGAGCTGTCAGATTCATACAAGTGAACAAATTGAAAAAAAGCTAACATATGTGTGGTTATACACTATGAGGGACAGGATGCTACTATTTAATTTCCAATGGTAATCAAGCCACTGGATCTCTGTGTTTACCGTATGGTAGCTTGTCCGGGTCAATAAATGAGATAGTGGGTTGTAGAGAATCAAAGGCCTAGTAATGTGATAGGGATCTGCAACATGACTATGAAGATGCAGTGGGGTTAATCTGGTTCTGTTGTCATATCTCAGATAGCATGCAGGTTACCTCTGAATCACTGTTTAGAAACTGAGCATAGCATTGCAACAGTCAGCTCAAGAAGGAATACATGTATATCATTTATGGCAAATGTTTATTTCTGAAGGACCAGATCAGTTTGCATGTCCGCAGAGATGGAAGACATTCCGATAGCATAACTTAGGTCTCCTTCGTGAATGTGAATATCCACTGAAGAAATACGGAATAAAGAATATTTAAAATGTAGTAACTCATATACACCAGACCTGCACGATCATTATATCTTTAATAAGCATTTATAAAACATTTATACAAGCAGCGGGTATCATATTGCTTTTAATTTTTAGTAAATGGCAGAATGTGAGATTAGACTGTGTTCTGTGACTGACTTCTGATCATAGCAAAATTTAAATGTGATGTAACAATGACCAATTGTCTGGGCTCCCATTGTTTGTGTGGTAAAGAAGACATTTATATTAGTAAGCAAGCAAAACCTAATGATTTTAACATTTACTACAGTCGAGTGCAGTCTTTTGATGGAGAGGGGAAAAAGGAGGTCACTTTTAAACCGTTCTTATGGGGCAGCTTACTAAGCATGCTGGCATCCCATGTGTTAATGCTGCTGTATTCAGTATCACAATTGGCACCAAAGGGTTCAGTTAATCTCCAGGGTTGACTGACGCAGTGACAGGTTTGCTTTCTTCAGGAGGTTCAGAGGCAGGAAGGGGGCAGGTCACACGCACCAGCTGTGCATCTGATCTAGGTTCAATATTTTCTGTCACCCCAAAATCATAATTACCTGTCTGAATGACACGCGACAAGTGGTACGACGGACTTGGAAATATAGACAAATAACGCAACTGGGCTGCCGACTTTTCAGCACTCCTGTGCCATTATTTGACAAAGAGACGAAAATCACATTTCCAATTTCTTCCATTTCAGTAGAAATACACTCAGAAGAAAAAACAAATTCATTCTCAAACCTACTGATGGAGCTTCCCTGGCCTGACCTCAATACAATACGGATTGGAACGGAGGCTACAACACAGAGAGACAGTTTGTAAGAACAAGTCTCACTTTGGAATTTCACGGAAGAAAGCATTCTACGGCAGTCACGTAAAATCACAACATCAGTGTAACTCATAAGCACAGAGCAAGTGGCGCATTACTCAAACTGTCATGAGGAATGGCACTACTGAAATGCTGACACAGAGGGGAAAATCTGTAATATAATTTGTGTTATTGCTCAGACATGTTACGTAGGCAAGCAGAAAAGCCATTAGTTTTGAGCAGCTTAAATACCTTATTAAAAACATCACATATATTGCTACAAGATATTCGTCTCCATCAATTACAAAATAATCAAGCAGATGAATTATTTTTTTTTAAATGACTGCGTAGAAAGTCTTATTATTTAGAAGTATGTCGTTATTTTAACACTTAGGTAATACAACACAGTTTATTACAAGAGCATAGAAGCATAAGTAATCTCGCTGATGGGAAAGCTTTAACAGTGATTCAGAACTGATAGAGGAGAGTGAAGTAACTCAAAGAGTAGTGTGCACTATAGTGATGAAACATGCAAGCATCTACTGATGAAGACTGATGAAAACTGTCCTTACCATACATCGATAGGAATGCAGGCGAAGTTCCCTCCGCTTTTCGACTCGAGCTCTTCTGCCGTAGCCGAAGAGACGCTCACATGCGCACGCTCGGGAGACATGCAGGCGCACACACACATACGCGCGCGATCACACCGCCAAGCACCCTGCGTGTGATCAGACTGAAATGACCTTGGATTTACCCAGTAGCGCCGCGGAAAGCTTAGCCTTTGAAGGACAGTGGTGATTTCACACACACAGACGCACACGTGGTCTCTGCCCTACAGGGACACCGCACACACGCGCGCACTCGTGCGCTCCCTCCCTAACCGGTGCATCGCCCCCCCCCCCCCCCCCCAAGTGTTTGAATGCAGCCAACACACGGAGGAGCTTAGATGAGGAGTGCTCCTTCACCAGAAGAAGAAATAGGAGAGGAAATTAGTCACTCCTTCTATCTGATCTCCCATCAACCCATTTAAATCAAGCCTTAAGTCGCTGCTGTGATTCTGGCATCAAATCGGAAATCTTACACCGCTTCAAATACTGCTAGGTAAACAATCTCTGCTTATAAGATGGTCTCAGCAGCTGCTTTCTTTTGACTACTCGGTTCTTTACCTCCGTTTCAAGTGGATGTTATCATACATTTCTGTACGAATCAGATATAAAGAAATAAAGCCCCTAACCAGCAAGTTATCCTTAAACCTCTAGCCCAGTGGTTCTCAAACTCGGTCCTCGGAACCCACTGCCCTGCTTGTTTTCCAGCTCTAGCCAAAAATCACAACACTGCGTGCCGCTGTCTAATTTCAGCTCCCCTACTTTGAACTGAATATGCTTCTCTAATAATTAACTAATTCCCCAATGGTTTAATCACATTTTCCAGTTTGCATTAATTATATTACATTTCTCAATAACTCTTAGACAGCTTAGTTAATCTAATTGTTAAAATGGATCCGATGGACACAGTTCCGGGTACAGTTTATAATGATGACACAAGAGAACATCGAAGTGGCTCGTCACAGAAGCGCATCTCTCATAATGCCAACGTCACCTGAGGCTTTATGGGAATACAGCCCGATTGTGCGATTTATTATTCTGAGATAGTAATCTGATGACAGTATTGTGGATTAAGTTGAATTTTTTAAAGGATATAACTATATCTTAAGCACAAGAGCTGATCAAATGTTTTATATGTAAGTTGGGTAGAATATACATTATGTATTTTTTATTATTATATTTTAGATCCTTATTTTTATTTTCTTTATTTCCTTTATTCGATTCGTGCTACTGTACTAACCCAGCTAGCATTGGTTCGTTGGGCCGACGTCGACTGTTGGTCGTTATGTCGATGGTCAAAAGCGGACGTCGACGCAACGTCTGGCCAACATAATGGTCTACATAATGAAAATAAGATTTTTGGATATTATTGTTTGTTAGATACACTAACTGCCTTTTAATACGCTAATTTCCTTTCTTTCTGAATCTATGAAATACACTTGATGTCGTCCAAATTTTTCGTCGGCGTAACTTCTGGCAGACGTCTCATAGACCTTTACTCTATGTCCAAGATCGAATTTATACAGATTTCTTTTCAGATCAAGATGAACTGTACAACCTATACCTCCACAGAAAAAGTTTAAAGGATTCCATAACAATCCCTTTTCTTCGTTGGCTTCATGTCCTGACAACGTCGGGTATTGACTAACTCATGGTCAGTCCCGGACGTTGTCCGGACGTGCAGCCAACGTCCAGAATGTACAGTATACCACAACCATGGCAGCTGTTTTTTTATATGTAAATGTTTTCACGTGTAAATTACACTATTTTACAAATCTTTGTTTTATGTCTTATCTTATAGTTAATTATTTACTAACTATTTATTTATTTTATTATTTACAATATTTGTAACCTGGGTTACAGACGCGATGAACGTCTGTCGGTAAGCTGACGAAAACTTTCAACAGGATCAAGTTTATTTATTAGACACGCCTTGATAATAGCAATATAATTAAGTGTCTAAATAATCCTTTGCGAGTTTGCATGTTGACCTATGATGAACTCTTTAATTGGCAATTGAGGTTGGCACAACGTGCATTTTACGTTAGCTGCAGACGTTGAGTTGACGTAACCCAGACATTGAAAGTAGGTTGGCACATGGTCCCCATAATGTCCGTGGGACGTTGGTTTTACGTTGGCCACAGGGAATTGCACACATTTGCTTATCACTACTTGGGCCGTCGTTATGTCCGACATTCTACCAACGTTGGGCCAACGTTAAATGTTAGCTGGGAAACACTATTTAAACACATGTATTAGATATAAACCGCAAAACTGTTAATATTCTGTATCCAAACTGGACAGTCCGCCTTCTACATAGCTCTCTTGTTTGCTTATGCTCCTGCCTTAACTGTGCGGTTTGCTAGAGCATGGGAAAAACAAGATTAGTGTGTCGGGTCGCTCACCGATGCCAACACAACGGTCCACCAGATTGCTACAGTCTAGCACCAGCCTGCGAGAGCCCAGCAGGGTGAACATGGGCATCTCTCCAGTACACACTGGCAACCGGGATGCTCAACCATCCTCTCGGGACCAGAACTCACCCAGCAGCTTGAAGCCTGCTGTGCTGTTTGCATTTGGTCCGAGGAGATCCCCGGAGTGACCTTCAGTCAGTAGAACTCAATAATGAAAACAACAGGGAGTATTTGGGAACAGCGGCGTCAGCGTTGACAGACAGGCCCCTCACACAGCTAGTGCCCCCCCCTCCCCCTCGCTCTCTTTCTTTCGCTCTCTCTCTCTCTGCTGAGCTCTCACTCCGGCTGGGGGAACAAGCCTGCGATAGCCCGGTTCATTATCGATTCACAGTGAAGAATCAGCACGAGCTTTGGTTCTCAGCACATTTAGACTCCCGGGGGTGATGTACCGCTAACAGCTCGTTTTAAAAAGCCGCGGAATTTGTAAACAAGCGGTCCATGGGAAAAATTTGCATCATCAAAGAAACAGATGTTAATTTTTTTATGACGTTTATGAGAACCGTGAGGGAATACCAAAATAAGGTTTTGCCCACAAAACAAACCAGCCACACATTCATCTTCCAACCTCTTATCCAGTGGTACTCAAACTTTGTCCTCGGGAAAACAAGCAGGACAGTGGGTCCCGAGAACCGAGTTTGAGAACCACTGCAATACACTGTTGTGTGGGAGCGGTCTGCACCTGTCCCAGGCAGTAGAGGGCGCAATTAAGGCAGGGACACCCTGATGGGTGAACAATATTTAAGACAGGCACTGATACGAAAACTCAAATATTAATACAAGATAGGCCTACAGTAAAAAAAAAAAAAAATGTGAGAACTAATATATATTCCAGCATTGTTTCAAAAAAAGTATTTCATGAGAATATCGAACAACTTAACTCGTAGAATTTCATAATCTGCCAGCTGCCTTGGATAGATACAATACACGGGTATAGAATAATTAAATGAATAATTAAAATTATCATAACTATAATTATTTTGAAGCATGGTGTTTGTATAAAAATATTTCGGTGTAGCAATAATAGAATCTTCCACCTGTAGTCCAAAAACATGCGGCAAAATGAACGCTTATCAATAAATTGCCCGTAATGCGTGAGGCTGTGCCCTGCGATGATCTAGAGTGGCATTCACAGGGCGCGCCCTGGGCATCCTATGATAGTATTCAGACTCAGTGCAACCCTGTACTGAATAAGTAGTTATAGGTGCAGAAATACAAATAGACATACAAACAATTGTGTTCTAGAAATACGACTTATTAAAATATCGACTTATTAAAATATTTAAGTCACCAGCAGGGGGCAGACCTACCACTCACAAAAACATGACAACTTTCTAAGAAGGACAAGCAGAAAATGATCCGTATGGAAGTATGGGAGGTGTATGTTGCAGATATGTTGCAGATTATCCAGACTTGTAGATTGTAGCAAATCTAAAAGACAACAGGCTATAATAAAGCCATTTAATAAATGTTTACATTTTCTCTTAACCTCGGATGCTCTTTGGTGCCCTCCGTAGATGGTGTCGCCAACGACTGTAAATATTTGCTGTAAAAAAGATGGGAGTTATAGATTCTACTGGTCTCGTGTGTCATTCTAGCCTTATTAGTTTGTTTTCTTTAGTTTTTAAAAGTAGAATAATATGAGTTGTTTGGGTTTATTTATTTCTCTTTATTAGGGGTTCAACTTGCGCTAGTGACGAATCTGTGATATCCACTGCGTAATTGCTATTATATTTATCATAATAAACATAATAAACAATGTGATCTTATATATTTTGGTGGGAGGAAGAAATCTAAGGATATTTGTGTGCTTATTTTGATAAAAAGAGGAAATGGTTATCGTTACTTATAAGTATTTGTGTTGAATCTGCTTTAGTGAATCGGGAGATGCAAAAGGGGAGAGCGGATGAAAACATAAACGGAGAGGAATTGCTAACGCTGCTGTTACTGACAATGTAGCCGGCTGCAATGAAACCGTTTAATGGGTAACGTTAGCGAGTCATTTAACATTTCACAGACACAGAGCGCTATTTGGGCTGGCTAGATGGCTGCTTCCCTTCCTAGTTAAATCTGGTTAGTCGGCGAGCTGTTCAGCTAAGCTAGTTTCCCGTAGTTTCTGTCAAACGTGTCTAATAGCGCCATGGAGACCAATTTACAGAAGAGACGGGAAACTAAATCCCTCCGTGTGAAAGTCATCAGCTTGGGAAATGCAGAGGTGGGAAAGGTAAAGCTGTCTTACAGTAACCAATGTCGCCAGATCTGCAGGAATATAAAACTGCTTTTTATTGGTAATATGATATAAATGTTTTGCTGTCTTTGCAGAGTTGCATTATTAAACGGTACTGTGAAAAGAGGTTCGTACCTAAATACCTCGCCACAATCGGCATAGACTACGGTGTTACAAAGTAAGTCTCATTTTATAAACTGCTGCAATATAAAAAAAGAAGGGTCTAAATTTATGTTGTCCGTTTAAACTTTTTGAAGTGACACTGGCATGATCATTGCTAATTCTTTCTTTGGGTATTCTATACGTTTACCACCCATATTATTGAAATCCATAATAGATACTTTTACATTTATAACTAAATGAAGTAACAGTTAAATTTTTAATTTAATAAATATTATCTCAAAATCCATATTCTTTGTTCGATCAGTCGGAATCTAGGAACATTTTTTAATTTATTGCTACGGATTGTATTATGATGTAGTCAAAATGAAATCAAGCCATGCAGTTGATCTATTACAGTGCATAACCACTTATTTGTCATGATTCAATTACTCTTTTTTTTTATCTCTCTCTCAATTAATCAGAGTTCAAGTTCGGGACCGTGAGATGAAAGTCAATATTTTTGACATGGCAGGGCACCCCTTCTTTTATGAGGTCAGTCTCAGGATGTTACTGTTTTATTGCCTGGCATTGTTCACAAGGTTGCCATGATACGTTGTTACCGCCTTAAGCAGCGCTATGAAGCTGATATCGGCTGTCTTTTGGTCATATTTTTCCCGTGAGATATCACCAGCCCATTAGACAATTTTTACCTTTATTATTCTGGGTTATTTTTATGTAGACTTGCTTGTAAAAAAAAAGGTGAAGGTGACTTGAATTTACAGGATATGTCTGATATTAATTCACTAAAGGTATGTGCCTCTGTGTGCTGGGAGGCTATGCCTAAGATCAGAAGGGTGCTGGTTCACATCCCTGAGTCGGCGGTGTGATTTTACTGCTTTCTCAAAAAAATTGCACATCGTTTTACACAAAAAGGTAAATTAATAAAATGTTTAAAATTTAAGAACACTGCATATCTAAGAATGAAATAATGTATAGTGTACACGATGAGACATGCTGTCTTAGTTAATAGGCTATCCATCCATCCATTTTCCAAACCGCTTATCCTACTGGGTTGCGAGGGGTCCGGAGCCTATCCCGGAAGCAATGGGCACGAGGCAGGGAACAACCCAGGATGGGGGGCCAGCCCATCGCAGGGCACACTCACACCATTCACTCACACATGCACACCTACGGGCAGTTTATCAACTCCAATTAGCCTCAGCATGTTATTGGACCCCCCTAATATATATTATAATTATGGCCTTTGTCAACCCCTCCCCAGTACTGACTCCTTGGCTGTGATCTTGTCTTTGACTTGAAAGTCTTGGAATGTCCGCCAAAATGTCCTGTTTTTAAAATGTCCCTGAATCCGTTTTGTTCCTCGACATTGGTCCCGCAGGTACGGAATGAATTTTACAAGGACTCCCAGGGAGTCATCCTGGTGTACGACGTGGGGCTGAAGGAGAGCTTTGACTCCCTGGATGGCTGGCTGGATGAAATGAAGCAGGAGATTGGCTCTCAAACGAACATGGAGAACATCGTCTTTGTAGTGTGCGCTAATAAGGTTCTCCATTGTCCATTGTCTCTCTAATGCCTGTAGATTGCACCTTATTGACAGTGTGAGATGAAAGAGAAGGTCAATGGTTAGAAGAGCAAGCAGGAGGAACAAATACCAAAAACAAGTAGAAAATTCCTGAGTAATGGTAAAGTCTTAGAATAACAGTGTATTGTATCTAGTACTTAAATCCTCAGTCTGTTTGATTAAGCAAAGATCACTGCCCTTTGTTTTTACAGTAACAGGTGGTTCTCTCTTATATTGCATGTTCTTATGTGTCTTATTGCATTTTGCCTTTCATGAGGCTTCCCTATAATGCTCCATTGTTCCTCATGGCAGAGTAGCAGGATCATAAGTTATGTCGTTTTCACAGGTGGATCTGGCAAAGCGACGAGTGGTGGATGAGAGCGAGGGCCGACTGTGGGCAGAGAGCAGGGGATTCTTCTACTTTGAGACCTCAGCACAGAGTGGAGAGGGCATCAATGAGATGTTCCAGGTAGATTTCAGGTGTACAGATCGGTAGCAAAATGCGTGTCTGCCTTCAACAAATAGTATGGATGTTAGGGTCCTGTCAATGTTGTGGGATTGTGTGTTTAGGCGGGTGGGGGGTTTATGGCTGATTCGATCCCTGCTAATGTTGAATCCAAACCTGTTTATGCATTTATCTTGTATTGTCTTTGCAGGCCGCAGTGCGGCTCAGCAGGTTAGGCCTCTGTGCCTGTGATTAGAAGGTCGCTAGTTTGAGTCCCATCCTTGGCAGAATTGTTACATGTCTGTTAGGCTCTTAACTCCCTGACATGTTTCAGTGGCACCAGATAAATAGCTTTGCTCTCAGTTGTACCTGATTGTGTGTGTGTGTGTGTGTGTGTGTGTGTGTGTGTGTGTGTGTGTGTCTTTGTCAAAGGAGAGCATGATCAGATGTGTGAAAATAACAAACAATACATCATTTCAAAATACCTATTTTTAATGGCTGAAGGTATTTTCTGAAGAGAAGACAAAATTCTATAAGAATATTGAAGCACCTTTTTTGCAATTCTCTAAAATTAGTAGCTCATGTCTCATAGAGTGTAAGTTTGTTATATCCCTTTACATTACCCAGTGAAATGTAGAGTACTGCATAGAAAGAGTAGCATCCGCAGCACCATATTAATTTTTAGCAATATTGGTATTTGCGTTTCATGAACTGGGTCATTTGGCACACAGCACAAAAAAAATGGCTTAGATAGACAGAATAGGTAGCGCAACACATTTAACTTTGGGTAGAAACTTGTTAAATCAGTCATTAAAAAAACCTTCATGTAATACACTCTGTAACAGGAACATGCGTTACAGATTCAATGTAAGGGAAGTGTTAAAAACAATTTTTTTGATGTGTCAATGTTTCCCTAATGGCAGATAAATGTATTCGTAAGTGTGTGTGGTTTAATTCCAGTAATGATGGGATTATACACGGGGTGGACAAAACACGGGAAACGCTAGACAATATTACTATGAAAGATATAATAATGCGGAGTAGGGGCACTCTTCGACTTTTGCGTTTGGCATTATGTCGTCGTGATGTTTGACTTTTCCCTTTGACACGTTAAATAGTTGTGCGGTTTTTATAACTGATGCACCTGCAGCTCAAGCACCAACTCTTTGACGTCTTTGGAACTCTGCTCGGGATTTGCATATCAAAGTGCTAATTTCCAAACCTCTTTTATAGCTGACAGATACTGTTAATTGCCGTTCAGCCCAATATGACTCACTTTAATAACTGCGTTTGTAATTGATTTAGTTATTTCAAAGTTTTTTTTTTCCATGTGATGTTTCCATTATTTTTTCCAACCTTGCATAATCCAGTAGGAAGGCAGCTGTCTGTGTACAGCTTTCATGGTGTGTGTGTGTGTGTGTGTGTGTGTGCGTGCGTGAGTGTGTGTGTGTTCATCAAATGTCCCCACAATGTGATAAAAAAAAAAATTATTTTGGCATTATTCTTTGACAACCATTTTTCCATCCCGACGAGGGGAAATTCAATTTCATAAAAATCTGTCACTGCAATCAAAAAATTAAAAATGCCAAAAGCCTTATATTTTGTTTATTTAAATATGATTAAGGTTTGGGCTGGATGGGGCTTAAGGTTGTCATTGTTGGGATTACGGTCCTGCTCATAGAAAGGAATGGATGGTCTCCATAAAGATATGAGTACAGGTGTGTGTGTGTGTGTGTGTGTGTGTGTGTGTGTGTGTGAGCAGGTATACCTTGCCTTTGGGGACACAATGTCCCCACAACGTGATGAATACCGATTTTTTTCCCATATGAGAAAACTCAGTTTAATAAAAATCTGTGACTGCAATGCAAAGTCTTAAAATACAAAAACTCTTGTATTTTGCTTGGTTACTTATGGTTAATGGTTAGGGCTGGGTAGGGGTTAAGGTTATCATAGTTAGCGTTAGCATTTTTCCCATGGAAATGAATGAGCGGTCCCCATAAACACATGTTTACCCAACGTGTATGTGTGTGTGTGTGTGTGTGTGTATGTGTGCATGCATGAGAGCGCACACAAGAATGTGATTATGTCATTTGTAATTAATGTTTAGTCAGTCACTTATAAATTTGAATGCTCAGCTATTGTAATAGGTAGTTTTAATAACAATCTAAGGGAATCCTCAAGCTTGATGTTTGAATATTCTTATTCTTACTCTTTTTATTGTCTTCTCTAGGCCTTCTTTTCTTCTATCACAGACATGTGTGAGAATGGGGGCAAACGGCCTGTAATGGAGGCCAGCCTGGGCTTCACCAGGGAGCAGGCTGATACCATCCGCAGGATCCGTAGTAGCAAAGACAGCTGGGATATGCTTGGGGTCAAGCCCGGTGCCACCAAGTGAGTAAGAGGCCGGGGAAAGTCCCCTTTTGTGTGTTCTGTATCTCCAGAACACAGCAGGGAACTCGCTTCAAGAGGTTGATACAAACCCTTATCTTATAAGGATATACATCTTATAGTTACATGTAGTTGACTTGTATGACTGGATTCTGTACAGGGTCTGAGTTATAGGTATAGTTGGAAAGTTCAGGTCCAGAAAATTCAAATCCAGACCGAGATTTTGATTCAACCAACCAGTTGTGCATAAAGAATCAGTGACAGAGTATTGAAGTTGTTGGTTGAAACAAAACCGTCGTCTGGATTTGTATTTTGTAGACCTGAACTTTCCACCTCTGGTTATATGTTCAGAGCAAAAATTAATTGAACATGGGTAGATACTTAAACTGAAATCATTACCAAAGAGAATAACTACTGACTTTTGTCTGCCATTGTTATTGTATAGTCTCATAAGGTGGTTCTCCGCTAGTGGGTTGCAGCCCAAAAGTGGGTTGCATAACCACGTTCTTTGGGTTATGGATTGTGTGGTTAAAAAAATTTATCTCAATTGTACAAACAAATCTTTTTTGTTTGTTTGTTTTACTTTTGTTTTACAGTAAATACAAACAAAATGCTTGGGGTCATGACTTAATGACAGAGGAATAATGCTGGTTGCGAGGCTACTCCAGTTGAGAATCACTGATTTTAATATATGCACACACATGCCTAAATATGTGGCGCAATTAAACATCTTTCTTTGTTTTTCAGACACCACCCTGAAAAATAGTTTAAATTCTAAATGGTGCTACTAATTCTAGTGCTTGTAATTTCAGCGATGCCTGTACCTTATTATGTACTGCAGTATTGTTATACATGCATGCATTTTCCCTGTCTGAAGCACGCTAATCATAAGTAGCTCCCAGAATGCATTGCTGCTGGAGGTGTAGGTGATGCCAGGACTGATAGGGGTAATCATCTGAATTAGAAGATTACAGGGCTTGGGTGTCTCATTAGTATCCAACTCCCAAGCTGATCAGCCCTGTTTATTCTAACGCGTCCTGTTCATATCTGAGAGAGGTTTCAGGCAATTTTAGTTTAAAACAATAATGGTCTATGTGTGTCTTAATGGCAGGGGTTTGCTAAGTCGCAACATCCTGTGGGTTTGTGTTTCAGGGAGGAGATCAACAAAGCGTACAGAAAGCTGGCTGTATTGCTGCACCCAGACAAATGCATGGCTCCGGGTAGTGAGGATGCCTTTAAGTCTGTGGTGAATGCTCGTACTTCACTTCTGAAGAACATCAAGTAGGAAACGTAACTGTTCTGACCCAAACCAGTTACCAGGCATAAAGATGAAGTCTACTCATCAATCCCTGATAGAAAAAATGAGAGTGAGAGGAGAGGAGAGGAGATTTTCTCACAGCTAATGCAGGAGTTGATCTTCTGCTGCTCTTGTGCCACTCTAGAGCAGTGTTTCCCAACCCGATCCTTGGGGATTGCCAGACGGTACATGTTTTTGCTCCAACCGAGAGCTGGTACAGAACAAAAATGTAGACTGTGGCAGGGGGCTGGGAGGGATCGAAAACATGGACTCTCTGGGGGTCCATGAGGATCGGGATGGGATACACTGCTCTAAAGTACTGTTTACAATAATGTTTATGATGTGAATTGAGTTATTTAATTTCAGTCATGTGAGTATATATAGCTGTTCTTTTTGAATTATTTAATTTTTGTTCATTTTGTTAAACCAACGCATGGTGTAAGGTATATAATACATTTTTATTTAGGTATTTATTCTGTTATCTGTCCTTATTTTTACTGAAGATCAGAAACACAATTAATTGCAAATATGCTTACAGACTTAGTGGTAAGTGTGGACCTCTGCCTTGTTCCATAATGATTGCGGTTATATTGCATGATAATACAGTGCAGTTCTTAGATGGAATTTATCTGCCTTTTGTCATTCCATGACATCTGAAAAGGAATACATGCTTTAGATAAACAGACCTATTTTCAGCAGTAATTATGGTTACCGAGTAGCTTAATAATAATAATAACGGTATTGTTTGTATGTTGTATGAAGGCATGGAGGCATCTAGTAATATATCTGTTTATTTTTCTGAAAAATATGTTGTACTTAATGTACACAGTACTAAGCTTGTGTGTGTCGATATTCATTTTCAAAATGCTATTGTGATGATTTTTTTTTCTTTTCTATTCACTGTTGTGTATGATCCTTCTCAACAAAGTTCTCTCAAAGTTCCTAACCAAAATTTAAAAAACTGGTCCTGACATTAACATTTTAAAATTAATAATAAGCTTGTAAAAAAAGAAAAGAAAAAAAAAAACTCCTCTTGGATACCAAGAGCATGTGGCTGGACAAGCCTTTACTTGTCATTAATTTCAGCATTTCAGAAATAATATTTTAACTATTGTTAGTTCGGTTTTTCTCTGTGCCTCTTGTCGAAGTTCATCCTGTTAAGTAGGTTTAGGACTACAGCTCTCTGCATGGTTTGGTATTAAAAACTGGCACGTTATATGCAATCAGTCCAATTTGGTTCATATGTCAGACAGCGCAGGCATGAGTCAGATAAGGATACATGAATATTATTGTGACCAAATGGATTCACTGACAATCGGTGCAGATGTGAATTTTGTTTATGATGATTGGTTATTTGGAAGTAATGCAAAGCCATTTATCATTCATTTACTGAGAGGAATAGAAATTATGCAGCTTTTAGTGTTGCCCGACAATTTAATACATGTAAATCGGATTATGTATTATGTAAATCTAATAGAAATATGTTGGATGACCTGAAAGCATATCCAATACATAAGAGTTTTTTTGTATTTTTTCTTGTAAAGTATTTTGTAGAACTGTAAATGTTTGAATACATGTTTGGATAATTTATGGCTTTTGAGTAAGTTGTTTTTAATACAAAAACATTGAGTTTCACAATTCATAATCTGCAGGGAATAGGTTGTTATAGTGAAATTAACTCATTGACAATAATAAACAACACGGTATACATTTCTGACCATTGTTACACTATGAGAATGTTTCAGGGTGTCAAGTCAGCATCCAGTATACAGTATTAATCCTTTATTAGAAAACGAACCGCATTGCATATTTAATTCAGGACGTAAAGATTAAATTATTGGTTTCATTTCACTTTGGATGTGGATCTGACTGTGGAAATTAGTATCTCATGTGAACACAAGCATATTTACTTATGAAGTATTTAACACAGTAAGTCCTGTGTTACAAATAACCAAATTTTTTTAGACATCTAAAAGGGTTAATAATGCATGTTTTCAACCAAAATTCATTGCATACATCCTTCCATCCGTTATCTACCTCTTATCCGAGGTCAGGGGCAGCAGTCTCAGAAGGGAAAATGCAGACTTCCCTCTCCCCGGCCACTTCATCCATCTCCTCCAGGGGAATCCCGAGACGTTCCCAGGCCAGCCGAGAGACGTAGTCCCTCCAGCGTGTCCTGGGCATTCCCTGGGGCCTCCTCCCATTAGGACATGCCCAGAACATCTCACCAGGGGGGTGTCCAGGAGGGATATTCAATTCCAGTGTGTCCAATCCGAACTCACCCGCCCTACTACTGTGATTATACAGAAATAAAAGGGGGGAGGAGGACACAGAAACAACAATGATAACAATAACAGACATTAATCACCATGGGGAGAGAAAAACAATAATAAAGGTGGGATGGAGAAAACAAAGTGTAGGGGAATGCAGAGTACAAACAACCATAACACACATAACATTCATTAAAAGGACAAAAACTACAAAACATTAATAGTAGGCCAATGATAACAATATAATAATGATATTGATCATTCAACCTCGTATGCGCCCATTCTTGTATGTGCAAGTGTAGATGTGATCTGATTTGTCATTGGATGTGCTGGTATTTGATGCCGTCGGGGGGCGAAATATTAATTCTAATATTTAAGAACATACAAAATACAAGTGCATTGTTTTGTATTGTTTCTGTAATCTTCATGTGTGTGTTGTCTTCTGTATGACATGATCGTTATCTTAAAGACTTAAAGCCTGAAATCTCCCAGGCTTGCCCCAGACATCTGGAGGCTTATTGCAGATTTAAGCATCGCGCTTCAGATCAGGCCAATAGATTCTCAAACGGAAGCAAGTCTTGAGACATTCCTTCAGCTGCTGACTCCTCATGGCTTTGGGCGTGCCCCTGTCCTGCAGGATTATCTCTCTCAGATTGTCCCTGTCTTCCCTCTGAAATAAGGGTTAAGTGAGCTTTCCAACCATCTGGTGCTAAGATTGAAGCTGTCCCAGTTTCCTGGAAAACATCTTGATGAGGTCTTGTACGAAATTCTGTCTTTATGCATTTTCCAACTCCCTTATTATTATAAATATTGCGTAACAGCGATGGTACTCCACGAAAATCTCATACGGGTGACTGTCGAAAGATGAAAGAAAATGGAGATAAAGGAAATGGAAACTCAACATTAACTTCAATTTCTTTTCTGACATATTATTTGAATAATTATGGCAATTTTGCCACCCTTTTAAAGAAAGTGACACCTTACACTTCTCATATTGATTAACTTACATTTTTTTTTTGTTTCTTTAACAAGGAAAGGGTGGCAGCAATGGATTTATGCTCGGGATTACAGGTGTGAGAGGTAAGCACATCTATGAAGCCAACATTTGTTTAGTTTACTAATTGTGTTGTGTGTTGTTGCATTAAGATGTTTAGATGGATCATATAAGCGCATTCTCAGTTTTTGTAACCTACTGTACAAATGTTTAAAAAAAGAAATAATTGAGCCAGAGAGGGTTTACCATTAATTACATCGATCTGCATTTTAATTTGAATTAATGCATTTTGTGGCTGTTGGTAGTTCCAGTTCAGCTGAATTTTTCAATGCTTATGTTTTAGTTTTTTTGCTTATTTGTAATGTAGTTTTACTGATTATGACTTGTTACAATGACTTTATTTAGTAAATGATTTTTACTTGAAATTAAAATTATGTATGAAACTGTTATAATACTTCATGTTAAAGGTAGTGTAAAGGTAGTGTAAAGATAACCACTGCACCACCATGCCGCCCCTAAAACTGATTCAGATTCTGACTATTAAAATAGCAAGAATAAGAAAATAATGTGATATAGTGGTTATTTTTGCATTTTGCCTTTTTTAAGCACACAAAATGGCAATGAATTAAATCCAGTACCCATGTCTAAGGTAAACTGTCTTTTTAAAGAATAATTTGGTTGGACATTAAGTATGTCCAGTATTGAAAACCATGAAGCTGCACTAGAAAAACAGTTTGGATGGATGTATCCATCTATAGACAGCATGTGCTCACTTCCCCAGCTGTTACTAAAGGGCTTCTGTACATGGGCATGAAAACAGCAGGCCTGTTCATCTACTCCCTGTCAGCCGGTGCCCAGAGGCAGGCCTTCCTCAAAACATGGCGCATGAAAACAGCAGGCCTGTTCATCCACTCCCTGTCAGCCGGTGCCCAGAGGCAGGCCTTCCTCAAAACATGGCGCATGAAAACAGCAGGCCTGTTCATCCACTCCCTGTCAGCCGGTGCCCAGAGGCAGGCCTTCCTCAAAACATGGCGCATGAAAACAGCAGGCCTGTTCATCCACTCCCTGTCAGCCGGTGCCCAGAGGCAGGCCTTCCTGGAAACATGGGGCAACATCGAAGGTCACCTCAAGTTAAAGAGGGAGAATCACAGACAGGTATATTTCCTGAGGTTGCCTGGCTCACTAGACACACAGGTCTAATATCTACACTCCAATAAAAGGATTATATAACAAGAATGAATTAATTTAATCATAATCATTATGTATCTTGGGATTTTATTTCCCCTTGGAGCAGTGGGCTTGAATGATTTTGCAAGTGCTTATGTTTTAAATTTTGTACAGTGATAATTTCCTCTGTAATTAACTCTATTCATTTTGTCATGCAATATTGCGAGGTTTTGGCGAAAGCTTTTCCAAAAATTGTGAAATTCGTTACTGACTGCAATAAGAGATGAATGACTACATATCCACTCTGATAACAGGACGAGTGCAGTTAAAAATGTGGAATGGGTGGTTTAATAACTGCCTTGCAACCAGTGTGTTAGAATACTGCCCATGATTTGTCGTGATATATACAGAGACGTTTACAGCTTTAAAAAGTCAAATAAAGGGGTGCAGCACATTTGAAAGTAACTCATATCTCTATGTGGATGCCTGTGCTCCACAGGAACGCTTGTTGCTATCTATCCTGCCTCGCTCTGTTGCTTTGGAGATGATAGCGGACATGAGCACTTTAGAAAACAAAGTACTGACCCAGCAGTTCCACAAGATTTGCATTCATCAGTTAATGGATGTAAGGTTCACTAAACAGCCAGGCTAGCACACGGACACAATATGATTTACTGTAAACAGCTTCAAAATAGTGTGTTGCTTTGCCATGGCAATCTTCCTCTCTGTCCTTCAGCATCCTTTTCTGCTGACATGAAGGGATTCGCCAGCCTGACCACGACTCTGTCTGCCCAGTTTGTGATCACACTGAGTGAGCTATTTGGACCCTTTATCCACCTGGCAGAGGTATGAATCCAGTGACTTGATGGGTTCATCAGCACGAGAACACCCAGTGAGTCACTGCACCTACAATAGAGCTGATGACCTGTAGGTTACCAGTTCAAGAGACAACAAAATACTGCCCCAGCTCGGTACATGACATAAATAAATAGCATGGTTGAGCTAAAAACTGTAAGCTATGTAAGTCACTTTAGACTTCATAAATACTGAAGGGGGACGGTATGGTGGTGCAGTGGTTAGCACTGTTGCCTCACACCTCTGGGACCCAGGTTCGAGTCTCCGCCTGGGTCACATGTGTGTGGAGTTTGCATGTTCTCCCCATGTCGTCGTGGGGTTTCCTCCGGGTACTCCGGTTTCCCCCCACAGTCCAAGAACATGCTGAGGCTAATTGGACTTGTTAAGTTTCCCATAGGTGTGCGTGTGTGAGTGTCCCCTGCGATGGGCTGGCCCCCCATCCTGGGTTGTTCCCTGCCTCGTGCCCATTGCTTCCAGGATAGGGACCCCCCACAACCCAGTAGGATAAGCGGTTTGGAAAATGGATGGATGAATGGAATACTGAAGGATGCTAGTGACTATTTGTTTTCAAGCTGGTTTTGAGGTATATGAACACAGATGGAGGTCAAAATAAATGTTCTAATTCTGGTTAATGGATGCATGCGTTTTTCAAGTAGTTAGCAGATGCTCCAGATCAAAGGTGACCTGTTTAATTGGGGCAACAGCACTGTGCAGTGATCTAGCACTGGAATCAGCCTTTTTTGAGACGCTCAGTTGCTTAAATGTCAAATCTCCCTCTGACCTGTATAATCCTACCTGTCGGGAAATTTACTCACCCGATGCTTTTATCTAAGGTGACTAACTGAAGAGTTACAACTTGCGTATGTTTCCTGGACTCTGAACCTGCAAATTTGCATTGGTAGCACAATATTCTACTTGTTGAGCTACTGGAGCAGATGAAGAGTGCTCTGGTAATATAATCATGTAATCCCAATAATTCTGTAGCCCACCCAGGCTTTCAAAGCTGGAGCCAGACCTACTTTCAGGTAGCTTGGACTGGCAATACACCCGTGTTACAGCACTTAATCATTCTGCATGATGTTCCTGGGGGATCAAAAGATACTGTTTCTCTTCAAAAATTAGGTCCTTTCATCCATCCTTTATGAAGTAAAAATGTTTTCTAGATCAAGACTGTGAATGTATGATGCAATTTTGCATTAATACTCTGGTTAACATTCAAATTCTAATGCCCCACATTGTATAGAATCACATTTCAAAATAATAATAATTTTACAAAATTCTTTTTTTTGTGCATTTCAGCTGTGTGATAGCAGACTTCATCAACTTAGTGGCTCCCCCTGGTGGACTCTTTTATTAACAGGTGTAAGCAATGAATGCATCACTGGTCATAGGTTTCACAATTCATAAAACTGTTAAATTTTCATCTGCCAATTGCATATACAGTTCTGTGCTGCATTGCTAAGTGGCAGGGCAGAATTCCTGGCTTTATGCATAGAAGATGTCTTTCCTCTCAGGTGTGTGAATGGAAAGCTGAAGCATGACGTGGACATGTGGAACGGGATTCACTCTGGCTGCTTACTGTGGACTGGGCCTTCACAAATGGTATTTTGATGCCTGGTCTTGGGACATTGATATGGCCAACATGCTAGTGGCAGGAGACATCCAAGGGTGTTTTGCTTTTAAAAGCATCTAAGAAGCTATTCCATCTGAAGGCTACATTATATGTGAGACAAGCCAAACGTCCCCCACAAAGTGATAAGGCCCCTGTTATTTTGATATTGTGAGGAGCATTTTTCAGGTTCCCCAAGGATCTGTGCATGCAATCAATATATATCCATCCATCCATCCATTTTCCAAACCACTTATCCTCCTGGGTCACGGGGGGTCCAGAGCCTATCCCGGAAGCAATGGGCACGAGGCAGGGAACAACCCAGGATGGGGGGCCAACCCATCGCAGGGCACATTCACACACCATTCACTCACACAGGCACACCTACGGGCAATTTAGCAACTCCAATCAGCCTCATCATGTTTTTAGACTGTGGGGGGAAACCGGACTACCTGGAGGAAACCCCACGATGACATGGGGAGAACATGCAAACTCTGCACACATGTGACCCAGGCGGAGACTCGAACCTGGGTCCTTAGCAGTGTTGGTTTAGTAGATCATTTGTACTAATATATCAAATGTAAATATTAACACAATTAAGTGACTGATACTAAACATAAAACTTACTTTAACTTTAGCCTTTTATTTTTACTGTTGACAAATGTCAGAATATCATCGATTTAAATGCCATCAGGTGCATCAGAAGTCTCGCATATACACTCGAGATTATGTTGAGGCTACGAACCAGAGTACCTGGAGGAAACCCATGCAAACATCGGAATAACATGTAAACCCCATCAATATGGGTACCCAACCCAAATCTTTGCAGGTGTTATGTTACTTAGACACCCTCAGTAAACACAACTCTGAATGAAAAATTAAAGTTAGCCAGGTTGCAGCATTGTGTACCAGGGGCATTTGCTAGTGTTGTTCTTTAGTCCCACCCTCAAATATATGTAAGTGTAGATAGTGTGTTCTCATTCATTTTCATTAAACCCAGACCACCCCCCTAGTAAAGAATTAACCCCCCCCCCTTTCATAATTCTTCAGAGACAGGTATCATGTGTGGGGTGCCCCTTGCCCCCCACCCCACTTTCTATGAGCTAGGGCAATAGCAAGGACAAAAAATATATATATGATTGGCTTGGAAAGTGCATATAGAGGTCATGCAAAAATCTTGAAAAAGAACAATCGCTAAAATTGCAAAACCCCCGCTACCAAAATATAATAATATATCACTATATATTGTGGGAGCTCTAATGCAGAAGTTGCGTCCGTAAGATATTACGCGTAGGTTAGGTATTACGGTATCTGTGTTGCGTGCTGCGCTCTAAACCTTAAGCTCCAAAGTGCATCGCAAGGCAAACAGGGTAATGGTGAACTGTTTAAATCCACAGTATATGATAAGCACTTATACGGTGATTAAGCAAGAAATGCCGGATCCAGCTAACATCGACATTGGTGTTTCAATGGAAGGCGAATTACTTTTCTTTGTGAATGGGAAAAAGGTACGGTAGGATTACTTTATTTCGAAAATTTAAACAGAAAATTATATATTACATGCGTATACTTGTACTTTATATATTCAATAAAAACCAGAAAAGTAAATCCCGTATTGCCATCTCAGCTCAAAATATAAATGCGGATATAATTATGCATGTAAGTATTTTATTACAATACGTATGCAAATCACACTTCGATTTGCTAAAATTAGTAAATTGGTAGGCTAATTAGTTTGTCAGTGTACTGATACACATATTGTAGTTCCATTCCTTCCATTCACTTATGCTTCTTGGGATCGCAGTTATTAGTGTAAAAAGGTTATTAAACGTTTATTCACAAACTACTAAACGGTACTGTGTACCTGTCTGTTCATTATTTTCACCGACAAAACAACCATCTTGCTGAGTGCAGATAAAAATGTGAAAATCTATTTATAATAAATTTTTTGAAAGTATTGTTTTTCCTTGTTTCACGTTATTTTTCAGATTGTGGAACGCAATGCAGAGCCAGAGATGACGCTCCTGACGTACCTCCGGACAAAATGTATCCTTACTGTGTGTGTCACATACAGAGTATGCACATTCTAGTCCAAATAATTTGTTCAGGTCATGGACCTGACGTGGAATATACTGTATTTCCGTTTTTAGATTATATATTTTTAACAATGCATGTATACTAACGTGTTACAGATAATGATTTGATGAAAATATGATGTAAAACGTTTATTTGTTTGTTTCGTTATTTTTTTTCAGACAAAGTTATGATCCACGGCTGAATATCTGTGCATTGTGTGAATTGTGCAGTAGTAATATTCCAAATATCATTTAATTCCAAAGCTTTTCACACAGATTTGATTTAATCTTTTTTTTTTTTTTTTTTTGGGGGGGGGTGTATTTCCAGCTGACCAATCCTGCTACACTGTACTATATTCAGGTTGATGATTGAGTGCAGGGCTGTGGGTTCAATTCCTGCCCTTGTCTCTGTATGTGTAATTTCTGTGTTCTCCAAATGCTTGTTTAGATTTCTACCTGCACTGAGAAACTCATGCTTACGAAAACTAATGTGTCTAATTTGCCTGTATTATGTTTCACTTGCACAGATGGACAAATGGATTGTGCAGACACTCTGTTTACACAAGTTCTTGTTTATAAAAATGTTTGCGATTTGTCAGTAATGACCCAATGACTTTTTTCCATTAGGCAAGCTCTGCTTTACATTGTGAGGTCGCTGTTACTTACAGAAGTAAAGCGTGAAAGTAAAGTTTTTCTGTCACTTGATCCTTAATATTATTCTACTCAGTGGGACTGACTGGGACCAAGCTGGGGTGTGCGGAAGGGGGATGTGGGGCCTGCACTGTGATGATCTCCAGGTTCAACCCACACCTGAACAGAATCCTGTATCCTGTTCTAGACATAAAAACACAAAAGTACCTTCAATGATTCGGTGGTGGGCTTGACCAGTGCTTTGAGTCTGGTGAATAAAAGCAAATGGAAAATTTGGTATTTTATAATAAGTATGGTGTTGCTTTTGACACAGGGTTATTATATCATTAGAAATTATTTACCAATGTGTTAAACACGTTGAATCTAGGTCACTGCAGAGGAACAAAGTTCGAGAGTTTCAATGTGATGTGATACAGAGTGTGACAAAGTAATTTTTTTAATGCCATGGCAACAGAATGTGTTGTTTCTAGGGAATTTTATTTATGTATAAACCCAGAGGTTTACCCATCCCCGTAACTGCATAGATGCTAGATAATATGTAGCATGCCCCTCTAAAATGAGAGTGACACATGATTCTTTGCAAATACCTGTGGGTCAGAGGTTTCGAATGAGTTTCTTACCCATTATATTGGAACTGCCTCAGTATTTGATATCAGAGTGCAGTCTGCTGTTTGGTCAGGCAGGTCCTGGTTGCAGGCCTTTATGAAATACTTTCAGTCACCATGCAGTCAATGCCTGCTTGGCTCCAGTCTGCTCGCTGCATCACAGTGCTGTCACCACTGTGGAGGGAATTGGCAGCGTGGCCACCCAAGTACACCCAGTACAGGTAAACACATGTATGCCTGTGTCCTATCGCATCTTACAGCAATTCCGATCAGATACTGAAGAAATCTGGTTTGCCTTTTTCCCTTGTTTTGTTTAATAAATTAAAAATATCAAAGCTGGGGAAAAAATCATAGCTCTTCCAGCAAGAAAAGGTTATAGATTGCATCTTTACAAGACTCATTTCATGTTAACCATATTATGCTTTAAAAAAAGAATTTGGTTGTATTCTATACAATCTTAGTCTAATACAATAAATCCTCAGGGACTCCCAGACAGGCCACATTTGTGTTCCCTTCCAGCTCCCAGCACATATGTACCAGTTATTTGGTATTCTCCATTACTTAAATATTTGCTTCAGGTGTGTTGGGTTCCTGTGGACTCAGTTGAGAAAGAAACACTGCAATGGAGTAATCTCTGGACTGGAATGTAATGTAAATTCATTTACGAAAAAAAATTCCACTTTTCCACCCAGGAGCGGATTGCCAAGGTCCATGGCTCACAATGTGGATTTTGCACACCAGGAATCGTCATGTCCATGTACGCCCTGTTGAGGAACAGACCTCAGCCTTCCAAACTAGACATTGAGGAGGCATTTCAAGGTAACATTTACAAGCACACCCTGATTTTCCCAAGCTCAATACGCCCCTAGGTCAACAAGGGAGGGGTTTCACTTTGACCAATCGCAGTATTCTTTGTAAAACGTTGCCCCTGCTGTACAGAGATGCATATTCTTCCTGTTTCTGTGTGAGTTTACTCTGGCTACCTCTACAACAAAAATAAATGACTTATGCGCCTCATGCTCATTTTTGTTACATTTCTTACCAACGCGCCACACTGTATATAACTTGTGGAGCTCATGCAAAAATCTTGTCCTCAATAACTCAAATAAATTACTTAAAATGTAAAGTGCAGGAACTATAATTAGCTATTGAATAGTATTGTACTTAGCTTTGACATTGCAAAGTTATGCTATGTATCTTCTTATACATAAAGACGAAACTTTGACTGTCATTCCACCTAACTATGATCAGTACTATTAAAAATATCAAACACACCCCCCACAAAAGTTTATGCCTATGCTAATTTTTCACAGGTAATTTGTGCCGTTGTACTGGATATAGGCCAATACTGGAGGGGTACAAGACGTTTGCCATTGTAAGTATGGACCCTATTAGATATCACAATTGTAGTTAATCTGTATTTATTTCACTGCAAGGTGACACAATCTTTGTAGATGTTTAATTGGCAGTACTGACATTATAACTTAGGTCTGTATGGTGGAGGCCTGTATCTGTTTTATTAGGTGTTACACTTTATGGCTTTTTGGCTGTTGTTAAAATGCTTACCCAGTTGGTACTGTAGTGTTAAAGGATAGGACCATGAAATCTGTTAGCTATTGTACCTGGAATGCTTATTCTGTTGTATAGGCTTATATTAAAGTGAGGTACTCAACCTGAATTGCTCCAGTGAAATTTATCCAAGTATATAATTGGCTACAAAATCTGTAAGCTCCTTCGGGTGAAGGCATCAGGTAAATCATTGTATGTAACTGAACGACTGGTGTTCTGCTCTTTTAAAAACCTGCAGGACGGTGGCTGCTGTGGAAGAAAAGGAAAAGAGAATGATTGCTGCATGAACAGAGAAGCCAAAGATGTTAGAAATAAGCGATTAATTGCCATTGTTGACACACCACAACGAAATGTGTCCTCTGCATTTAACCCATATGTGACATAGCAGGGGGCAGCTAATTCAGCACCCAGAGACTAGTATTTGGGGGTGGTACCTTGCTCAGGGTACCTCAGTGGTGTCTTGCTAGGGAGGGATTCAGACCTTTAACCATTTCAGTTCCAACTGCACGTCACTAAGCATTAAGCCACCACTGTTAATGTGAGAACTCAATTTCCTTGAAGATGCACCTTGTTTCTAGGCCAGCATAGAGTTGTCATTACCTTGGCTTTCATGTTGTGACGTCGCAGTTATCTGACCAGTGAAAACATTCAAGCTTGAAGAGAAGTTGTACTTTTCATGATATGTCTGGCAATCCTGCAGACCAACTAAGCGTGTTGCATAACTAGTCGGAAGTGAACAGAAGTTGACTTATGTGTCGTAACACTGGTGCCAGCCTGTTATGACACCGACATCAAGGAGCCAAACATAATATTTAAAGAGCTGTGTGTGTCACCATTTCATATTGGAAGGGCAACTTCTCACAATGCTTTTGCATATTCAACCCCAACGTTCACACAGATTTTACATTCACATTTGACGTATGCATGGCATGTTGTATACATGACATTGCGGAGTATATGTAACTTAATCGGTTTTATTGAGTAAATACATTAAATAACAATACATTCTTTAGTTCTGATTCAGTACTTACCCATTCTTTCTTTTAAAATGTTTCTGTAATAATAGAGTGAAAACCACATTAGGTTAAATCTGTATGATTATTAGTAGCAGTAGTAATAAAAATAGTATAACTAGAATAATAGTAATAATTTCTCTGCATTGACAGTAAAGATTAATAGGTATTATATTTAAAAGTTTGATTATTTAAACTTTCTGCTGTTGCCATCCTTCTGAGTAATGTGGAATTATTACTAATTGCAGGGAGGTTCTGTCTCACAGCTGTATGACCCCTCTGAGTTCAAGCCTTTGGACCCAACGCAGGAGGTCATATTTCCTCCTGAGCTTTCAGTATGTGCATATATATATATATATATATTCCGCATTTCTCCATTGTTTATGACACAGTTATCCGCCTGTTCTAACTGCAGCTTTCCGTAACATTCTAGCCTCTACATTTTAATTGGTATAGTTCTGTAACTTTGGCTGGTCGTATAACAGTGACTTTTTTCACAAAATATTGCTCTGGTAATCTGCAGTTTTTTTTTAGTATTAATATCAGTATTAGAATGTTAAAATGTACTTATAGTGTAACAAAATTATTATGGTATATTTTTTTGTTACTTATTTTTGCTCAGTAGCCATGTTCTATCAATTAATCACAGTCAGTGGAAACGGAGCGCAGAATATGCATTGCTGTGGTGTTTTTCTTGCAGCGCTTAGCCAAACAGGAAAATAAGAAACTGCAATTTAAAGGCGAGCGAGTGGTATGGATCCAACCCAGCTGCCTGACAGAGCTGCTGGACCTGAAGGCGAAATACCCAGAAGCAAAGCTGGTTGTGGGCAATACAGAAGTTGGTAAGTTACCGCCTTTAGGGAGGGATGGACATACTGATAGGTAAAATTCAAGGTAAAGGCAGTCTATGCTTATGGCAAACATGTTGAATCACAAAAGAAGACCTCTGGAATGCTTACCTTGAAACAGTGACCGCACTGCTGAATCAGATCGTTATGGCTTTCAGGTTTGAGCAAAATGTTTTTGCTTTATACTTATTGTAAATAAGGAAATCCATAAGGAAGGAGTTCATTAGTTTACTTCTGAAGTACCTTCATTTATTAATTTACATTTATTTAATTTTGTGAGAACTAAGGTGGAGCAATCAATGCAGGTGGGAATTGGCTTCAGATTGTAGATGGATTTAATCTTAGAAAAAACCTTCACTATAGTACAGTATACCATTACCAAGTGAACTAGCTTTTGTCAGCATAAAAATAGAAATTACAAATAATAAATTGTTGATTTGACAAAAAAGAAACACATTCGCCAAGAAAATTGTCGATAAGTGGTAATATTACAATGTTATTTTGTCTCCGATGTTTATAATATTGTCTAAATTATTACACCATTTTTAAGGTATTGAAATGAAATTCAAGAATATGCTGTATCCTGTGATACTCGCTCCTGCCGTCATCCCTGAGCTCACCGTTGTCCAACATACGAGAAATGGTCAGGCCGTCCCTGCATCTGTTATGATGGTTGTAGAATGAAGATTAGATTAAATACACATACAACTTAATCCTTCATCTGGGTGACTTCCAGTCAATCATTTCGGCATGAATTCAAACTGAACATTATCTGTTGTTTCAACTTTCAGTTAAAAAAATAAGACTATATGCAGAGTAAAATTAGCAAAAGACGTTCCGGAATCACCAGGACATATAGATTTGTATTATTTTCAGATGCACATGTCTATATAGTCAAACATGTGAAGATCAATTAGCCTACATGTGTGTAAGATCGTATACTGTATGGGTCTTTCTGATGCTTTAATGTATTAACATGCTAATTATAACACAATAAAAAGTGAAGCTTATGTGTCAAGGGATCTTATTTGGTGCGGCCTGTACCCTCACCCAACTGGAAGAGGTGCTTCGCAGCTCTGTAGACGACCTCCTGCCTTACCAGACGGAAGTTCTTCATGCCATACTGGAGCAGCTACGGTGGTTCGCCGGACGGCAAATTCGAAACGTGGCGGTGAGGTTGAATAACATGGCGACTGGTTGCATAACTGCCGGCATCATTTCCTGTTTTACAGGTGGCAGTGATATTTGTAACATTAATTTGATTTAGTATCTATGGTTAACCTATTGTCCTATTGTTTACAGGCTATAGGGGGCAATATAATGACAGCCAGTCCCATCTCTGATCTCAGCCCTGTGTTCATGGCAGCCGGCTGTAAGCTAACAGTCGTATCTAAAGGTAAATAGTGCTTCTGCATGAACTCTCTTAGGCAAATGCACTTGTACCGCTCTCAGAAGAAAGGGTAAAAATGTGTACCTTTGCGTGTCACTGGGACTGTACCCTCAAGGGTCTACCAATTGTACCCTTAGCTGTAGGTAATTGTACCTTTTAAGGTACAGACAGGTGCCGACTTTCAGGAACATTTATTTACCATTGATGATACAGTAATGTTGTTTTTACCTTTGGGATGATGTTCTTCAGAGTCTGTAGTCCATCAACTAGAAGGTTCATGTGGAATCAGTAGTTACTGTACTGACTGATGCAACATCACTGATGAGTTATGGCATTTCACATGAGAGAATGTGATATTATGTAGTCAAAAGGAACCTTTTGATAATCGTTAAGTAATCTTTACATTTTACACATCATAACCCTATAGCCATAGCAAAGACATTGAAAATGTAGCTATAATGTTTTATATGTGATGCTACTGTGTTAAACTGGAGCTTGAAAAATATGGGGGGGGGGTCAACTGTAAAAATATATTAAGTTAATAATAATATAAGTTCACCTAGACCTGAGATGTATGGAATGATCTGCTCCAGGAGGGAAACGAGTCCTACAGATGGATGACCAATTTTTCCCAAGATACCGAAAAACAGCCTTAAAACCGGAAGAGATTCTGTTATCCATTGAAATTCCTTACACAAGGAAAGTACGCAGAATTTTTTGTTGCAATTTTCAAATAGCTGATTATCAGTTCATCTACTGTGAGATATTGAATGATATGAAATGTGTCCCCAGCCCAATGCACCTTTGCATATCTCAGCAGAGGTCCTCTGTGTCTTGCAGCCCCTTTACATATGAATCGATCTAGGGATTCCCAGGGACTCAGGTCACTTTTTGCATTACAGGGTCAGTACTTCTCGGCATTTAAGCAATCCCTACGCCGTGAGGATGACATCGCCATTGTGACCTGTGGCATGAATGTCATTTTTGAGGAGGAGACAAACACCGTCAGGCACCTCCAGCTCAGCTATGGAGGAATGGCACCCACCACCATCCTGGCCAAGGAGACCTGCAAGATGCTAATTGGGAGGTTAGGGATTTATCTATAAGGATACCAATACATGCCATGTGATGGGCTGGCACCCCATCCTGGGTCGTTCCTTGCCATACACCTGTAGCCTCCGAGATAGGCTGCAGACCTCCTATGACCCTGATTAAGACAATTGATTACAGAAAATGGTTGGATGGATGGATGGATGGATGGATGGATGGATGGATGGATGGATACAAATACTGAATGGATGGGTAGATACCAATATTGGATGGATAGATGGATACCGATAATAGATGGATGGATGGATGGTATCTCGATACAATGAAAAAAAAAGAATTTTTATAAAGCATTGGTTTTACCTCTGAAATATGGCTTTAAATGTGCCTATTTTATTAATTGTATCTTTAAATTGTAATTTAATGAACGTACCCTCTGATGGACTGGACATTCTACCCAGTAGTGATATTCAATTAAATACATATTTTTTCTACAGGAAGTGGAATGAGAATCTCCTTGAGGAAGCCTGCAGCCTCTTATCCAAGGAGATGACCCTTGACCCCTCAGCCCCTGGTGGTTCTGTCACCTACAGACGCACACTGACCATCAGCCTCTTTTTCAAGTTCTTCCTCACCGTCCAGCGTAAGCTGGCAGGAGACTTAAAGGGGCAGGTAATGAAAGGCCACATGCAAAGGAGGCGAACAGCAGCTGTCTTAAAAACATTTATCAGATCACCAAGAAAAATACCATTAAAAGAGTTTTGTGATGATTACTCAGGTACGTGTAGCATTAAGCAATAAACAACAGCAGACATCAAAACAAGTTAAAATAGAAATATTGGGCCAACTTATAGTGTGTTTTATCCTCCCATTCATTGTCCAGGACTACAGTTTTATAATCAGATACTGAAATAAAGCCTATGCCATGATTCTTCTCATATAGGGGATTATTTTGGAAGATGTCCGACCAGACTACGTCAGTGCCACTGAGCTTTTCCACAAAGAGTTTCCCTCCTGTTCTCAGGTCTACCAGGTAGGTGGCCATCGTTTCCTGTACATGCAGCGATAAAGTGCGTACAGCACACGTGTGTCGCAAAGTTCTCTTAGTTAACAGAGGTACAATGCAGACTCTTCTCCCTTGTCTGATACTCGCCCTTCGCATGTCTTTGTAACACACACATTTATCTTGGAAATAAAAGCCTAGCCAACAATTATTTACAGAATACATTCACTACTCAGCCTGAGCCTAATAAACCCCACAAAACTTTTTTTCTTACCCTCATAAACTTTGCTAGAAACAAAATAGACCAGATATGCATGTGTATCGCTCTATCCAGTCTAAATTTTGCACCACATTACCTGCAAAAAAGACCTGAAAACACCAGAATTTCTTGCAATAGTACCAAGTGGATATGAAATCATATGGACGGAAGTGGTACAACATTTATTTTCATTCTGAAATATCACCACGAATTGAAACCAACCTGCAGGTCAAACACAGATTAGTGTCATGCACTTACCCTGTTCTGAGAAATGAGGGGCAATATTTGTTTATATGTGCTGAGGTAATGAGTATTAAATCAAATGTTATTGTCCCAGGCAGTGCCCCCAGGGCAGAATGAAGAGGATGTCGTAGGTCGACCCATCATGCACCTCTCTGCCCTGAAACAAGCCACTGGTGAGGCAGTGTACTGTGATGACATCCCACACTACAAGAATGAGCTTTTCCTGGCGCTGGTCACCAGCACCACAGCACACGGCCAGATTCTGTAAGTGTGTGGATGATTCTTCTTTGAGTCCTTAAGTTGGCTGCTAAGAAATATTCTGCTACAATTGTTACTTGGCTGTGTTGCCATCAGGTCCATTGACTCCGAAGAGGCCATGTCATCACCTGGCGTCGTCACCTTCCTCACTGCTAAGGACATCCCTGGTAGCAACCTGACAGGACATGCAGTTTATGATGAGACAGTTCTGGCTGATGGGATGGTAATTATAGCGACCGTGGTGGTGTATTGATTAGAGATTGAGGGAAATCATCTGAATAAGCAACCATTTACCGGCTGTACTGATGAGAGAATGCTGGATGGTTTTGTCGGAAGCATTGTCTGAGTACTGCTCCTGAAGAACCATAATTCAATGCTTGTATTTCTAGATGCTTAAACATTTGTGCTGTATGTACAGTAGTCTGCATGTTACCATTCACACACACCTGTAGAAGTCAAAGGTGGGGGATCCTTCTTTGTAGAATCTGTGTCTGGTCTTTCTATAATCTTCCAGATAAGATTAACTAACGAACTTTCTTCTTAGCTCAAGACATTATTTGTGCCCTTACAGTGACTGTAGCAATGTGTACTATTGTAGCTTTTCAAGTATTTTTCAAGTGACCTTTACTGCAGGCATAAAAATTGATGATTTACTAAGTGGTGTCCAGATAGCCTCCTCCTAGCTTGGCACAGTTTCAGCATAGAAGCTGAGCACTGCCAGAAAAATAGGCAGTGTAGCTGATGCAGCCGCACTGGGGCCCGAAGAAGGGGGGCCACACGGAGGGAGGGGCAATAAAAAGTTGAAGCAAGAAGTGAAGCTATCTTTCATTAACCATTGTGCAACTTGTTATGACACCTAAAGACCTGCCAACAGTATTACTGGTACGGTCAGGATTTTGAGCGTAAAACACACCACTGTAAAAATTATGTAAATGATGTAAAAAAGGTGACATGCCTATTATTGAATCACATATGTGGGAGAATTACAGTTTGGAAGAGAATCCGAAATAAGGAGAGAAATGCATACAATTATATACCGAAAATTGATATCATAATTGAGTACAGCTCTTTTTTTCTGTTCTCGGAGTGGGAAGTCGTGTAAATTCGATTGTGTGCATGGACAAGTCCCTAGAAATGATGAGGGGGGTCCCCTATAAAATCTTGCACTGGGGCCCAGTGGATGCCACTGGCATGGCTATTTTACCCATTGATGTATTAAACCCAATACTGCAGTGTAACTGGCATGAACTTTGCCTCTTTTCCCAAAGGTCACATGTGTCGGACACATAGTGGGGGCCATTGTTGCTGATACACAGGCCCATGCTCAAAGAGCTGCAAAGTCAGTGAAGATCTTCTACAAAGAGCTGAAGCCTATCGTCACAATTCAGGTTAGTAACAGTGCACCAACAAAATTGTTTTCACTGCAATCTGGATTAAATCTGGAACATGCCATTCTACTAAGTTTAACCCAACCTTTGGCATTTAGCCCTTTATTGTGGATTTAGAATTCATGGTAAACATTGCAGTATATAAATTTTTATTAAGGACTTTGCAGACAAACAATGTATTTATTATAACTTCTTATTGAGTATATCAGGGGAATTACAGCACAGATTCCTTCTCATTCAGTGCTTTATTTATGCACTAAACATAAATCAAGGCAGTGACCTTTGACTACCATTTTACCATATTTTCATTTCTTTTACACAATACATTATGCTTTCAGTTTTTGCAGTATTTTTGCATCTGTGCACTTTATGTTGCTTTGCAGCTGTGTTTAAACAGATTTCCCATGGGACCAATAAAGCAGATCTTATCTTACAAGCGCATATAAAATCCACACTTATTGTGCTTTAACAAATAAGCAGAATAATCGAGTATATCACAAAAATGTGATTTTACTTTAAGCATATTTCCAGAAGCAGAATGTCCAATTTTTGTTTTTTTCCCCCTAATGCAGGAGGCAATTGAATGTAAATCATTTTATCAACCAGTGAGATCAATTAAGAAAGGGAACCTCAAGGAAGGATTTAAAGAGGCAGATCTCATTCTGGAAGGTGTGAAATCCATTGGGTTCATTTCTGGTTATTTTTAATGATTATTTCAGGATTATTTTAGATATGCAGTATGTCCCTAAGCATCTAACATTTATCTTGTTGTTTTAATTGCTATAATTTAAATAAATAAAGGGCATCAAATAATGAAACATCTGAAGTATACGAGAATAAAAGGTAACACTGAATGGCAGATCTATAACAATCTATCAACACATTCAGATCACATTATAATGCATTCATAAAGATAAATAAAAATATAAACATCACTATACATATTTATAAATAGGCATAACCCATTATAGCCATGTTTATTATGCATTATGAATGCTTTATGAAGCTCTCATGCATAATGCACTGTAGATCCCATCATATTGCAGTACTTAATTCTTATACCAAACATTATAATGCATTAGGTATCTATAGAGCATTATAGATGAAGTATTATAATCATCACTATAATGCTTTATGACTTTCTAAAGAAATTGAGGTAATGTTTTAATAATTCTTATGCCGACCATTATAATACATTACGAAGGCATCTGTAGTGCATTATAGGGGAGAGCTTCATTGGAGCTTATGAAGTATTATAATCAACACTATAATGCCTTATGACTTTCAATAGAAGATGCTGCAATATGCTTTATTCATTCTTATGCCAGCCATTGTAATGCATTATGGAGGTACTATATCTATAATGCATTATATATAACATCTTCTAGTAAAGTGTTACTGAATAAGCTCTTGAAGATTCACAAGCTCTTCTTGCTGGTTATACTGTATGCTTACATGCCGTCTGCTCTTGCTGTGCAGGAGAGATACATATTGGGGGACAGGAGCATTTTTACCTGGAGGCCAACTGCTCTCTGGCTCTTCCCAGAGGAGAGGATGGGGAAATGGAGCTGTTTGTCTCAACACAATCTGCTACCAAGACTCAGGTATGTAGGTCACCATGGAAATAGCACTTTTGGTGTGTAATGGATATAATGACAGATGATCACAAAAAGGGGAAAACGAATGAAAAAATAGATGGATAAATTGATAAATCCTTGAATGTAAACATTTACGTACATGAATCATTTTTCCCATGACTGCCCAGGATTTCTGGTTTTTGTTTAACCTCAGGGTTTAATTATTAATTGCAAGTGTCTAAATGCAAGCTTACTGTAAACCTTGCAGAATATTTACGCCCAAGTACAGGGATTTTCCTCACACACAGGCACTTAATTACTGAATAATCAAATGCTGTACAATTATTTGCTATTAAGTCTCGTATGTCTACTAATTTACTTTCAGAGCATTCCAGTGTTTTATTTATTAATCCCTTTAGTTGCATATTTCTTTCTCCTTTTTTTTTTTTAAATCTTGGTGGATATTATCAGCAACTGGTTGCCAAGGTGCTGGGAGTCCCAGCCAATCGGATCGTCTGCAGAGTGAAAAGGATGGGGGGCAGCTTTGGAGGGAAGGAGTCTAGGAGCACACTGCTTTCAACAGTGGTGGCGCTAGCGGCTCATAAGTAGGTATCTCCTACTGTACGTCATCACCTTTATTTGAAAAAGCAACTTTACCTTATTGTACTACAGTGATCCCCCGCTATATCTCGGTTCAGCTATCGCGCACCCGCTATATCACAGAATTTTCCCCGACGCATCACAGTTCTTTGCGATGTGTGTATATACATATACATTACATATAATTATAATAATAATAATAATAATGATTTTGCTGTTGTGGACTAACCTGCCCAGCCAGCATTTATCTTACGAGGATTTGCATGCATGTTTTTCCCACCCAGATTAAAAACCCCTGTCCGCTGCATGCTGGACCGAGACGAAGACATGCTTATCACTGGGGGCCGTCACCCATTCCTGGGACGCTATAAGGTGTGAGACCAGGCCTGAAATCATGTAGTGCTGCTCATCTATCAGCTTCCATCTTTGCTTCAGTAATTTAACTGCAGTGATTTATTCAAATATTATCAGATGCCCATATTATGGACAAAAAAAACATACAATGGCAAAGTACTTCCTTGTGAAATTTCGGCGAGCTAATTGTTATCATTTTCTCTTGAGGTCGGCTTCATGAAGACCGGTAAAGTAATTGCCCTGGAAGTGACATATTACTGCAACGCAGGGAATTCTACGGATCTGTCACTATCAGTGCGTGTTTTTAACGTTTTTGAAAGATATGAAATAAGGCTGAATCTTACCCTTTCAAGAAACACATGTAATATCTGCTGTATCTCTATCCATCATTGCATATTTTCAGTTATTAATAATCATAAGATCTTTAAAATATTTGTGATTTTAAATATATTTGCGTAGGGATACGTTTGACATAACAAATCATGCATTGCTTTTTTTTTAGATTTTGGAAAGGGCTCTGTTTCACATGGAGAACTGCTACAATATTCCTCATATCCATGGAACAGGATATATGTGCCGGACGAACTTGCCCTCCAACACCGCATTCCGTGGGTTCGGGGGACCCCAGGGCATGATGGTAGCTGAGAGCTGGATATGTGATGTGGCGATGGCCTGTGGCCTACCTGCTGAGGAAGTGCGTAATGACAGTAATGTCCTTTGTGACTAAGCTTGTGATTTCAGAAAATACCACCATTCTGAATGTTTAGACTGAGTCCTTTCGTCACTTTGCGAATGAATCAAATTGTTTTGCAGACTCACTTCAGATTTATGTGACAGCCCAAAGTACATGGCACTGGGATCATGTTACTTTGAGAAACACTTGAGAAATCACAATCGCAACTTGGATTACATCAAGTCAAGTCAAGTGGCTTTTATTGTCGTTTCAACCATATGCAGTAATACAGTACATAGTGAAAGGAGACAGCGTTCCTCCAGGACCATGGTGCTACATATAACACTACATCAACACAGGACTAGTGCAAGTGTGTAAAAAGGGCAGGCATTGCAAAAACAGTGAGACACGAAACAGTGCAATAGAAGATATAGAAGAGATGATAGTAGGTAAGACAGGCTAAGTGTAAAGTGTACATCCTCATTGCAAAATGAACAATGGCCACAAAATAAAAAATATGTGTGTTTTCAACAGAGCCAGATAATTATTTTAGGGTTCAGTGAATATTCTACTAAGATTTGCTTTTGTTTTATTTTATTAAGTTAAGACCGAAATGCAACACTTCAAATGTTATCCAACCCTGTATGTTTTCTATAGAAGCACTAACAGATCTGTTGAAAGGATTCCTCTAATAATACCTCAGATAATGAGACCAAAATAAATTATGCATCTAAGCATCTAAATATGATGTCATCCCATTGTGGCCACAAAAATCACCAAATGGTTCCTGCACAACCTGCATTATTCTCCGAAAGTCTGCATTTTCCCAGACGGAACAGCATGAAACTGTCCGCGGATGACAGTAAATTTAAATGAATGTCTATTATTTGCAGGTTCGGAAACTGAACCTTTACGAAGAGGGAGATCTAACACCTTTCAATCAGCATCTGGAGCAATTTACTATCAGCCGCTGCTGGGAAGAGTGCCTGGTCCTCGCAAAGTATCACTGTCGTAGGACACAAATAGAGCAGTTTAACAGGTGAAATAATTAACTGGAGAAATAATTTTTTTTCTGAAAAGCATTTGATGGACAAAGGCTGTATATTGTACATGTGAATTATAGGAATATTCTCCTCTTTCCGGAGATTACAATGGTAGTATATTAACATTTACATTTTACATAATTACCAGGCACTTTTGTTAAAATCGACGTACAAGTGAGGGAAATAGCACATTACAAATGCACTTGCTGTCAAGGGATCAAGTAGGCATGAGTGTAGCTAGGCTGAGATTCTGATGAATGCCCATGTACACATACACGGAAAGAGTCGTCATAGATTTCTTATGGGTTTCCAGACAACATCGCTGGAAGAAAAGAGGGATTTCTGTAATACCCACCAAGTTTGGAATTAGCTTCACCGCTATTTTCCTCAATCAGGTAAATATCCTTTGTGTCCCGAGTTTACATCTAATCAGCTGAACTATTCACCTCTAGTCCGACTCACTCTGTCTCCAGAAAGCTCTCTCTGACTCACAGAGGTGGCAATTTCAGGTCCAGAAAGTCAAAATCCAGACCATGGTTTACTTTCAACTTTGCTCAACTGGTTGGTTGAAAGTAAATCATGGTCTGGATTTTGACTTTCTGGACCTGAAATTGTCACCTCTGCTGATTCACAACAGTGAGGCTGTGTTGTTGGTATGGTACCATCTAATCCTTGTAAGGGGGAAAATATGAGCTATTTCAGATTTTACAAAACTACTTTAAAACTCAAAGGCTCCTGTGCTCGGATAATTAGTCCAATTCGTCTTGTGCTTTTACTGAGATGTTTCTTTGATTGAAAGACTCATCCAGCTGATTCACATTAACATTAGTGAAACATGCATGGTTATAGGAGACTGACCAATCAGCACACAGCAAGTGAAATCCTGGTCATTTTCATTGATTGGTAGTTTACAAACGCTGTCCATAGCTCATAGTGTCCCTACTGACATGGACACGAAATTGTTCTAATCTTCTTCATGTTCTTCTAGGCAGGAGCCCTGGTCCACATATACACCGATGGCTCCGTCCTCGTAACACATGGTGGCACTGAGATGGGGCAGGGACTACACACCAAAATAGTCCAGGTGCGTGTATTGCCCTGAGGTAGATCTTCTGCAGTGATAGCAGCTATAATGGTATTGAACAAACGGTCTGTATATAAAATGTAAAATATGGAATAATGTATTAGAAAAATGACTATGTTGTGCTGTGCTATACTGCAAGCAGTAGTAAAAGTACAGATTTGAAAAGTACAATGTGGAGCATAACAAAAAAGAATTCCTTTGTAATGGTTTACATACAGTTTTAGTTAAGGTATGATATATACCTTTATAGTCACTGTACCTCAAACAATGAAATGCCATTTAGTAGCACCAGTAGTACCAATCAGTAGCACAGCATATATAACATGCATAAAGCAAGGCAATAAATGTAGACACATGTATAGACATAGAAACTTGCAATATACAAAGGAGTATAAAAGCAGAATTATATGTACAGTATTTGTGGAACAGTGAAAAATGGTACCAGTGCAATAAAGAGGCGCAAATAGCAGAATGAATAATGTTTGCAGCTATCTGACATGTTGCACTGTTACCATTTTGCACTCTTTCACAAATACTGTACAAATATTTCAGGTTTTAATATTGTGATATATGTAAATTGTTGATAAGTGAAAGCAGCTGTGGATGAAAATCATCTAACGGCTATATTTCCTGTTCAGGTGGCTAGTCGGGCCCTGGGCATCCCAGACTCTATGATCCACATCACAGAGACCAGCACTAATACTGTGCCCAACACCAGTCCCACTGCAGCATCAGTCTCCTCAGATCTCAATGGCATGGCCATCTATGTAAGAGAGCAGCAGCCTGCAAATTTACTGATTCAGGGGTGACTGAGTTAAACATAAAAAGTCATAATCACAGAGAACTCAACTGGTTGGTTGAAACAAAATCTTGGTCTGGATTTGTACTCTCTGGACCTGAAATGTCCACCTCTGTTAAATGAAATAAAGGAATATTATCTTAAACCATAAACTTATACCAAACTGTTATATCTCTGATTATATTTTAATGACAAACACCCTGCAAGACAGATTGTAATAAGGAGATAAGGTTATGAGCAATATGAGGGAAGAACTGTGCAATAAATTATTTCTTTTACGTTTCCAGAATGCCTGCCAGACTTTGATCCAGCGTCTAGAACCCTACAGAACCAAGAACCCTCAGGGTACCTGGAAAGATTGGGTCAGAACTTTTCCTGCCAAACACCCATTAGGAGCACATATTTGCTAGTTCTGTATATATTGTCTGTGTTGTGTAAGCATGTGACATGCATGCCAATACTAACTGTACTTTTTAATTCTTTCCGTTACAGGTGACAGCAGCATATCTAGACAGAGTCAATTTATCAGCAAATGGCTTTTACAAGTAAATTACATTTCATACAATATCTATCTTCAGGTTTTGAGATACCTAAATGAGAAATGTCATTGCTTGGACGTTTTTGGATCTTCTTTATTTCAAACCAGGACACCTGATTTGGGTTATAACTTCGAGACCAATCAAGGACGACCATTCAACTACTTCAGCTATGGTGTGGCTTGTTCAGAAGTTGAAATCGATTGTCTAACTGGAGATCACAAGGTAGCACTGAACACATTGAAATTGATTTCCCATAATGCCATAAACCAGACCTTCCCAATATTTTTTTTCCTAAGGATTAAATTCTATCAGCAACACAAAGCCAAGGGCCACTGCATACGATAATGTCCTGTAAATGCTGCTTTAAGGCAACAGGGTACGTATTGGTGCTCACCACGGTAACTACTGTAAAAATGAAGAGACAAATCCATCCATCCATCCATCCATCCATCCATCCATCCATCAATTATTTCCCGCTTGATCCGAGGTCGGGTCGCAGGGGCAGCAGTCTCAGTAGGGAAACCCAGACTTCCCTCTCCCCGGCCACTTTATCTAGCTCCTCCGTGGTGTTCCCAGGCCAGCCGAGAGACATAGTCCCTCCAGCATGTCATGGGTCTTCCCCGGGGCCTCCTTCCATGCCCGGGACATGCCCGGAACACCTCACCAGAGAGGTGTCCAGGAGGCATCCTAATTAGATGCCCGAACCACCTCATCTGGCTCCTCCCAATGCGGAGGAGCAGCGGCTCTACTCTGAGTCCCTCCTGAATGACCCAGCCCAGCCACCCTGCGGAGGAAACTCATTTCAGTTGCTTGCTCTCACGATCTCGTTCTTTCGGTCACTACCCACAACTTGTGACCATAGGTGAGGGTCGGAACATAGATCGACTGGTAAATCGAGAGCTTTGCCTTTTGGCTCAGTTCTTTCTTCACCATGTCAGACCGATGCAGCGCCCACATCACTGCTGACGCCGCACCGATCCGCCTGTCGATCTCCCGCTCCATCGTTCTCTCACTTCACCTACAAAAAGCCTAAGCCTAATCCCGAGGTCACCAAATCAGACACCCTCAATGCCTTGGCTGCTCCTAGAAATTCTATCCATGAAAACTATAAACAGAATCGATGACAGATGGACCCAGATCCAACCCTGATGGAGTCCAACCCTAACCGGAAATAAGTCCAACTTATTGCCGCCCATGTGATAAACCCAATGTACAGGCGCCCAGCGAGGGGGCAATAAGTATGCCCACCCCCGCTCAGCGCCTCTCCCCGCGGGCAACTCCAGAGTGGAAAAGGGTCCAACCCCCCTCAAGGAGACTGGCTCCAGAACCCAAGCCGTGAACTATATCTAGCCGGAACTTCACAACTTCGCGCACCAGCTCAGGCTCCTTCCCCATCAGAGAGGTGATGTTCTATGTCCCTAGAGCTACCTTCTGCAGCCGAGGATCGGACCACCAAGGTCCCCGCCTTTGGCCACTGCCCAACTCACATTGCACCCGACCCCTGGGCCCCTCCTACAGGTGGTGAGCCCATTGGAGGGCTGTGCCCGAACAGGCCCCATGGGTGCAGGCCTGGCCACCAGACGTTCGCCATCGAGCCCCACCCCCAGGCTTGGCTCCAAGCGGGGGGTCCAGTGACCCGCGTTTCAGCAAGGGAAACCGTGGATCCAATATTTTTCTCTTCATTAAGGGTTGGACTCTGAGCCGCACTTCGTCTAGTTCCTCACCCAGGATCTGTTTGCCTTGGGTGACCCTACCAGGGACATAGAGCCCTGGGCAACTTAGGTCCTGGATCACTGGAACACGCAAACCCCTCGACCACGATAAGATGTCGGCTCCAGGAGAGGAAGAGACAAATCCAGATTTTTTAATTAATCAAATAATGCAAAATGTTATTCCTTCTGTCATAATGTCATTTAAAATGTGTATATTTATATTTTCACATTTCTATTACTTTTTCATAACATAAAAATTACAGTAGTTGATAATTCATGATGACATGGAACCGTATTCCTTCCAGAACCTTCACACCACCATCGTCATGGATGTTGGCAAGAGTCTGAACCCAGCTATTGATATTGGGCAGGTATGGATCTCTTTGCAGCATTTAGTTCCTTCCTAAACTAACATTAATGCTATGTGAACGCGATATAGAGAGGATAAAATGGCAGAGCCATGTGGTCTACACAGGTGGAAGGAGCGTTCATGCAGGGGGTGGGTCTCTTTACCCTGGAAGAGCTTCGCTACTCCCCCCAGGGCATCCTTCTCACTCGTGGGCCAGGCATGTACAAAATTCCAGCCTTCAGTGATATTCCCACGGAGTTCAAGGTGTCTCTCCTCAGGGATGCCCCCAATGAAAAGGCCATTTTCTCTTCGAAGGTAAGACGCAAGAGGCAGCTTTTCAGCTTACTTCAGGGACCTACGTATGATTGACATGACAGGACTTTTTAGGGCCAGGTGCTCAAATTGAGAGGGGTGCATTGCTTGAGGTAAATTTTACTGACCGGTGTGGGTCCTTCTCAGTAAATTTCATTAACCGGTGGGGGGGTCCCTCCAATAAATTTTGCCTGCCGGGCCAAAATTTGTATGATTATCTGGTATTGTCTTATTAAATTGGTGCACTTTGAACCTGAAATAGGGCACCTTCAATTGTTCCGGTAAAAGGGGCAGATGCTCAGGCACCCCCAGACCCCCACTCCTCCCGCACATGTATACTGCGATTACTGCAGTGTACTCTGCAAACTTCTCGCTATGCAAAGTATTTATCTGCAAATGCTCTTCAATTTCTGCAACTAGATTATAAATGTCCCATCTCTGTTCAGTTGTGGAATTTTCTGTCTTGCCTGTGTTCTTGCTGGTGTTTTTGTGGAATATTGCTGACTCACTATTGTAATTGTCGTATAATAAAAATTAGCTTTGTCATTATTATCTTCATTATGTGATCCTTACCAGGACAAACAGCTGGAAGTTGGATGGATGGATGGATTCTCAACCTCGTACTTCTGTGTCTCATTTCAGGCTGTAGGGGAACCACCACTCTTTCTGGCAGCCTCCGTTTTTTACGCCATTAAGGATGCCATCACTGCCGCTAGGGCAGAGTCAGGACTCAATGGCCCTTTTCGACTGGACAGTCCTGCCAGTGCAGAAAGGATACGAGTTGCCTGTGAAGACAAGTTCATCAAAATGGTATGTCATTGTGCGCATATTTATTACACAGTTCCATATTTAGCAGCATAATTAACGTAGCACAGCCAACATAATTCAGAAGCGGTCATCTTTATTATTGCTTAATATCGTTCTCATTGTTGCAGACAATGCAAATGGTTTGTAAAAAAATTACATACATTACACTTTTACGCTTTGTCCATTTCTGTAACTGGAGGGTAACGTAAGTAATACAGGCTAAAAAAACAATTCCTCTATTGATTACTGAATTCAATTAATCATTAAATTATACAGGTGCAGGCACAGATTACTTACCCATGTTCTTAATCATTATGTTGCTTGCCGACCTCATTATACCTTGCGGTGTATGTTGAGCATTCCAGATAAATTCAGTGTTAAAGATTAAAAACTCCCGTTATCAATGGAAAAAATATATTTCATTTGTCATTTTCTCATAGTTGCTTAGATGTGCATTACTCAAATTACACAGAATTATACAAAACCTGTTTGAATGTTTTGCTTTTCATTGTGAAGATTGTAATGCTGAGGTTAAACGAGTTCATGGTGTAATGCTGTCTGTTTTAGTGTCCCCCTCCAGAGGCAGGGACCTTCCGTCCATGGGCAGTGCAGGTGTGAAGACCAGATATGAAGAAGTTCAGCTGGGTCTCAGACAACATGCAGTGTCAGCTTGGCTATAACTGGTGTTGTAACAGCACTAAATGCATTAAGGAAAAAAAAGGAAAACATACTGCATCATAATAATCAAATTAATAATTTGCTAACATAATTACGGAAGAAGTTAACGTTTATTTTTAACCTACATATGTTGAAGAACTGATTGATAATCGATCACTTGAATGATTGAAATGCTCCATTCATCCTCAAATGACTTAACCTGTCAGCTGGCATGGGGGGATAGAGCGAATCCCAGGATGTACAGGGCAGGGGACACCCTGGACGAGATGCCACTCCGTTGCAGGGTTCAAACACATTTGCACATACTATGGGCAATTTAGAGATGCCAATTAATCGACTGTATAACTGCAAAAATACTATAGAACAAGAATAAAATGACACATGGCTCTTCTTAACTTTTATTTCACTGAAATCAATAAATTCACTGTCGCAGTGTTTCCCAACATGGTACTTAGGGACCCCCAGGCAGTCCAAGTCTGGTATTTTAAGGGTCACCTGCAGCCTGTCCTATATAGTATAGGGTATGAGGTCGGGACTCACCCTGGATCCCAGTCCATTGCAGGGCACATACACACATGGGTCACACTCACACACACATGGGTCATTTAGCCAAACTGCATGAGTAAACTGAAATAACTAGAGGAAATCCTGTGTAACATAGGGAGAACACACACACACACACACGGTGGAGGTAGGAAGATATATGGGCAAGAAAGACATTTTCTGTATAATTTCAAGAATATGACCTACTTCTAATACTGTAGTTGGCTAGCTTAATAAGTTTTTTATTTTATTTTTTAACGAACCTTCACTGCCAAGCTTTTGTGTAACCAAGAACACATTTATCTTGTGTGTGTCTGTAAAATTTAAAATTCCCACAATGTTTCATTAGTTTTGTCCACAGCCTGTATGTGTTACTATTTATGCCATAATATGGTTTTTGAAGGTGACTAACAAGGAGTGTATGAAGTAACTAAATCACAATTACAAGAACTGCTACAAAGTTGAATTTTATTAGGTTGAATTGTATCATTATATCTTCATCTCTTTTATGTAAAAAAAAAGTGGTTTATATGCAAGTTCTCAAAGCATCATAAAGCAACTTACATAGAGTTGCAGCTGAATGAGTCACAAAAATTGTTAAATTATTATTCCCAAGGGGAACAATCTCAAGAATCAGGTCAGCATATGCCAAACTCAGGTAAATTGAAAATGATACAGATAAACAAAGACGAAGCCATATATGGCATAATGAATCATCTTTCATTAACTTTTCCTACATCTGGAAAGCCAATGGATGCCTTCAATAAAAAAAAAAAAGTGTTGCCGAATGTTACACATAATGGATGGGTCAATAATGATATGGTCAACCATTTCATACGATTCATTGGGTCCAATGATTACACTGTATGCACACTGCAACACAAACTACAAAGCGGTACATGAAGAACAGCCAAAAGCCCAAATCACCAGAACCTAAGCAGCACTGAAACTTTACTGGAAGATCTGAAGTTCGCCAAGTGAAATAGATTTCCACTTCCTTCATCCTTCAGCGACCTGGAGGTTGGTTGAATATACCAGTACACACAATTCAGGATTTGTATGACAGTATTTCTTAGAAGCATAGAAGCTGATATGAATGCAAATGGTAGCACCACTCACTATAGACTCTTGACCATATATTTTAGTTGTTTCTGGTATTTTGTCTACTCTCTATATACATTATATTCAGAAAGAGATTAGAACCGTACGACTGGCATTCGAAGAACCCTCTCCGGCAGCCTGTATCCCACAATGCACCACGACCGGCAGCCTTTGAAAAAGCGGCGCGGCCGATTCAAGATGGCGGAGCTGGAACAGCTTCTGGATGAAAGTAAGTCACAGGAAAACTAAGTAAGGTTTTTAAAAACGCTCGAGGGAAAAGTCGCGATTGTTTGCTGTTCACCGAGACGTTAACGACACGAATCAGTCCAAAATACTGCGAAATGTTAGTGGTATTTCGTGAACGCCGTGTGCTTTAGGTTGTTTATATGACGCAAATATCCCGTGTTTTGACCAGCTGTTTAACTTGAGGAACGTAGCTCTTCAACCTTGACAGGAATACTAGCTAGTTAATCCAGTTGCGATATCATTCACATTATTATAATTAATACACCATCTTCAGACGGAGAACTAAACGGCTTCGGTTGTCTTAAATTATGTACATTGCCGTGTTGTATGGGTTGGTATTGAATTACCTTAAACGTAGATAAATGCTGCGCATTTTTCCGGATAATTGAACAGTCGTTAACTATCTGGTTAGATATATATGTATCTTTCGTTATTTAAAATCTGGTAGGTGATAATTCTGCATTTTCCGGTGCTATGACATTACTGTAGAGACAGCTAGGTAACGCTGTCAAAATAATACTGTAGCTAGTAGGTTAACAAGTTTAGTAGCCGTAGCTAATATTTACTGCGGTAATAGTTAGCTATGTGAACGTGGGTCATAATTGGTACTAGCTAAATAGATGATTACTTAAAGCAGAATATGGATGCATGTCTGTTCCACTTGACCTTATTTAATTGAACGCTAGATTTGTTACTAGCTATTATGTGTTTTTATAGTTTTTCTTGGGGGATATTGTCTGCTGGGTAGTTATGACATTGTAATTGTAATACAGAAATGGGCCCAGATGTAAAATGAAAATGGTTGGTTTTAACTTGCCCCATTGTTTACTTTGTTTGATGCTTGATTAATTCCAGTGAACCGTGTTTTGTTATGATGGGAAAGGTTGTTGCGTCGCTGCTAAAGAGTTACATAAATCATCAAAATCTTAGGGAGTGGGCTAATATAGTTGAGGTTTAGTTTATTTAATGTTATTAAACTGCATCAGATTCGTAAAGCTCAATAAACAGAAATATCGATTTAGTATTTGTATGTATGTATATTATTTGAATATGGTTTACCAAATAGTTATAGGTGAGGCTGTCTGATATGTTTTCTGGTCTGCTAAATAGTCTCTCCCTTTGAAAACCTAAGTACTCAACAATATAGGTTCCTTTCATAATTATGTTAATGGTACTTTGTAGGCTCACTATGTGTTGTACTGAGATTGAATGTTTTTGTTATTCTGTCCTGTCATAACTTCTCAGTGATTGATGTTATGTTTGTTCTTTACCATCTTTGTAGTTGCTTCTTCTGGTTTACCTCCTATATTCAAGACAAGGTTCTCGATTATTGTTTCACTTTAGAAGGTTAAGTCATGCTGCTGTTATTTATGATTGTTAAATATTTTCAGGACAACTTGTTCACATTGCTTAAATGTTTTTCTAGGCTTATGAAGGATTATGAATGCAGTACATTTAGATTCTCAGTATTGGGTAGTATATTCAAGCCATGTATGTATTGTATAGTTTAGTTTGTCATATAAAGCTATTTTGTGTATTGCATTAAAAGTGAAATGTTATTTTGCCACACTTAGGCTGTTTGGATGCCCTGCAGCCAGGATAACATGCAAAGTGTTTTTGAGTCAGTGGAGCTTATGGAATTGTTTTCTGCAATATGACATGATCTTCTGCAAGGAATCCTTCCGATTCCATGCTTGTGCATTTAGTTACGGAAACAAATGCTGCAGTTGTCTCGAGAGACAGCCCAGCAGGTGCGTTGTGGGGTTCCTGCTGGATGTTCTGGTAGCACTGCGGAAGATGCTTTTTTTAATGTTCTGTCTTTGTGCAGTCCAGGCTACTTGCTCAAAATGCAGTGTCGCTATGGATACCTAAATGGCAACCTGGGTAACATAGACAAGCAGCCCAGAGGTTGCTGCTTCAAGTGAGGCCAGACTTGGATTAGTCAGCTAAAATAACTAACTGTATAACCTAGCTGAAATTTAATTTGCCTTGAAAAAAACATGAATGCAAGGTAAATCAGTTAGATTTATTGCATAAAGCAAATGACTTTAGTCAGCAGTATTAACTTTGGGTTGTACCATGACCATGTCCCTGTAGATTGAGACCAGGGTGAAAAATCAAAGATTAGTCAATCACATACAACAACAACAACAACAAATTTTATACATCACTTTGGTACTTCAATGTATTTTTTTCTCATTCCTGCATCTAAAAAAATGGTTACATACTGAAAGCTAGTGTTGTCATAATTTTCTGTGCTAGTGATATCATTATCCAAAATTGTTGGTAATCACTGATAAAGGTTAATTTTATATTTATATTAAGTCTGAATTAGACCTTCTCTTAGCCTTTTCAAGTACAATATGAAAGGGAGTCACAGAACCAGAATTTTAGTGTCACCAGACAGTCATGTATACTTCCCACTTTTTTGCATGGCATATTTGCCTTTTTTTGCATTGTGAATTTAAAATCCTTTTTCTCTTTTTAGGCTCTTCTGCAAAAGCACTTGTGAGTTTGAAAGGTAATGCATTGTTCAGTATTTAAGCTGAACATACATTTCCTCTTTTGTTAATAAAAAGGCTATTATATTTATGATCATTATAAATATGTTTGAGGATCATATGCTATGATCAGATGCTATCTTTGCAATGATATTTGGTCCTTGTGGATGACATTCCTTTTATTGTAGTGAATTAATGTTGTTGGATGCATTTCAAATGAAGAAAAATTAAAGTGTCATGCAAAGAAGCATTTTTTAAGCCTGAGAGTGTTTGTATATGGGATGTAAAAACATTGCTTTCAGATGCAAAATTAACATGCTGGTGATCCTTATTACAGAAGGAAGTTTATCCAGTACGTGGAATGAAAAACAAAGTTTACCAAAGTCTCAGAACTCAAGGGGAAGGAATTCATTTCCAGCCATGGATACAGTAATATCATTTCCGTTAATGTTGAAAACTGTACTTTTTGTCTTGCTTATTTCAAGCAACTCATTGTAAGTTTTGATAAGTGGTGCAAATATGACGTCATGAGTTAACTTGTATTTGTCCAATGCGTTCTAGCCAACCAGAAGCTCAAAGAGAAGTCGTTTGGTCTACGAAGATGACGATGGGCAGTTCACCTCCAGGTCTCCTAGAAGAAGTCAGAGAGTGACAACTGTGCCTCAGGTCTAAAAGAATCCACTATCCTTCCCTTCCCGAAGTAACCAAACATGCATTAGCGGTTTTGAAAGCACAGCAGCATGGACAACATAATCATTCTTATAAAGCACCAGTACTGTTGCTCCTGGACTTTTGGTGGTATTTTAGCGGGACTATGTATCTCCTATGTTTGTGTTTGTAATTAAATATAATTTTTTCTCGTTGTGGTATCACAGAAATTTTCAAGCTTCCCAACACCGGATAAGAAAGCATCGCAAAAAATTGGGTTGCGATTACGGAACCTACTCAAACTCCCCAAAGCACATAAATGGTGCATTTATGAATGGTTTTATTCAAATATTGACAGGTGAGTCTTAAATTTTAATTGTTCAAAATAATTTTATCAGTTATCAGTTTGATATGCCTTGGATCTTTTCCACATGAATATTTTCTGGCTGTTTTGTACATAGGCCGCTATTTGAAGGGGATAATGACTTCTGTCTTTGCCTGAAAGAGTCGTTCCCAAACCTCAAAACTAGAAAGCTGACTAGAGTTGAATGGGGAACCATCAGAAGACTGATGGGTAAACCAAGACGGTATGGTGTAGTATTCTTGTTGCATGAAATTCAATGCTGTTTGTTGTGAGTGCTATCTATAAAGAAAGTTCAAATTATTTCAAGAATATGCATTTGATTTTGAAATTAAACCTGGGACACTAATCCCTCATTAGAAAAAAAAGGTACCAAAAACATTCCTTGCATTTACAAATGACATTTATGACATGTATGTGTTTTGATGGTCATACAGTTTGATAAACAACCAGTATGGTTCTTCCCAAAGGTGCTCATCTGCATTCCTCACCGAGGAGCGATCTGCATTAAAGCAAAAAAGGCAGAAAATCCGGTTGCTCCAGCAAAGGAAATTCACGGATGTATCGCACTGTAAAGACCTTCCTGAGGAAATCCCACTGCCTTTAGTTATAGGAACGAAAGTCACAGGTAACATTGAGCTGTGCTGCTTTGATAAGGTGACATTTTTAGACAATGGGATACAGTGTATTGATGTTGAAAGTGAAGTGTTTTTGAATTTTACAGCAAAATAGAAACAAATGGCTCTCTTCCCTTACAATAAACGTAGTGTTATATTTTAATGGATTGGTGCACTAGTTGGCTCCAATGGCTGTTTATCTTAAGACTGATAAGACTGATAAACATTTTAATAAACAGGCCATATTGTATTTGGGGTCTTTCATGGACATGTTTGCTTTCACGCTATTTGTACTTGTATAGTTAAATTACATAAATAGTAAATTCTGCGGCATTCTTTCACGGTATTCATTACTGTTTAAACAATTCTATGACCCAAGGCAGTCTTGTGCATTGAAATGCATCTTTTTTTGCTTCACAGCCCGTCTCCGAGGAGTTCATGATGGTTTATTCACAGGACAAATTGATGCAGTTGACACAAGTGCAGCCACCTATAGGGTGACCTTTGACCGGAATGGTTTAGGAACTCACACTGTTCCTGACTACGAAGTCCTGGTAGGATTGTTGGCAGGCTAACTGAGAATATGTTCTGCTTCATTGTGCGCACATATGATGAATTGCTTGAAATTTAGTGTTATGTGGCATGGATTTGAATGCACTGGGATGAAGAAAAATCTGAATAGATGGTAGTACCAATAGATGGATGTACCATTTAGCCAGTAGTTTTACATTAAGATAATGTCAAATATCTGATTCAACTCTTATCAGTGGCTAATAATGACAGATAATAAATGTTAGCTTAGCATCATGGCTATCATGTTTATTACTAGTCAAAACAACTGTAGAGTTGTACTTGAACTTGATGTTGGGTCAGTGACACCACTTTTACCTCTTTCCTCTGCAGAGCAATGAACCACATGAAACGATGCCTATATCTGCTTTTGCTCAGAAGCAGAGGCCTTCCCGGTTCCAAGCCTTAATGACCCCACCCCGCGTGCCTTACGCCCCCTCCTCTCAGCCTGCTTTAATGGTACTGCCGTTCCTATTTCTATGCCCTGACCAAGATAGATTTTGCTTTTGATGCATTTAGCATAAATGTGTTCTATATGTTAAAGCTTAATTGGGTAATTCCATTAAGAAGTCCATTTGTCACATTCATAATGCTAATAAAAATGTCTTTCTAATGTGTAAATTAACATGAATTTTGAGGATATGTCTGTATCCAACCCAAAACATTACATGAAATGATTTGCAAATTGACTGGGTGATATTAAGCTTGTCCATGCTCTGAGGCCTCCTTTTTGTTGTCAATATGAAGTTAAATCAATAACAGTGGAATTGGCCAATTAACTTTGTTAATAAGATGATTTAGAATAAATTAAGCAAGGACAAATATGGGAATGCGTGTTAATTTCTTGATTTAGTTTTGGTCTCTGCGTGTTTAGATTCTCTGTACTAAAATGAGATTGAGACGAAGATAGTAATGTTCATAAACTCCTTAAGTGAATGAGCTATGCTTTTTGAAGGATAATGACCCTCTCTTGGGTCAGTCACCCTGGAAGAGCAAAGTGCTGGGCACCGAAGGAGAGACACTCGGGGGGTTCCCTGTCAAATTCCTTGTACAAGTTGTAAGTCTGCTTTTTATGTTAAGAAAATCATGTGTTAAACTTTCATATTTTAAACTTATTTTCATGAAAACTTCTCTCCATTGCAGACACGATTATCAAAAATCCTGATGATTAAGAAGGAACATATTAAGCAGCTCAAGGAAATGAACACAGAGGCTGAAAAACTGGTGCTTAAGTTATTCTTTCATATTCTTTCATTGCACACACTTTTGTGACGCTTGTGAAACCATTGCACTATTCAGCAGTTCGATGACTTGACATATAGTACTGTGTAGTTATTTTTATTACTGTATAATAATATTAACTTATTTTTCTGACTTGACTACTACAAATTCAACTTTAAAGACAGACTTGGGGAATGGAACTTGTTTAACTTGGGGACTGCCTGTACCGGCATTTGTTGAGATGCTTAAATGTTGTTTATTATTATTATTACAGAAATCCTACTCCGTGCCTATTGGGTTTGAGTTTCAGAAGAGATATGCCACAATTGTGCTGGACCTAGAGCAGTTAAATAAAGACCTGAACAAAGTCTTGCATGAAGTACAGCAGTATTGCTACAAGGTAGGCCAGTCGGGGGTTAAATAGTTCTGTAAGAGGAATGACAGAAAACACTCTGTGATGCATGGTTGATCATTCCTGTTCATGTAATGTTTTGGAAATGCTGATTCTATTGGTAATTAAGGGATTGGTGTCCTGTATACACTTGTTTGATTGCAAACAAAATGTTAAACCTAAATATACGGACAGCATATTTTTAGTTCCAGGATGATTTGTTTACTTATTACTGTAAATTAGCTGTAGACTCTGCATTTTACATTCAAACAGTGACTCTAAGTAGAAAGGACATTGAAAGGACTACAGTTTGTTCTGCATTGCCCAAGACTATCTTGTAGTGACATTTATCATTAGGTATCGAGGTTGCACCACATCTCTGGCCCCTGTCCAGTGTTGATAATGTGATCTTCTCAGCTGGCCCCTGAGCAGGGCATGCAGCCGGCCGACCAGCCCACCGACCTTCGGCGGCGCTGTGAAGAGGAGGCTGAGGAGCTTGTCCGGCAGGCCAACGCACACCCCAGTGGTCAGCTATGTGTCCAGAACAAAGGCCTAACCCACCTCATCTCCAGCCTCACTACTCTACTGCTGCAGATAAAGGCAAGCTGCCAAGCTCCTTTCGGTCCCTTTTCATATTTCTCATTCCATATTACTAATATTTTTCTTTTTTTTTTTTTTAGTCCTTGGCAGAGGAAAATGATTTAAATTCATTTGAGTTCAAGTCTTTGACAGATTCTCTTAATGACATCAAAAACTCAGTAGACAGTTCCAACAGCAGGTAAGAATATACTCATTTCATTACCTGTCTATTCACAAGGTGAGTACTCATCAAGGTTGTTGTTATTGGTAATAACGATAAAAAATTTTATAAATAAGGAATGAAAATTAAAGTTGTTTATAAAACTTAAGTATAATTTTTCATTAGTTTAATATTATTTAGCTAAAGTAATCATTTGTTTTTCCTCCTTCATGGAAATCGAGGAAACATAATTCAGTATGTTGCCTTTAGATGACCATTACTAAAACCCGAAACATGTTTTGCCCATTTTGAGGACATTAGCATGTAATGTACATTGTGTATTCATGTGGGGTTCTCTATAGATCAGATCTATAAAATAACAACCTGAAAGTTCCAGAGCTCATAGAAATACATTTACTAGATTTAAACTGAATATAAATTGTATATAAATTATATTTAATAGAAATGTATGCCTTTTAAATACCCACTAATAAAATCACACTGAAATGAAGTAAAATTAAACTGCATTTCTAAAGAGAACTGAAAAATATAAAAACCTAAATTTTAAAAAAAAAAAAAACTAATAACACTGGTACTCATTCATGCAAGTATTCACCTACTTGAATATCAAGCAAAACAATACAAGCTTACACGTTCCAGACTGGGCTAACCCCCCCCCCCCCCATTGACAATCTGAAGACATGCGTTTCAGATTTAAAAATATTTAGATTGATAATACAGTGGACCTTTTAAATCTGGTTTAAATATTTATTTCTTTTTATTAATCAAGTATGTTTGTTTTACAGCTGTTTTCAGAATAATGTGGAGATCCATATAGCGCACATTCAGAGTGGCTTGAGTCAGATGGGGAATCTTCATGCATTCGCTGCCAACAACACAAACAACATTTGAGTTGTAATCTGTAGAGTTTTTCTAAAACAAAAAAAAAATGTCTTGTGTCATGATGTGTAAATCCAGGGGCATAATATGAGATACTGGGAGAGGGCTTATACATGTCAGTTTTTCTGTTTTCAGTCACTTGTATGACATTGTTTAGTGTCAATATGTGGTGGTAGGGTTTTTGTGTTACTCCATGTTTGGAATAACTTGGATATTAGTTTTGAGTAAATATCTGAGTGAACAAATTTAGGTTCTCAGCTTTAAGGCTTTCTGCTTTTCTCTTGTTTTATAGTGTGATGAAAATGTACATTCACTCTAAAATTCAAAGGGATTGTTAAACTTAAACCCCAATTCAGGTCTCACATAATTTTAATGTTAATCTGATATTAATTGGATTTACATCTGTAAAATCCCATTTTGTTTTGAATATTGGTTATTTTAAACTATGCATTACCAAAATGTTGTGGGTGTTTTGGGGGGGGGGCAGGATGTCTTGCACAATACAAATTTGACATTTGACCTTTTGATGCCAAGCAAGACTGCATGTGTTATACCTTTCATTACTTCATATAACCTATATTGGCCTCTTGTGTGATTTGAGATTTTTTGTGCGTTTGTGGGGGGGGTGGTAATGCAGCACAAAATACTTTTGTATTTTGTATGATGCAAAATATGGAGGAATACTTAAACTAAAAGTTTCAACTTAAGTTTCTTGGTTCAGTTTCTGCAATACTTATTTGCAGCTTAATGTTTTAAGCCTTTTAATTTTGTAATATTGCAATGCAGATTTTCTTCCTACTTTAGCCTGTATTAATGAACATAGTGCTTTGTAAAGTATTGGTATAGATTACTGTAAAATTGTACTTTTTAGAGGCTCAGAAGGTTCTCAATGTTTCAAGATACTTTCTGGTATTTGAGAAGTAAATTGTGTAAGCATATACATTTTTCCACAAATTTTGTACACAGTTATAAAACAGTATTTTATAAGCAAGAGTGTTTTATTTACCATTGGTACAACTACTGTTGGACTGATGCCTATATTTAAGCCTAAATGAATAGGCAGTTAATGCACCACGTTACTTGCAGATCTTTACCTAAAATGAACGGAAGCATTACTTGTGTATTTATAAATGGTAATTTCAGTGGATGGCCATTCAGTTGACCCTCAAATTACCCATTAAACTGTTTATTTGTAAATATCTTTTGTTATTTGAAAATATTAAACACAACCTTCTTAAAGCGATTTCTCTACGTGGTCTGTTTTGTTGTAACTTCAAGTTTTTAATCAACAATGTGACACTGGTCATTCCTATTTACCTATGACTAATATGGTGGTACATCGAATACATTTAAAGGTTCGTTTGTCCTTGCGGCAAAACCGTGAACAATTTTCACATGAATTGCTAACAGCACGTACATAATAAGAAACAAGCGTGTATTTCAGCGACATAAAATCAAATAGTGCAAAGGCTGAAAATGTCCTGCATTGTGCTTGGAATTTGCGTTTCTATGTCATGTAACTTTATAGCAGACTAACCAAACAATTCTCAGTTAAGGATTATTGTGTTTAGTACTGTTGGCACAGTCGGAATTAGAATGGGTGTTGCGACGACGCGGTCTTCACGTTTTTTAAGAAACTCAATGAATTCATGTCTCAATTTATCATTTACTATAATATTCGACATTATACAACTCTCAGTACTCCTATTAATGTTTCTGTATGCGCGTATTATCGGCGCACTACCAGAGCTCCCAGCCTCCGCGCCAGCCGGAAGTTCCGGCGCGAGCTGGTCGGAAGTAGGTACGTGGCCACCCCGGTTGACATTAGTCAGGATGGCGATGGAGGTGCGGGCTCCAGATCGCAATGCCGGCGGCTCCGGTCGTCTGGAAGTCTCAATCGACGGCTTGACACTGAGTCCCGATGCAGAAGTCGAACCCGACGACGGCGGAAGCTCGAAGACTGACTTACCCGACAGTGGTAACCAAGTTCAGAGTCATTCTGGGGAGAAGGATGGAGAGGTGGACGAAACTGCCAGAACCGTGGAAAGGAAATGGGGCTTTACTCTCCAGGAGCTATATAATTTGGCACTGCAATTCTTTAAAGGTATTACCACTTTCTTACTGTCATTATAGACAACGCGCTGGGTTTTTCTAGTTGACTTCTTCAATCTGCAGTAGAGAACGAACTAGGGTAATTTTTGGTAATTGTGCGCAAGGGACTTGAATTACACTTCATTTTGCTGGGAAAACAGACAAGCAAATATAGCTTGTTGGTTTTTATTAGGTATAGCGTGTTGCTAAGACGAGCACTATAATCACAGTTCATTGTGATTAGTTAATTAGGCACATTTGCCAGGAGAGGGTGTTTCGTACATCGGCATGTAGTTGACACCTTAATGAATAGAAAAATCCTGTGTGCACTCGTTTGATGTTTTCAGATGTCTGAAAATTTAACACTAGTCTATTTTTTAAACTGAACCGTTGATTACAATAGTAGTAGTAATTGTCAGGTTGATAATTGCTGCTACAGATCTGGAGTCACTCATTGGCGTTTGAAACTAGTTGATTGCGTCTGACCGAGTTTGACAGGTATTTCCACTGGAGGGTTGTGTACCTGTTAAATATAAAAAATGTTTTTGCTAATCAAACCGCAAAGTAACGTTTGCTCGCATGTTCTCGTTACGAAATTAATTTAGACTAATCTGAAACGGAACGACTGAGTTTAGGGAGTAATTTGTTAAAACAATGAAGGTTAAAGCAGAAATGGTGTTAATTTTAACTTGTAATCGGAGTCGTATAAAGTAGGGTCTTCTGGTTTCTGTGGTTTTGCAGACTAAATTTTCCACTCATTTTGATGTCTTTGCCTTGGCACACTTTCTGAGACGTGCTTTATTAAAATAGAGTACCCGTTCATCTTTATGAATGTTTAATGTAATTTTTGTGAAGATCATTTAAACTTCATTTTCAAAGTTTTTGAACTTCATTTATTTATTTTAATTTTTTTTTCCTTTGGTTTTGTTGATTGGGTATCTCCTGTAACAGGGTTTTTGCATGGATATAATGCTTTTTATGAGGCTACCTTCAGGACGAGTACTAAAAAGGCAAAAACACTCAAATTAGTTGAGAACTCCATCATACACCACTTCGTCACAGGCATATGCTGAAGAATGTTTATGTAGTTCTTAGTACAACCAGAAGAGGGCATAATCCAGGCATTGAAAGAAGCGAGCCTTTCTTTATCTTCTGACTGCTTACACCCCCCCCAACCCCCGTTTTTTTAGAGAGTGTCGTTGTGCCGCAGGTTTTTGGTATTGGTAATGCCCGGAGATGCAAACTTGATGGTATGCTAAATATATCTTTGCTGGTTTTTCCTATTGCCAATAAGAACATTATTGTCTTATTTTTATGTGAGCTAAGCCCTCCAGATAACTGGAGAAACAGTAGAACCAATTGTTTTACCTGTTGCTTAGCAAGATTTGTCTCCTGAAGATCCTAGATCTCACTAATGTGGTGTTAGCAGTGGAATGAATTTCCTTACATTCCTGACTAGCGTTGGTCTTTGTTTAATGCCATGGTCATGCAATTAAGTGAAATTTCACTTCCGTCAGAAGATGTTTATTTCTTGAACGCAGTAATTCAATGTGTGGCTAATCCAGCAGTATGATTTTTAATGATCAAATACATCTGCTTTTGATTTCTGATAACTATTGACATAGTTTTATATGGAAATAAAGTAGACATTAGCATTGTTTTAGAATAACTGTTTTTGCAAATGGGAAGTGATTTTACCCCCCCTGCAGTTTCTTGCAGTACTCCATATACTGATCTTCTGTGCAACTATAGATAATAGGGTTGCTTAAAAAATTTCCAAGACTGGTTTAAGAGTGTGTTTATTATTTCTGTGTATGCATGCATGCTTTTTCTGCAGACTAAGTAACTTTAACTATAAAGTTTCTGGTCTGTAGACTAAAGTGTAATCATTGATTATTAAGATTTACAAGTACACGGTGCGGTGTAGCATGCCATACCTTACATATTTATGACTGCTCCACTTGGAATCACTATTGTCATTGTTTTTTCTTTTAATGCAGTTGGTATTATGTACTAGTCAGTGCACGATGCCTAGTTTTTCAGGTATGGGTGCTTTTCCTAAAAACGGGCCACGCCTCCAGGACCTGCGTTAAAGAGTAGGCCTGCCTTGCCTGCTCTAATTTTGTACCATTCATTTGCGCCACTGCTTGTGCTGATTTGCTTATTGCATTACTTGCATAATGAGGATGTGGCAGGTGGCCTGCTGCCTGTAGCGGAATGTTTTTTTTTTTTTTTTTTTTTTTTAATTAGTTGATTCAGTGGCAGACAGTTCATTTACTGCTGTTGTGAGATACGAGAGGCTGGGGCCTGCTTTGTCACTCAGGAAGGAGAGTCAGGCGATCTGGATTATTATTTACATTTATGTATTTAGCCCAGACTTTGGTCCAAAGGCGACATACAAGTGAGGAGCAGAGACCAGGGTCAGCCAGTATCCCTGGAGATATTGGTACTTGGGGTTAAGTATCCTGCTCAAGGGTCCAACAGTGACATCACTCTGCCTGCCTGGAGATTTGAACCGGCAATCTTCTGATCAGAGACACAGAATTATTATCCACAGAGCCACACTGCCCTATATTACTAAGCATTTGATCCATCTGTGTTTCCTTGACAGCAATTTCTCTGTACTTTTGTTAAGCAGCAAAGACTTTTAACTGCTACATGTCTGTTTCCTCTTGTCAGTTCATCTGTGTAATGTTTTTGTGTTACCCCTGTCTGCCTAAAAAAGGAAAACTTTATTATACGGGTGTTCCTACACGTACAGTGGGATTACCTTCTGATGAACCCACTGTAATTGGAAGATATTGTCGAATATGATATAAGTAAATAACTGTCACTGATTTAAAAAAACTACTGTAAGTAATTAAATACCAGTGATTGAAAAGTAAATAAATGAGTACAGGTTCATTTAATAATAATAATGACGCTTTATTGATCCCCATGGGGAAATTCTCTTTTCGCCTACCCCATCTTGCGCTCTATGACACACTGACACATATGCAGGTGAGATTAAGCTTGGCAGCGTAAGGGAACCACCCGTAGCGGCGCCAATGGAGCTGGGGGTTAAGGGCCTTGCAGACGTGGCTATTTTGCCGACGCTGGACTCCAGCTGACAACCTTCCGATTACAGGCACAGAGACTTAGCCCGCTGAGCCACATGCTCTCCCCAAAAAAAGGAGTCTGGATGAGGGTCGACCGCTTGGCTCACTCAGTCTGTTGGTTAAACTGAGAGGAAGAAAAAACACCATGCAATACATTAAACAATGTAGAGAGACTGGAAGCGTGGCTGATTGGCTGCTGCTGTCGCCCAGCATCAGTAGAAAGTATTCTTCGCATGGGAAGAGATCGAAATTCGAAGCCGAGTACTGAATGTGCATTGCTATCACACCAGTGTAACGTCGAAATATCATTCATTGAACAATCGTAAAACATAGAGCGTCTATAATTTTCAATTGCTACCAGATGTCACCTGATCTTGTTGGCCATCTGGACCTGACGTTCTCCTATGGACATACCAATGCTTCAGATCACACTCGTGTATTTGTTAATATCAGGCAACACTTATTACTGTGTATGTGGCTCCCACCTGCATGCTCCACAGAAAATAAGCTGAGGAATTCCTTTCTTAAACATCAATATGTGCGAGTAGACTTGATCAGAGACTGACTTATTGTAATAATTCAGAAACGTACCTTGTCTAAGAGATTAAAATGAATTTCATCACAGTGTTGCTTTTAATAAAAAATAAATGTATGGCATGGAAGTATCTGTTGTAACAATGCTGTATTATAGCTTTATAGGATATTACCAAATTCCTGAGGATTATGCGCCGCAATGTAATTGTAACATATCTTTACCTTTTATACCAGTTTAACTGGATTAACAAAGCCTGGATAATTTACTGGATAAGGAGTACACAGAAAATATAAGCATAAGACACTTAAGTTACATGGAAGTGAGTGAAGGGAGGGTTATTTACAGTTACACCAACTTACTTTGCTGCTTTATGGTATTATCATTGTTGTAATTATATGGTAATGTAACGTAGACGCTTCTATATTCGGGCTCCCTAACTCTGGTCCTGGAGGACCAGTTTGCGCACTGTAGATTTCCTTGTTCAGACACACCTACTAAACCTGGTAATTAGTTGATTAAGGTGCATGATGAGCAGGGGAATCTGCAAATTGTATTGGATTATGACTGATTGGATTATTATCCAGTTCCAAGATTTGGGAATGCTGTTCTGAACTTTTAAAAGGACAGTTAATTAGAATTGTATGAATAAATGTTCTTTTTTCCTTTCCTTCCTCCAAAAGAGAAAGATGGCAAAGCTTTCCATCCAACATATGAGGAAAAACTCCACCTTGTTGCCCTTCACAAACAGGTCTTACTGGGCACATTCAATCCAGACATTTGCCCAGAAGTAGGATTCTTTGATGTCCTGGGAAATGACCGAAGGTAACGCTTATCACCATGATCACAAGTTTTTAAAAATAAAGTGAGCTGCAAGCTACTGGTTTATTTATTGCCTTGCCTGGGAGTCAAAGAAAAAAGTAAAAAATATTTTCCCATTATTTTGTATGTAAACCAGCATTCATCAATTACACCTCTAAAATATGGAATTCACTACCTATAGACATCAGCGAAGCTAGCTTGCAACATATTTTTAACAGAAAGTTTAAAATGTATCTCTTCACTTTAGCTATTGTGTGATCTTTTTCATACATGCCTGAATTATTTTTGCACTCTACTTGCACTTATGCACTACCACATAAAATGCTGTATTTTATTTGATTTTATGACATTTAATGTTATGTTTAATAATTCTATGGATACAGTTTTTATTTTATTTGTTAGGTGGATTCAACCTAAGCTTTTACTCTCCTTTTAATTAAATTTAGGATGAAAACCAAATACAATATCCCAGTTTTTCCATATTTATTTAGAGGATTTTTGATGAATGTTTCAGTGTGCAACAATGGAAAATATGATATCAAAACAAATTGGAAGTTCCTATACATCAGCAAAATTATGAACAGTTCTGAAATGAGAATTGATTTTGTTTGAGCAGGAGAAATGTTATTAAAAGGTAAAAATGGCAGAGATTTGATCATTTTAGCGAAAGCACTTGGAGGCACCTGGAAGGGATCATTCATTCTACATGCCTTGTTAACTGAGTTTGCTGCTCCTTCAGGAAAGAATGGGCCGCCTTGGGCAACATGACAAAGGAAGATGCTATGGTGGAGTTTGTGAAGCTGTTGAACAAATGCTGCAATTTATTTGCGCCCTACGTCACTTCGCACAAAATAGAGAAGGAGGAACAGGAAAGGAAGAGGTACAGTTTACGGTTCAGCTATCAAATGCAAAAACAGAACAACGATTGTCAAGGTCTTGAAACCTTGGAGTACTCCATTCCCTGGCCATGTTTAATTCATATTTATTTTGCCCTCTGCTGACTCCTGTTTTTCTTTTTTTCTTTTTTTTGTCCAGGCAGGAGGAGCAGGAGCGCAAGCAGTTGGAGGAGGAGGAGCAGGAACGGCGGCGACTGCAGGAGGAGCGGCTGTGGAGGGAGCAGGAGGAGCGGCTGCGGCAGGAGGAGGAGGAGAGGAGGCAAGCTGATGAAGAGCGACTGCGCATGGAGCAGCAGAAGTGAGTCCTTGTATGACAGCTCCTGTAGCCCAACTAGCAAAGCATTGTGCTAATAACACAAAAGTCATGTGATCCCAGGGAGTAGAAGTACATTGTAACTCTCGTCTCTGTTCAAAGTTGTTTTGGATAATTGAGGAAATGATCACTTCTGTCCCAGAACCCTGGTTGTTATTAAGGTGATGAGCATAGAGCTGCAATATTAGAAAAACATGTGTCATGTTAATTCTTCTGTCATTCAGCTAATTTGATCTCAATCCTCAATTTCACTTTTTAAACTGTTTATTTCTTCAAACCTTAAAGATTCATTGAACGCTTAAGAAATGCTCATAGTGTTTTTAGTTAACGTGTCAATTAACATTAAAGCACTAAGAATTTATTGTGGAGTTTTGACACTAACACTTGACAGATTGCAAATACTGGAAACTGTGTCTCGATCATTCTGGCCTCTCTGGATTTTAAAACTGGAGATTTCAAGTTGTCAAATAAGCGTGCTTTGGATACGCGCCTGTGACTGGGTCTGACGCAGGCCCCCCCTGGGCGAGTTCATTCCGAACGCTTCTGAGACGGCCCCCGACTCTCTGCGCGCGGGTCCCCTGGCAGGCAGCAGATCATGGCGGCGCTGAACGCCCAGACGGCGGTGCAGTTCCAGCAGTATGCTGCCCAGCAGTACCCCGGCAACCCTGACCAGCAGCAAGTGCTGATCCGGCAGCTGCAGGAGCAGCACTACCAGCAGTACATGCAGCAGCTGTACCAGGTGCAACTGGCCCAGCAGCAGGTACACAGGGGGACGCGGGAGGGGGTCCTCAAGGCCACGAAGCTGTGCACTTATCGGGATATATTGGGGATCGTTAACTATTAGGAACAAACTTCTTTTCCCTCTGCACATTTTTGCATAGGCCTATTAGGTATTGTAGTTTATTTTATTTATTTGGTTCAGACTACCAGTTACTATACTGGTTCAGATTAAAGCGTACCAGTTAGGAGCAGAGAGCAAGCTTAGCTAGTCCCCGGAGTTGTTGGGGTTAAAGGCTTTGCTCAATGGCCTAATGGTGATATCGGTCTGCAAGGTATGGGATTTGATCTGTTATTGTGTCTAATAAACTAGTTGACACATAGATAATGTTCTTTTGGTTCCTGGAGTCCACCTGGCTAATAGTGTTGGGGCACGTGTTGGTTACTGTGGGGATATCGCTGCATAAAACGAATTATCCTAACAGGCTGCCCTACAGAAGCAGCAGGAGGCCACACCTGCGTCAGCTGTGACAGACAGTCGGCTGAGTGGCCCGCCCCTGTTGCCTGGAGACAGCCACACGGTCAATGGGCAGGCCGGGACACCCACCGAGAGCCCAGACAGGGACGTGGAGCTGGAGGCTGCAGAAGACCTGCTGGAGAATGGGCCTCAAGGCACACGTAGGTCCCAAGTCAAATGCTGTGGCCAAAAGTTCATGCTCATTTTGGCATGGCAGGTCAACCAAAAGGTCACAGTGACCCTTCCTGCCTAACCTTACATAGTCCAGCTGCCCAGTCTGTCAGTCAAAAACCTGCTTACCCAGTCTGTGTAGAACAGAAGATATTTCGGGAAACAAAGCGTAAATCAGGATGCATCTAGCATACTGCTTCCAACATCCTAGTGCTTAAAGCTTTACAGGATAATTCAAACTTGGGGCAGTTTGCTTAGATCCTGTCGTCATCATCAGCGGGATGTAATATGAACAATATATGGACTTCCTGTCAATTCAAATGGTAATAAAATGAGAAATTTGGGAAAACTGCGCTTGTTACCACACATCAGCCTATCACATTGCAGAAATAAACGCAGTGTCAGCCAGTCATGTGGTAGTATTTTAAGAACTAGTAATCTATGCCCAACGAATGCACAGCATGGTTGATTGAGTTAGCATGGTTGATTGAGTTAGCAAGGTTGGTTGAGTTAGCTGAGCATGCCACATTGCCACATGTTAGTGTTTTGGTAATATCACGGAAGAGAAGCATACACTCGGACAAAAATTTGGTGTCTGAAGAAAATGACTCAGCAGCCACAACATCTTTTAAAAATTATTTAAATTAGATATTATGTATAAAGGATACACAAACAGTAGAAAATCCAAAGTGTAAAGGACTGGAGCTGTGTACTGTAAACTCTGCCAAAAATCTTTGCCATCTAAAACTGGAAATACTGCAAGCTTATTTCACCACTTGAAACATTACCATCAAGTATAACATACAGAACACAAGTGCTTCTGCATTTAGGGTTTCCACTTTCTATCTGAAGAATTTTTTTTTCTTTTTTTTTCAATGCGGTAGCACATTACTAACTTAGAGTTTTCTGGGAGTAGGGGCTAACACTGGTTCTACCCCATGCTACCCCAGCCCCGGCTCCAGTGATTACAGCGCCCTCCATGTGGACACGTCCGCAGATCAAGGACTTCAAGGAGAAGATCCGGCAGGACGTGGACTCCGTGATCACGGTGGGCCGGGGTGAGGTGGTGACAGTACGGGTGCCCACACACGAGGAGGGCTCCTACCTTTTCTGGGAGTTTGCTACTGACTACTATGACATCGGCTTTGGTGTCTACTTCGAGTGGACAGATTCTTCCAATGCGGCCGTGAGTGTCCACGTCAGTGAGTCCAGCGACGAGGATGATGAGGGTGAGTTCCTCTGATTGCTGGTCGCTACTGTTTTTTAGTGTTTGTTTATTTTTTAATGTTCTCTTGATTATTTTTTGTGGTCTGTAGTATATTATTCCCATGCATCAGACATTGCCATATGTACATATACCACTATGTACCTAAACCACAAAATTTCAGAAAAAGGAAATCTAGATTGTCTGTCTAAGCAGATAATTTAGCTTTTAGCTTTACTTGAAGGGTCCTTTCATGACATGATTATATTCAAGTATTTATAAAACATTTTGGGTAAAGATCACATATTTACACTTATTCACAAATATTGCAAAATAGGTTTAAATTCTTATGCTAACCTTTTCAATGAGGACATTATGACTCGCTAACAGCCTTTTTTTATCTATTTTTTGATCATGCAACTATTAAAAAAAAAATATATATATATATTCCTGCATGTTAAGAATCCTTGCATGTAGCTGTAGTTACCCCTGTCATTACAGGAGCTGATGTATGCGCTGCTGATCTGAGTCAATCATGTTAAACTGTTAAAGTGTTAATCTTTTCAATTAATGAGGGACTTTAGACCATCTACCAAACCTGCACCCTTACCAGTTCTTGAAAGTAAAAGCCCATGTCATGTATTTGTGTAAATTTTCAATGGCTTTCAATGCTGGCACCTGTGCAACTCAATGGTGACTCAGATTCTTAGTGACAAACCCTAAATAGCTCATTTTAACCCATGTAATTTGACAAGCTCTTCTGAAAAGAAAATTAGGAGTGGTCTGGAATTAGGAACAGGTTGCTCAAAGGTGAGGTCAAATACACAGAAGAGAATGCCAATGGACATGTTGTTCTGCTCACAGGTGAAGGTCAGAATGAGGAAGAGAAGACCCAGAAGAACACCAGTAAACCTCAGGTGGACGAGATAGTGCCAGTGTACAGGAGGGACTGCCACGAGGAGGTTTATGCCGGGAGCCACCAGTACCCGGGCCGAGGCATTTATCTGCTCAAATTCGACAACTCGTACTCACTCTGGAGGTCAAAAAGCGTCTACTACAGAGTCTACTACACTAGATAAGTGGAAGGTCATGCTTGGAAGGCTTTGGCAGTAAGCATAGTTTGCATCGGGAAGATCTCCATACGACATAAACGCTGTCCTGGTGGGTGCCCTCTGTTGGCGGCGTCATTGGGACTAGGAGGCTGCGGAGCGGCCACTTACACACGCCGTGGTGATGTTGCTCTCTCGTCAGTCACGTTTGTGCTCTAGAGGGAGGAAATAAATGCTAATTTCAAGTCTGTAGCCTTCTTATTTAATCAACACTTCTGTAAATCCCTGTTCAGCAAAACACTGCCTTACCAATTTTTTTTTTGCTAAGGACTCTCATCATCATGATTGTCGGTGGGTCTCATAAATGCTTAAAGTTTGCAGTCTTAATCGGCATGCTGATGCGCTTGGTACCACAGAAGTAGCATGCGCTTGGCTTTTTGTGTATTTCAGCATTTGAGATGTGACACGATTTTTTTTTGTCCTTGTGAAACTGGCCTAGAGAACATTTGAGGTGAAGGGAAATGTGAGGCATTGTGGGAGAAATGTGGCAGAGAAGAGACTGTGTTTAATCATCAGATGTTTAAAGACCAGAGGAGCACTGAACAGCAGGAGCCTAAGAAGAGATTCAAGAAACGTCTGTCAGGCTGTTCTGTTTTGGTTCCAAATACCTTGTTTATGCAATTGGGGGAAACCAAAGAGAGTGATATGATCCAATAAAAATGAACAACACTGGTGATAGTGTTGTCTCCTGACATCGACTGCTATTATGAAATATTCATTTTGTTTGTTGTCACACTCAGAGCAACATTATATTTGTTTATATTGCTCTTTATTTGAGAAAACTACTACTCCTGCAGTTAGATACGTGAGATGTGGAGAAAGTGTTCTTTCATCTGGTGGAAACGTGTAAAAGTACAGAATATTTAAGTCTGCCCTTGATCGTTTTTGTTTCCGATATTGTTTTAGCATTTTCAGAAGAAAAGAAACCACTTTAGCAGTCTGGAAGTGACAGGAACAGGGAAAAATAGTTTGGGTGTTATTGGTATTGAGGGGGATACAGTGGGTGTTTGTACTTTGTAGTTTTAAATACATGAAAGAGATATGTGTCGTGATTGTAATAGTAATACCTTAAATGTACATTCTAATCTAAAGGGGTGCTTTAAATGGAATGATGATCTAAAGTAATATCAGAAATACATGCTTGTTTTGAGATTTTCTGAGAAGTCGCATTCATCTGCCTTGTATAAAACATCTGCCATGTGCTAATGATCATGTTGAATTATCAGGCTTTCTTCTGGAATGTCTGCTCCCACATTCCTTCAGCATATAGCCAAACACTGAAATCATAACTGTAAGTATGAAGAAAGACACTGGTGGCTTATCCTCAGTATTAAGTATTTTTGTGCAGTGGTTGTTCTACAGAAACTACCACAGTCGTCATACTTCACGATTTTCACTGAATACAGTTAACTTCAGCTTATTTTCTACAACTTGTACACTGCAGCCCTCTGTCAGCTGATGACCGTTGGCTTTTACCTTCCAGAATCTTCAGCTTTCTGTTTCGACACCAGCTTCTTTATTCTTACTGGGGTTCGAAATGGCTTCCTTCGTCTCCTGTCTGTCTCAGTTGCCACTTAGTAGTCTAGCACTGAAACTAACTTTGGTGGCTATGTGACAGTGATAAGACATGGTCACTGATGGGCATCCATACTACAGTTTAGTAGCCAGAAGTTATATTACCACATAAATGGCTGTCATCTATACGAAATGTGAAGTTATATTGCTATTCATCTGAGGTTTGCTTAACAATAGTTCTCTCAAGAGGTTGTGGTTAGTGTTAGGGTCACAGGACTAATGGGTTTATTGAACTTTTGGTTTGTGGAACTTAGAAGCTCTCAGTCCTTGTTTGGTTTTGTCAAAAAAAATTTTTAGTTTGAAGAATTATTGACCACCTTATAAGCACCGACTGTCATGTACAGAAACACACACTCACACAGTCCTGTTTGAAGGCCATTCTCATCTCATGAACCTGCTTCAATATCTGCCTTTAAGGTTTTATTGTACATTAGGCAGAAGCTATGTCTTTAATCTGTTTGTAAATAAAACATTTTTTTCTGATTTTGTTAAGGTGTTTTGTGACCGACATAACTTTATGGAACTTTGGTACTGGTATTTTATATACCAATAGATGTGTGGAGTGATTTTAAATGATCAACTATTTAACACTTATCAGGTTCCTGGAATGGTTATTTTAAACTGAAATATATAAGGAAAGGAACTGAAAAATAACCAAACCACTCTAAAAACACGAGTCTCATGCACTGTTTATTAATCATTGTGATGCCAAAAGGTGCAGCCTTTGTGAACTTTGGTATAATTTTTGTGTAATTTTCAAAAGCAGGATGTATGATGACGTGAGTAGTAACTGTTATCTCAGGTTCCTGATGGGGACATTCAGAAATACAGCATGAGAATGTACTGTGAATGTTCATGTAGTAACAAAAATTATGGTGGAGTTTCTAACAGACAAGGTGGGAAAAGGCCCTGCTTATACAGATGAATGAGATTAAATTTAATATGAACCCTTGTTTTTGATACAGAGAAGAGTTATGGTGTACCGCTGTATTTCTCAAACTGGTCCTTGGGGGGACCCCCAATCAGTCCACATTTTTGCTCCCTGCCAGACAATCCACATTTTTGCTACAAGGAGCTAATGGGGAGCGAAAATATGAACCACCCGGGGGTCCCAGAGGACTGATATACAGTATAAGAACATGTGTGATTTATCCCCACTGATACCATGTTAATATTACTGAAGCACAAAATCATCCAATAGTGAACTTTTATGTTGGAATTATGAGACGCTTGTTACAGATGGGCTGTAAATTCCAAATCTGAATCTGACAAATACCTTTTCTTTCCATGCTCAATAGAATAGTACTAGTTCCTTTTTATTGGGCATATATTTAATCTGGATTAAACGTTTCAGTTGTTTCAACATGTCTGAATCTCCAGAGTCATGATTTCGTTAAACTGCGCTCACTGGGATTCTACAAGGTCATATTCTAGCAATAGATGCCATGTAACGTACAGTCTATTAAGCAGAAGCTGTAACAAATGAGTCTAGTCAGATGGACTGCATTATCCCAACAATCTGATGCTCCCCCACCCATAAGACAAATGATGAGTCAGCTAGTACTTCATGCAGAATATCTCTCTCCAGTATGAGTAATGGAGTAGCAGTTAGATGCAGGTTGTCAGGGCTTGGTTTGTCTCTATTTCTCACCACTGGCCACGCCAACGGCTCTGCGCAGGGCGGAGAACCAGGTGACTTTCTCCTCCTCCGTATCTGTGGCACAGACCCACTGGCGCTTTGGGCTCTCCAGCACAAACGCATTCTTCACATCTAGTAGAGGAAAAAGAGGAATGCAGGTTTGCCAGATGGCACGCTGGTTAAAAATGTGGGCTTTTACACTGAATCCCTGGATGTGCTCTGCTGTAATACTCTAGTTTCTGACACAGAAACTATCACAGTTCTCTTGCATTGTGCTTTGTTTCATGTACATCCTTCACATTGTATTATTAGCTATTCTAACTTTAAGTATTTTACAGAGATTATGTCAGTAAAAGTGGTAGTAGCTTAAGTTATTGATTCCATCTAGCTGCAGTCTATAGTCCTGTCTCTATGTGCAGAAAAACAGAACATTGCAAGATTTAAATAATCTCGTATTAATCTACGCGGTGATGCCTACATTTTGTGTCCGTGATGTCACGCAGGGTCAGCACATGTAGGGCCACTGAGGCCAGGAAGGTGTGTGATGTCTTACAGCCGTGCCGGAAGGGCAGGTGGACCACACTCCTCCGAGTCAAAACCAGCGCATCATTAAACAAGAAGAGGCCCAGATCATCCACCTGCTCATAGACCCTTGTCACATAGTGATTGGGGTTAACAAAAGATCAATAATGACTAAGGCAACATTCATTTTAGTGCTTGGACATTAAAGACTGACAGGTAATTTACTTGCCAGAAAAATATTATCCAAATCAATGTAAAATTGAACGGAGAGTTAGACTGTCCTTGGAGCAATAAGGGGTTAAGAGCCTTGCTCAAGGGCCCAATGCTGAAATCACACTGCCCACTCTGGGATTTGAACCAACAACCTTCTGATCATAGGCACAGAATCCTAACCCATTGAGCCACACAGCAGCCATGACTTGTTACAAGATTGTATGTATACATTTTAGTCAAGGGGTCCTGGCACAGTATATTTTTCTTGTTTTATGCATTGTTTACACCTGAGTGGAATGGCGATGTCGCAATCTGGGATGCTCAGCAGAGCCGCCTCTTGTGACGTGATGAGGTGCCGGCTCCCCTCCCGGAGACTCTGCGGGGTGCAGCAAATTGTTTACATGCCCACATACGCTCCAGCGACATCTGATGCCCATGATGCAGTGGCTGGTGTAGGTAATGAATGAAACAAAAGTGCCCTTGCAGACGAAAATGTTTCAGATTGTATCACATAGAGGTATAACAACAGCAATAACAACATAGTTTCATAATGCTTTTTTGAGTCACTCAATACATCGCGTTCTACTAAACACCTAGAAGGCATAAAGAGTACTTTTGAAAGTTTATTTTCAATAATGATATTAAGTTGCATGAGACCTTGAAGAGATTCACAAGTTATTAGGAAGGATGCAACCTTACTGGGCAGCTCTGAATCATCCTCTGAGTCTCCAGTATCTTCGAGTCTCCATCTGCATGCTGTTTCAACTGTCATGTAGAAATCCAGTGTGGTTAGAACTTGTGGTCTTGGTTTCATTGTGGTTTGTCATTTAATATGTACCAGTTTTGTCATACACCGAAATGAGTCAGTCTCCAGATGTGCGAATTATGAATGAGGACAACTGAAGCGAACTAAATTGTACTTGTTACTGGTATTCTGCAGAATTATAGGAAGAAATTATTTTTTTTATCATTTAAAAACTATATGGGAATTAATGTACTTCAAGTTACTAAGCAATTCATGCATTCATTAAGCTAATCTGTTAAGTGTTTCTTTTCAGAATAAAGAATACCTGTTAAACTCATAAAACAGATAAATGGGTAAGACTGATGATAATCTTTGTCACTGCACATAGAGCAGTGAAATGTCATTTAGTAGAACCAGTAGTACCAGCTAGCAGAATAGCAGGTGTAATATGCATATAAGTGCAATAAATATAGATAAAGAAATATGCAATATACAAGGAAGTATGAGACCAGAAATATATGTGAAGTGTTTGTGGAACAGTAAAAAATGGTAACAATGTAACATATCAAAGAGGAGCAAATGGCTAAATTTATGAGGATTGTGATGAATTATGAATAAAAAGAATATAATGGCTATCAGGCAGGCAGGTTGTGGTGTACCTTGCGGAGAAACACCCTGTAGCTTCTCAGAACTTCCAGCACGGAGCTCAGATGTAACCAGTCGGGATGCTCCGGGGCTGTGTACAGGAAGAAGGCCTGGAACAGCGTCAGGTACTCCTCAATACGAGACGAGGGCAGCAGTAGCAGCTCCTGAAGGCTAAGTGTGCAACATAGATGCATCAAATACTGACACAAAGTTTTAGTTAATTACTCTTAGTAATCCTTATATATGTTAAGTAATTATTTATCCAAAGCAACTTATACTTAAATATTTCACTGGAAAAGTATGCTTGGGTAGTATGAGATGGTTACTTAGCTTCAAAGTTCAGGTCCTTCTACGAATCTACAATTTTCCACCATGAGACCAGGTACTCAATAGTCTAACATTTAGCTCCTTGCAAGTGCCTGCTCACAAAACAGTACCTCAGCATGCTGGTGGCCAGGGTCCTGTCATGTCTCCTCAGAAAGGCCCGGAAAGCAGGGATCATCACCCTACACTGCAAAAGGGACAAGTATGGCAACTTAGGACATGCAGTGTTTCTTCCATTAGAGCACTATCCTGATAGCTAAATGTCTGTTCTGCTGAGTTTTTCTGACGCACACTTACAAAAAAAATAAAATAAAAGAAACTGTCAGAACAACAACGTGTCTGCAAAGTTTGAAAATCATGGTGGTACTTTTTGAGTTATTATATTCACAAGGTGAAGTATCTTCTGAACTCACCCTTCCCATTAGATTTCACAGATCTTCACCATAAAATGTGACTGCAACGTTTGAAAAAGATATGTCTAATACTTTTTGAGTTATTGCGCTAACAAAATAAGTGTCTGCAGCAGTAGCACACCAGTCCCAATACCTTACAGTTAAGCATTGTTTACCTGTGGAATTTTATCTGAATTTTAATTCATTATATTTAAAATAACTTCCTTGTCTGAAGCCTTAGATAAGTTATATGATTGACTCTCTTAATGCTAATTGGATAACAGCCGTCCTATCACAGTGGCCGCCTGAACCCACCCTGTCGATGGTCTGGAGGACAGTGGGATAATTGTTGAAGAAGTTGGTGTAGGTCCTCAGCTTGGAACAGAGCTTGAGGCACACATCTCCCACATGCTGGACTGACCCCTGGTCCGGCAGCCTTGCCGTCAGTTTCTCCAGGAAGACGCTGTGAAAAGAGGACAGGTTAGGTCATGACGCCGACTTTGAGTGAACTGGGTAGACGCAGCTGACGAGGAGCTATTCTGTTAGAACAGAATGAGTCACTTATCACGGAAATAGAACAGGATGATGTTTAATTCATAGAGAAAATGAAGCTGTTAATGTGGTTACATTGTAATTTTTTGTCCAGAATGCAATTTCCAGATATAGTGAGGTGGAAAGCCACCTTTTTATGAATAACTGCGCCAGCATGTTACAGCAGCTGCTACGGGCAGCTTACTTTAACCTTGCGTTTGTCATCATAAGAATTACAAGGAAAAATACTCAATTAATATAGGATAATGAATTTCACTTTGAAATGGTTTGTGTTCAAACCATTGAAATGATCGCAAACAGCTTGCACAGTCAAAATAACTTTATTGTCAGGCCCAAACTAGTTAGAAGTTCAGTACAAGTACAGTATTCCCATACGTCATACTTGCCATTAAAGTTAAAATTCTTGATGTCAATAAATTTTGCCTGGAGTCAATAGAGTATATTCATTCATTCATTCATTCTTTCTTTGCTATCTATCTATCTATCTATCTATCTATCTATCTATCTATCTATCTATCTATCTATCTATCTATCTATCTATCTATCTATCCATCCATCCATCCTGTTGTTCACCTTTCTGTTTCTCTACCCCTGTATTCTGTGAGAATATTAAATCATGGCTGACACATCATGCAGCCGTATGGGGATTCTTTTCTAGGGATACGCACGTGTTGACCTCCAAGATTTCCAGGATCGGGGAGAAGATTGTGAGGAGTTTGGAGGAACTGAGAATGGCCCGATTGGAGTCAAGGGCAGCCTTGAGGGGGCCATAGTATACCCGGACGATGGCCTGTAGCAACCGTATGTAGACCTTCTCACTGTGGAGAAATTCAGCAGCCACCATGGCCTGTCCATTGGCATTGCTATGAAGACCCTGCAGAATGTAGAATATACCATGACACGCTACACACACAGACATTATCCTCCTTCATATCCTGCAGCATAAGACTCTCTGTGGCTCAACAGGCCTGAAGTGTGTTGGTCTTCAAGTTATCTTCTAAAGCCGGGCCACACACCAAACCAATGGCAAAAAATTAGTGCCAAACAAGGCTGGTGAATATCCCCTCCCATTGATGGTGAAAATTTGCACTCAAATGTACCAGCATATCTAGAGGTTACAGTTGACATAAAGCACAATCGGAGAGCCGAGTTTTGCCGATTAGCTTCGACGCAAGTTCGACATGCTAAATCGGCCAAAATAATACCGATGCGGACCAATCTGTCCCTGACCATACTGCATGCACTAGTACTACAGGCAGTCGCTGACTCTCACCGATATTCCCCGACAGCTTCCAGTATCTTGCTGTGTCTAAGTCGTAACTACTTGCTGCTAAGGTAGCCCCATAACGGGAACACTTAATTTGAAATGTTTGGTTAGATACTTTGCTAAAATGAAAATCAACTTGCAGATTTCCCTGCTCTTACACCTTGATCAGCTTAAGGCTTAGTACTTGTGCTTCAACAGAGAAATCTGCAAACTGCGTTGGATTCTTGCCAATCTTAACTGGAATTGGGGAATGCTGCTTTAGGAGAAGCAGTTAGGAATGAAATCCACACTTTTCACAATGTCACACCAACAGACACACAGTAATGTCAAGTCTAGGGATATACTTGTGGTATCAGACTAATGTGATTCTGGGCGCCGGTCTGATCCCTTTGTGTTTTGACGCTATCGGTCCTGTCTGCACAGATCTCCTCGCATCTTCTTTGCAAGAACAAGGAAAGGTACTGCAGGGGATTGTCCTACAATTCCACCACAGAAAGGAAGAGCAGTGAGACCTTTGCGACAAAATGAATCTGAAGATACTTGAACAGCCACACAAATGAGATGGGTGGGCTTACACAGGGCTCTCTGGACAGTGCAGCCAGACCCTCGGTCAAAGCTTGGGTCACCTCTGAATTGGCATGGAACTCATAGGGGATAACTGTATCCCACAGAAAGTGGCCTGTGTGAGCAAAATAAGAACAAAATAATGTGTCTCTACTGCAGACACAACCAGGCCATTTTCCAACCACTAACATCTCTTGGATGCATTTTACTCAATATTTAAAATTTCCTAAAAAATTAGTTAATACAGAAAACTTAACACAACAAAGCGAAAACAAAACAAGTGTAATTTTAGCTATGGTATATTTGTAACACTGTGTGCATTAATGCTTTGCTGATTGATTGGATTATACGATAAAAACAAACTAGACATCACCATCATGGATATTTTGAAGCGTTCCTTCAGTCAGGTCTGGGTTAGAACAGCACACATTCAGCCTCTCATCAGTGCACACGTCTCCTTCCCATTCGGTGCCTCACCTACCGCCCGACCGCTTATCTCCTGTGCGAGTGCTTTCAGCTGGGGCCCCAGCTGGACCCTGATGGTCCCCAGGGTCTCCTCCAACCGCTCCGCTTGCCTCGCCCAACTCAGCAGCTCGGCCTCACCAAAATACAGCCTGGGCGGGAACTCTGCCCCTCCTGACCACTCACTTAGAACTAGGGCATAGCAACAAATAATTCATCACATTAAAATACAAGGATAGAAACGTAAATATTTCAGCATCTTCCCCTTATGTAAATTTTATCAGATCCAAGTCTTTTTTTTAAGATCAGATTTTGATACATAATAAACTTTACATTTAATATCCATTTACTTCACTTTAATTGCTCTCATAACTACGGTCTCTGTAGGTTCTGTAAATAGCATATAACCCCCCCCTCATGCTCACTCTGTTGGTACGACCCAGTTGCCAGCCCAGTGGGAGCGCAGACTCTCAGGCCCGTCAGAGTGGAGAGCTTCGCCATCAGCTCGGTTCCTGTCACTGACAGCGGCAAAAGATGAGGGCTGGGATGTGACAACAGCCATGATTTATAAAGGGGGACCAGATGTCTCAATGGCTTCAGCAATATATTTGACAGAGGTGAAATGTTTTTCTCAGAATTGCTCCTCATGGGAAATTTGCAGTGAGGCCTATTTCTCATACTTGCTAAGTGATTTCATAATGACATGTCCCCTATTCATTCTATCAGTAACAAACAAATGTCAGGAAACAATAAGGAATTGTTCAATTTAACTGTAAACCACTCTGCTATATAATAGCTGCATTTAAATACTTTGAGAATTTCTAAAAACGTCACAATGTAAGACGTGTAAACCTGAAGCTGCTAGAGGGGTGAAGATGAACAGACTTGCTCCTTCTGCTGGTGCTGCTACCCAGCCAGCCAGTCTCTCCCAGAACTCCCTAACATCTGGCCGCAGCACTGACTCCTGCGTCACCCTGCAGCCTGTGCAAAGGGACAGCCCAGTGTTCATTCTAATAACTCGCGCCCAAATGCGGAAATATCTGAGTTTCATGCGTGAAGGAAAACCACACTTAATTCAACCATAAATCAGCGCAGACATAATTAAACAGAGAAGTGGAAATGATCTTTCACAGCAACCTTAAGCAACCCTGAAACTGAATTTCAGAATTTATTGCAGGATGTTATTTCAATTCAAATTTACTTAATTTTGACATAGTGCTTTTCACAACAGTCACCCCAAGGCGCTTGGGTGTGTTTGGGTACGTCATTAAGAGGGAAGGAAGGAAGGAACTAAAAACCTCCAAGGAGGGAGGAAAAGAACCACTGGGGGTCCAAGGTGTTCTTGTGTGTTCAGTTTGTGTTCAGTGTTCTCTGTGCCATATAAGTCAGTAGTTTATCCGAGGTACTTCTGGCCATAAAGCAGGGGTACTGAAGGGCACTGCAGTATGTATATGTACAGTATCGTCATTCATTAGGTGATATGAAAGGATATTACATCCACCTTGTAAAAGGTTAAGCTCCTCCGCGTCTCCTTCTGCCAGAACTGCCACATTCTGAACCATCACTCCCTGCAGCAACCTCTCCACCCTGAAGAGCAGAGCTTCCAGAGTGCTCCCTCTGTGGTCGTACAGCAGAGGCACCACTGCAGCGCGTGCAGCTGACAGCAGCAGCTGTGCATAAGCAGGTGAGTGTTATGGGGGGGGGGAGGGGGGAAGTCTCACTAATAGAGCCACTTTAACAAGCCTGTCCAGAACACTGGGTCAAAGCTGCCTAGCTGAGTCATTTTTTTTCCATCAACAATTATTTTTTGCAGTGTAATGCCTCTTCTGCTTTATTTTGCCGAATTAGCATCCTGTAGCATTGCATTGCACCATACTGCATCTCAGCATCTCCAGCATCACCATCTCCTACCTCATATGCTGGCACCCTGGAGGAGACCAGGAGCAAGTGGAGGGGAGGCTGACGTGGCAGAATGCGAGATTCACCTTGCGTCCGGCAACTGAAAACAAGAAAGGGAGAATTATCCACAAAGTGTGCAACTCTTGTCACTACAGTGTATCTTTCTGTAAACAGTTCTAAAAACAGATATTTTTGTCTGCTGTTCAGGTGGTTGACGCGACATATTTTCTGATGTTCACTCTCTGTCCACTGGTGGGAGTGAGCTCCGGAACTCCGGCATGCACGATACAGAGAGCAGAGGAGAATTGTAAACGCACGACCGTGTAGAGACAAAAATGACAAGCTGTTGTGTAAATAAGATAAATAAGATAAGGCTATTTAGTTTGTTTAATAAAAGTACGATGTATAGACCTGTTCTATAGGAAAGGTAACCTTAAATGACTTCTGTTGTGATCTGGCGCTATATAGAAAATAAAATTAAATTAAATTAAATTGACCTTCAAGGGGGGGCGGGAGGTGTCATTGGGAGGGCAGGGTGCACCCCTAATATAATGGTAGGGGAAACACTGAATTTCAAAATTGTGAAAATCTCTGAAAATATCATGATATCACTTTTTAGGGCATATCACTCAGCCCTACTGCTTATCAAATAAAACATTTCTGTGACATATGATATTTTATAAAAACAAATTTTCACATGAAACCCTTTTTTTAACATTTTACCTTTTAAACATACTGCAAAATTGGTGCAGTCTTAAATGTCGCAGTTTAAACATAGCCTGAAATTAGCTTGGCTGAAATAGGAATATTAGTAGTCTCCAAACCTCTTAGCAGACCCTTTGTATAGTGATTGCATGGAGCTGGCCACATGACTGCTCATCAGCAGGGATCCCTCAGTGGGGGACAGCCAACCTCCCTGATCCCTTCGCAGCGACAGGCTGGACCGTGAACGGATTTTCTCCTGAACATTCAGGACACAGAATGAAGGTAATATGGCACCCACAGCAAACATGGTATCACCACTAGGTTTCATTGATGTCCAAGATGTCTGTGAAGAACAGACACATTCCTATTGTGAAGGTAGTGCAATGGCTTCTAACCATTTTTTTACAGCAAGAGCTACTTTTACAAAAAAAAACACTCTAGCAAGATCCAAAATCATGACGATAAACCTATATTTTGCCAATTGGGGGGTGGGGGAGGTTGGATGTTGCGTCATAATCTACTACAAATGTCTTGGTGATTAACCTGTCAATTGGGCTTAATCTGGTAGGCCGCCATTTGAAGCAGAGGATGCCATTGACTGTCTTACCCCTAAAAGCACCAAAGCAGCTCTCATGTCCTGCTGACTGAAACTTGCCCAGAGCTTCTCCCTACGGATGTTAGGACTGGCTGTCCCCGCTGACCAGCTGCTATTCAACCAGGCGTGTCTATACATCAGCGTACCTCCTGTGGTAACAAGCATTATAAAAAGTATTCATCCATCCATCCATCCATCCATCTATCTCCTAACCAACGATCCTAGTCAGAGCGTTAGGGGCCCTTGGAGCCCTATTCCATGCAGCAGAGGATGGGTAGGACACACCCTGGACAAGATGCAGAGCACACACTATGCTTTATGGGCAATCTAGAGACACCAACTAGCCTAACTGTATGTTTGTGGACTATGGGAGGAAAACCAGAGGAAACACAAGCAAGAGAGGATGAACAATGCAAATACCATCCATACCGCAGAGGTGGGATTTCAACCCCCAATCTTGGATCCATAAGCCATCATGCCCCCCAAAAAACATTCACATTGTCCTAAATTAATCAACAGATGAAGGGAACAGTTCTGAGTGTTACTCTTATAATTTATGCATTTTCATTTAGTAAAGATTCTCAGATTATTCGAGAATTCGAATAGGTATGACAGTGGTTCACCAATTATTGAAGGATATTAATAAGGCACCAATTAAACTCTTTTGCAAAACATACTTTTTAGTTTCTAACGTGGCCGCAGTTTTGACAATTGGAAAGAAAACTCACTCTTGTGCTCTGCCACCTTTTCCCGGATGCACTGTCTGATCCACCTCTCTTTCCGTCTCTCCTCCGGCTCCTCCTTGTCTCGCACAGGATCATTTAAAGTGCCATAGATGTCTGCCGCCTCTCGGGGCGTCAGGTAGTCCAGGCTGGAGACACACACTATATAGTGCCTTTTCCAGGCTCCGTACTCCAGGTCGGTGGGGGTGTAGGGGAGAAACCAGCCATGCTTCATGCACTTTGGGGCCCAATGACAGTCCTGGATCCACCCATGAGAAACAAAGTCACAGGTCCATGTTGCTCTTCAAGAATGATGCTGAACAGGGTCAAGCGGCTAATAAACCATAGTATCACTGTCCAAAGAAAAACGCGTCTCCAAAAATCCATTATTTCAGGAATATGAAAAAACACATTTTCTCAGAAGCTACTTTACAAAGTAAACCTAAAACAACGCAATGACTTACCCTTAACATCACAAACAGAAACCTATCTTTACATAGTCATCAGTGAACAGTTTCATGTTTTATATGGACTTGCATGGCAAGTATGCCAGTGTCAGCAAGATACTAACTTATCCTGCTTTATATTCACAATTAATGATAATATTTAGGTAGGTATCTAGCCATCAATATCAAGTTGCTAAAATTGGCAATATAAAGTAACTCATCCAAACCACCATCATGAATATTGATGTTTTTTTTTAACTAGTGTTCATGTATGTACTAGTTAAGCACTGATACTTCATACTTGACTTTTCATTGATCAGATAGATGTCAAACGCCATCAGTAGACAGTGGAGAATGGCTGTATTCCATAAGTCACAATTGCTGACAACTAGACATACCCAGTCTCCATCTTCGCTTATTTTACAGAGTCATCATACATACACGCGATCATACACGTGAACTCAAACAGGCATCACGCAAGCTCGTTTTCAAGTCTGCCTGGAAAGAGAGCCTCTCTAAATACAGACAAGCACTAGTGACTGTTAGGTCTGTGTATCTCTCCAGATTAATAGACATGAACAAAACCAATCCTAAATTCCTATTTGAATCTGTGGCTAGGTTAACACAGAATTCCTCATTAAACTCGCAAGTCCCGCAAGCTCTTAAGAGTGATGACTTTCTTACATTTTTTAATGGTAAAATAACTAAGATTAGACAGACCATCCAGTGCACACCCTTACCTACTTATGGCTGCCAGCCTCCTGCTAGTCTTATGCCTACCAATAATGAGACCTTTGAATCATTCATTCCTATTACACACTCAGAACTTTTGAGCTTAATTTTCTCCTGTAAATCCTCTACTAGCCTTGTAGACCCAATTCCTACAAAATTCTTCAAGGAAATTTCACCGCAGATTAGCACTACAGTGTTAAATGTGTTAAACTCTTCTCTTAGGCTTGGATACATTCCAAAACCTTTTCTAATGGCTGTTATTAGACCCGTCATAAAGAAACCAAATCTTGAACCTAGTGTTTTAGGAAACTATAGACCTATCTCAAATCTTCCTTTCATTTCAAAGATCATGGAAAAGGTTGTAGTTCGCCAGTTGTCCTCTTTCCTACAAAAAAATAATGCCAATGAATTATATCAGTCTGGCTTTAGGCCAAACCATAGCACAGAAATTGCTCTAGTCGAAGTAATGAATGATTTACTTGTGGCTTCTGACCATGGCTGTGTATCTCTGTTGGTATTGCTAGATTTATCTGCAGCGTTTGATACTGTGGACCATAATATCCTCTTGGACCGGTTAGAAGGTGTAGTTGGCATTACGGGGACAGCACTTTCTTGGTTCCGCTCATATTTAACTGATCGCTGTCAGTATGCCCATGAGAACAATGAATCATCCAAGGCCACCAAAGTTAAATATGGTGTCCCACAGGGATCAGTCCTGGGCCCACTACTGTTTACCCTATACATGTTACCTTTTAGTAACATTATTAGAAATCATGGTGTTGGGTTTCATTGTTATGCAGATGATACACAGTTGTTCATATCTGTTAACCCTGATGATACATCACTGCTATCTCGATTAGACTGTCTACTAGATATCCGGTGCTGGATGGCAAAAAATTTCCTTATGTTAAATACAGAAAAAACAGAAGTTCTGGTAATTGGTCCCAAGGCTGCAAGAAAGTTTCACCACCTCAACGTTGGCAGCCTTCCTACACAACCTAACATGGTGGTTAGAAATCTTGGCGTTCTTGTTGATTCAGATCTATGTTTTGATGCTCACAAAAGAAGTATTACTAGAACTGTGTTTTATCATCTACGGAATATAGCCAAGCTTCGTAAGATGCTCTCACTTCATGATGCAGAAAAACTAATACATGCCTTCGTAAGCTCCAGACTGGATTACTGTAATGCCCTCCTATCTGGTTGCCCGTCTGGATCCTTGCATAAACTTCAGTTGGTACAGAATGCTGCAGCCAGAGTTCTAACAAACACTAAAAAATTTGATCGTATTACATACTTATCCTCCCTTCATTGGCTGCCAAGTCTCGAATTGACTATAAAATACTGCTATTAACCTATAAAGCACTGAATGGCTTTGCACCAGAATACCTTAGTGATCTGCTGACCACATATAACTCTCCACGCTCGCTTCGTTCTCAAGCCATGGGATATCTGTTAGTGCCTAGGGTAGAAAGAGCTACGGCAGGCTGCAGAGCTTTCTCCTTTAGAGCTCCTCAGCTGTGGAATGGTCTTCCACCGGATGTGCGGGTTTCAGGCTCACTCTCAATATTCAAGTCTAGATTAAAAACACACCTGTTTAGTTTAGCGTATAGGGACACTAGTTCTAGCCCTAGCTAACTCCTCACTCCCAGTCAGACCTATAGTGTGAGGTGTAGAGCTGGGTGGGGATTGGTGCCATTGGCTTTAGATAAACTGGACTGTCAGTGCTGTCACTCTAACTTCACAATCCCTTATGGAATTGGAGTGCTGACATTTCAGGGACTCCCCATGCCTGCATTCCCACTTGCCTCTCCCTCCTACTGATGCTGCCATAGCCATATCTGCCGGAGCTTGCAGATTGCACTTCATATTGCACTCATCTAGCTGTTAGCACTGCCTATAGCCTCCCCTACTTTGACTAATTGTACATTTTATTTCCCATACTCCTCCTGGGGGGTGCTGCCTGGAGACCTCAATCGCTCAAGATGTCCAGCATACCCTACTACAGTACATGTGACGTCGCCACCACCAGTGACGTCCCTGCGTCCAGCTCGTCGTTCTACCAGTGTCATCTTCCATGTATGACCCGCTGCTTTACCTCTGGTTGACAGAAGACTCGGCACTGGCTTGTCATCCTCCCTGCTCTCCAGTTATTTCTCAAATTTCATGACTTGGCACTTAACCATCTATCCTATTTGACTCTCCCTGCCGGCCCCTGGAGGATGGGCTCCCCCTTTGAGTCTGGTCCCTCCCAAGGTTTCTTCCTTCTTGGCAGTTTTTCCTTGCCACTGTCGCCTTTGGCTTACTCACTGGGGGATTTGGGTGCGGATGCTGTAAAGCGCTTTGAGACGATGTAATGTTGTGATAATGCGCTATACAAAAATAAATTTGTTGTTGTTGTTATTGAGCCTGAGACTATCCCAGAAAGCACAAAGCTTGGATTGGGGGAGTGGGGTGGAGGGGTTGCCCTTAGGATTGGAGCTAGAGTTAGTGTTGCCATTTTATCATTTTAATTTTCATTAACAAGAATATTTTTTCATTTTTAGCTTTTAACAATAATAACCATTAAACCCACATTAAATCCCATGCTGAATTAGCTGCCCCTTGCTATGTCACGACATCACATATGAATTAAATGCAGAGGACACATTTGGTTGTTGCGCACTGTGTGCTGTGGTGCATTAACACTGACCACTGGTCACTTAATTCTAATTCTTAATTCTAAGAGCAATTAAGTGGTAACAGTTCACTTAGCTGCATGCAAAGTCTCACCAAAAACTGAGAACTGAAGCACAGCCCTGGAGACCACAGTGCAACCCACTAAGCCACAATGCTACCCATATGCCATATTAAAAAAATTAATCAATACAGAAACTATATTCTGCACTGTACTGCCTCACTGCGAATGAAAATGAGCTTTCTGTGTAAATTATACATTGCATATATATTGCTCTTTTATTGCAATAAACCCAAAACATTTTCAGAGCTACTTTTGAACCTGTGTGCCACTGACCTGCTCTGCAAGGACCTTCCAGTGCCAGCAAACCTGGGCGACGATGCAGAGCTCACGGGGGTTCAGGAAGGAGAGGATATAAAGGGACAGGAAGCGGGGCAACACACTGGTGAAGTCCATGTTGGTACTGGGAAAAGCCTCCATGAACCAGTCTCTGGTGAACCTTGGACCGCAAAGAAAGACCAGCAGCATCCAAAACACTGGTTATGTTCATTACATTTATTAAATTAATCTGTGGTAAAATATTACTTCACAAATTTTTGTAAATGTGTGTATGTATTGCATACTTAAGCTGGGATCTGGAGCATCTTCTTAGTATATCATGAATAAACTGTTTTCTTTGATTATCAGTCCACAGATCAAACCAGTGTAGTATGAGTGTTGTCCTTTCCTGAAAAAGCTATGGGGAAAAAATAAAGTAAATTGTGTTTCCAGTTTAGAGTAACCATCAACCAATCAGGTTATATAGATTTAATACTGAATATTTTTTCGCATTAAATTCATCGGTGAGTTGGATATTAAAAGTTATTTCTAGTGTAAGGGAGCAAGCGGCAGGTGTCTGACCTGGTGATTCGTTGGCTTATTGACAACTGGTGTCCAAGTACTTAGACGGGTCTCGGATGCGAGCAGTAAATCTTCAGTCAGTGCTGGTCGAAAATCTATGGCATTGAAATGCCGCTGCTTTACACTGTGGATACTTGCTCTTCCTCTGGATTTTACCAAATCCGTTTCCAGAGTTTCCATTGTAAGCAGAAGGATATCTGAAACATTAACATTTTATTCGATTGCGCAGTGAGACTGGTCACATGCTGCTGTACAACGAAGAGAACGATGTCCCCAGAAAACCTTAACAACTCTTACAACATGTTGAGAGTAGAATACATGATGGTTAGGGCCGTTACACAAACTAAACTTATGGCAAATCAAGCGCGAACCGTACGTCTACGTGTTCATTCGTAAGAATCTTAATATTATGAAAAATATCGCCAAATTAGACACGCAGCCTTTCATTTTACCGTAAGTCACCTATATTTTTCTTGCAGGATATTACAGACTGTTTAGTTCTTCACAGCAAGCGCAGGTTCCCATAGAAACGAGATAACAAACCCGTCAGCTGGTCACCGGTGACCCTTTCGCTGTATAGACATTTAACTATGGTCTTGTATACAATACAATATACAGTATATTGCTTGTTTTATATACAGTATATAGCTTGTTTTGTAGCTCTGCGTTTAAATAAAATATCACGGAAAGCTTGAGTTAAATGAGCAAACAAGTGAACTGCGGGCAGTAGTGAACTGAGCGGTGTGGTATGATAATTTAATCCAGAAATATTTTGTATGGAGAACATTTTCGCGTGCGTGCGCATATTGTTTAACTGTATATGTTTGTGTTAACGTAATTCCAATCATTTTTATGTATATTTTCATGTTTGATAAAACCCAGACGGTGTATCATTAATTCCAAACAGGCTGTAGTTGCGCCATCTGCATTTTACCAGTATCTGGGAAATCGAGTCCATTGTATCCGGCAACGGTAAACGTTTCAAATATATGAATGAATATAGGTTGAATGGTTTAGAATAAAATTATACAGGTCGAAATGTCTAAAATGGGTTGAAAACGGATGAATTTGATCTTTGTCTTTTTCTGACAGATTAAATCAAGTGTGCGGTCGTAGCTCATGGTTTCATGTGTTCATCCGTCCTATTACACTTCGGGTCAGTCCATGCCAAATCAACCAGGGGCTCCATGGGCATCATTCCTGATTTTGATGAAAACTTGGTATTTTGATACTTATAGAGAACACTGAAAATTCCCCAAGTTTTATTGAAAAATTCTGATGCCGTCCACAGTTATGGCCCTTTCAAATTTGGGTGCCACGCCCCCTTTTTTGCACTTGCAAATCGCGCATATAATTTGTAAGGGTTTTCAGGAGACCATATCTTCATTTCTAAGCATGCAAGAGAGCTTAAAATTGCTGTCATTAGATTCACATTTCAAGAGGTGTACTCTCAAAAATGACCTCTTGGCAGCTGAACGGAAAGACTTGAAAATCTCATATTTGACCCTGGGAGTTTATATTGAAGGAGTTGAGTTGAGATAGTTATATTTTCAGCATTTATAGTTCAGATATGCTTCTTTCAACTGTATAAATTTCATTCCCATCACTATCTACACAGTCAACCACATCCCCGATGTAGGGGGTCAGATGAGGGGTTTCTCACCTGTGACCATTTTCAGATGGCAATATATCAAAGAATAAATGGTTATTTAGAATGAATTTGCATCAGCTTACAGTATCTTCCTCAAATAACAAAAATATAGAATATTGGATGTAGGTGAGGTGGTGACCCCAGAGCTTGGGGGTCAGAATCCGAAAAAAGTGTCTGGGGTTGAACCAAAAACTGATTTTGGTCAGTCTTACCAAATCAATGAGGCCAGTATTAACAGCACTCTGACGGAGAGAAAACCAAAAATAACTGCATATATATATATATATATATATATATATATATATATATCCACCTCCAAAATCTGGAGGTGCATCTTCTAACAATTTTAGGTGTGTGAACATCTGTACTCCCACTCAAATTTCTCAATATGAGATATGATATGAGATCTATACATAAAGTGAGACGTGTCACTCAACTCAAAACATTGGAGTCATTAGTAGTCAAAACTCCTATATTAGTTCACAGTACTTAAAGATTTTAAATCACATCAACTTTTTTCATGCTTATTATTATTATTCTTTATGCAATTTCTCAAAGGGCATTACACTTCTGGGTTTATAGTGTACATACAAGTTCTTAATCACAATCATAACTGTTTTCAGAAAACGCATGGTCCTGCTTGTTCAAAAATACCAAGACTTTGTGCAAAATAATCAACTTTTATTGATATCTGCAATACATTGCATAATAATAAGGCAAAATAATTAAAGAATTTTGGCATTTCTTTGAATAAAATCTTACCCAATCACATAAAATCAGGCTGGTGGTCATTATATAACATTTTATCTATTATTTCATAAAGCAATAGTGGTCCATCTTTGTTATTTGGAAGCCCAATATTTTATTTGTAGTCATATACATAAAAACATATTACATATATTTCATAAATGTAACAATTCACAGCTGTGCAGAGGTGAAAGAAGCGATTTAAATAAAAAGCTGATCTATTTACAGCAGTAGCTGCTGTCAGTCCACAATCCGGGGTTCCCAAGGCGGACTCGTATACATGGAATCACAAGAATCATGAAAAGTTATGAAATCTGAGAAAAGCAACCCCCTCCATCATAACTGTAAACGAACATACATTTTATTGCTTGCACTGTCACTTTTAAGGTAAATAACTGCAAACTTCAGACCAAGTACTTTTCAGATCTTTAATGTCCTAAGCTGGTTCCCAAAATATTAAATTCTTAACAGCGGTTTGGTCATCCAATTTGTCCGGTGCCTTAATAAGCTTGGCATGTTAAAAAAATAAATATATCATATTGCACCATTTGGGAGAGCTGGTTGGCACTGACGAGACAGAGAGTACACCACACCAAACCACACACAAAACTGAACTTGCCCTGACAGGTCTATAGGAGGCACTGTCTGGTCAAGATTCTGCAGCAGTGAAACAATGTTAATTACAGGCCTTCATTGGGGGACTCCCGATCATGACTGGATCATCTTGGCCATAGGCATGGATGCAAACTGAGTGCTTGCACTGTCTGAACCCCTCAACATCCTACCAAAATAAATCCATGCTGTAATTTTTTTTTGTAGGTGCATCACCACACCACTAAATTCACGATGTACATATGCAATATTACAGCCTCTTGCTATTTTATATTGAAAGATACATGTCAATAATAAGCATCCACCAATCAGCTGCTGGATGTTCTTGGTAAATCCTGGCTTTCGGCGAGGTTGAGCTTTTGACTAGTAATGAATGGGCATTAAGGATCATCCAGAGTAATCACCGGCCAAAAGCGGGCAAAAAGTGTAAATCAGTTTAGGTTATTAATAAATTCATATAATCAGCATAATCATTTGGGGAGACTCAAAAACATGATTAAGTCCTCGTTAGAAATGATGTCGTAATGTAATTTTGCAATGGTGCATGTCTAGCCCCATCCAAGCCAAAGTATACTAAAGGCTTGTGCTTTGTCCTGCCTGAGATAGGTTACAGGGCCCCCTGTGATTCTGACAAGGTTAAGAGGTTGGATAGATGGATATACCCACCTTTTCATAACATCATTCATATATGACCTGTATTTAATTATGGCACATTTGTCTCACTGAAGAAACAAGCGACAATCAACAGGTTATCAGCCTAAAAATACTTTACCTCAAGAAAAGGATACATGGATGAACTCAACTCCTCCAACTGAAGATGAAAAAAAAACAAAGTTTCTCAAAATCTGAAATAATTTGATCCCCACTGCTTGCCCTCATGTACAGTCAAAAACATTCCGAATGTGACTGGTTGATTCTGAGCACAGCAGCATCCTTCGTTACTTATGGGTGTGCGCACTAATGCAACCAGGTCTTTGTATAATTTTTTTTGCAGTAGGAAAAAAATCTCAGAATTTTGACTAAGCTGAAATTATGACATTTTTAGCCAATCGGGCAGCATCGCTTCCTCTGCAGGATGCTATTTAGGAATACATCCAAACATACATTATTCACATCATGTAATCTGCTGCCAAGTAGTTTGGATTTCGTGTTATCTTGCTACCTTTTGAAAGCAGAAAAACAGAGTGGCACTAGTACTGTCTTCATTGCCTCGGTTTGAGTTATTCTTGTGATGCCAGTGTATGTCTAGGACATCTAGCAGGCTAACAAATGAAAGACGCATTTGATATTTTGTTACCAACTGTAGTTATTACATAACTTTTGTGCAATGTCACAACTGTTATGGTCTGTTGAAGCCAATAAAGTAATAACTACGGTTAATGCAATAGCTGCCTACGTGTTTAACATTATTATGCTATTAACAAAATTCCAATTTGGTTTGGTTTGTAAATAATGAAATCGTGATGTATATCATGGATTGTGATTCCTGCCATAATATCATAGCGTGACATCTTGGCCATATTGCTAACCACTAACTGCTAATGATCATAGTTTTGAAAAAAACGTTAATGTGAGAAAACTTACATTTGTTAGAAGTTTGTCCATGTTGTTATCACTGGCAAGCTTTTTCTTGTCGTCTGGCATTTCATCCACCTCTCCGTAGAGGTCAAAGTGCAATCGCGCAAGCTTCTCCTGCATCTCCCGAACATGTTCCATCTGATCAATCAAACATTCACTACCTGCATTAAAACAAAAGATGTAAAGCCTAAAATATGCTGAGGGAGGCTTTAATAAACCACTGCTGTCCTTTAATATTCATATCAGTAATGTGAAACCACGAAGACCAATGATAGAAAAAATATATGATATTTATTTACTGATCAATCATTAGAATTACCTGTGAATTCTGAGCCAGACCACTACTACCACAACTCCAAATACCATTTAAAATGTAATGTGTTACAGATTTTGGGGGTAAAAATATCCAAAATCTGAAAGGTGATAAATTCCACCAGAGATTTACCATCTTTCTCCATGACATGCTGTTATTTATGGATTACCAATATTTTTAAAAAAATCACACAGGCCTGTTCAAGGAATCTCGGTCTGGCTGTGTCTAGTCTCTTACTAGCAAAAGTCCTCGAAATAATGGAAAGGTTGTCTGTGAGAAATCAGTGCAGCATTAACATCATCAATGTTCCAGGCAATCAGCAGCTCTCAGTTACATTCTAACCAATCCATATAGACCTTCTCACCAAAAGCCTGTAGTTTGCCTGAGTGGAAGTCATTAAGGAGACTTAGCAGACCCTTCTCCATCTCCTGGACATCCGAAACATCGGTAAGGAAGGCGTGCTGGACTGGGCCAGTCTGACCCTTCCCTGATGGTCCTTGCTGTTTGGGTTTGGTATTCCTGAGGATAAATGTACACAAGAAACAAAACACACTATAACACAAAACATATCTATTATAAAGGTCGGAAAATTTTCATGAATCTTCTGATTAGTTCCATAAGATTTCACCCACTATGAAAGTGGGCACACCCAAGAAAAATGTATGAAAAACAGTCTAGAAACATTGGCTAATGTATGATAGACACAACAGATCATATTACTTTGGCTGCCCACAAATAGTCTCAGATAGTGCCGAATGGATCAGAACCAAAACCCACTTCCTAAACTTCGTCCTCTGCGTGGTCCCCGTGTTGCTCAAGCTGAGATTGCGATTGGTTGCCGCATTTTTTCGGGTGGTCGCAGGATGAGCTGGCTGGGCGCTGGGCGGCCGGGGGCTTTTTCTCTTTAACTTCTTCTCCTCCATTTCATACTGCTACAATCGAACCCTGAAGCAAGCCTGGGGCAGATGTTTGTACTAGGGGAAATTAATATTTACGGCAAAGTGAAATATTACCATAATGCTAACTGATATAGCAAACAGCACTCAAAAAAAGTTTACCCTGAAGCGGATAGTTGAAGAGTGACATTAAATGCTGTCCCTTCTTAAAGCAAAGGCAGATTAAACAAATGCTTCAATTCATGCGTTTTCAGGGTTTCCTAAATTACCAGTACACTAGACGATGCACTTTAATGTTTCAGAGGAATGGAGCTTGAGGACACCCCTCGTAAACGTTTAACTTGCCATTGAGGTGTAGGAAATAGTAAGAGACTACGTATACATTACGGGAATACGTACAAATATAAATGAACTACCTAACTAAACACTACGAAGAAATTACAATCGCGCTGTAAGTTTCAGTGACAAGTGATATTTAGCTATTTCATCAAATATTAAGTAGCTGGCTGTATGGTTGGCTGGCCAGCTAACTTTTTCTAAAACGTCCTGGTCCCATTAGCGTCAAATACAACATAGCCCAAGTTGTCATACACATATCTCCATCTTGTATTTTTTAAAATATGAATTATATGTTTTAATAAACCGTTTGTTTTTCACTCACCTCTCAAGTTTTCATATCTCACTTCCTTCTTCTGGGGCAGCTTAGGCGTTTATGCTGCGGTGGCTTGTGGGAAATGTAGTTTCACAAACAATATTTTGGGCAGCCTGTTCTACGGTAAGTAACCCGGGTGGTCGCTGTTAATATAGCTATATTAACAGCTGAGTCGTCCTGAAACAGCGAGTGAAACCGCGAGTGAATTCCCAGTACCAAATCATTACATTTGCATAATATTTACCTATAATTACTTAGCCTATTATAATATATATTATAAAATGTCTTATAAAACACGTTGTATGGATGCCATCCAGTCCAGGGATAAGTAGTACAATCTTGTGACCTGTGCTGCCTGAGCTAGGCTCCAAGCCATCTCCCAATATGACCAGGATGTAAAATGAGGGGATGTTGTGCTGAATTAAGTTTAAATGGCTTTACCCGAGAATAAATTACAAATATGTTATAAATATATAAATAGTAATAGTATTGTAATGTTCTGAATGATATACAGTATAATGCAAATTGGCATAGTAAGTATAAATGGCATAGTAAGTATTGCTTAGGCGTGATTTTTTTGGGTATGAATACCAAAGCAAATGATCAATCTACCCATCCATACTGGGGAGGGGGGATGGACCATATAAAGCAAATATATTAAATAAATAGGATTTTGGCATCTACACTTGTTATATTATTTGAATCCACACGGTGGCGCCTCGCGTATATACTGAAGCGGTTTATTTCTCAGGCTCCTGGTATTTCATTTTGGAGTCGGGCAGAAACTTTCTATAAATTTTAAATACTTTAGACAACATTCTGATCAAGAAAAAATAAAACCAAGAGGAGGAATTAATATTTTATTGAAACACTCACATTCAACTTCCATGGCTCAAATGATATCTCAACATGTTATTATTTTCAAAGTTCACTGATGTTTCACCGTTGAAACGGCTGTTACAACCTAGGCTATTTACTGTATATTTGTTGCCTTGTGCATTAACACATTTTCTTAGTGGTGCGATACAACAGGAAAATTCATAAAAAAAAGAAGATAAATCATTCTTAACACATTTCCTAAACGTCTCTCCATCCACACATTTCGTTTGTCCGCTGTTCTGGAAGAAACTCCAGTCCGTGTTTTATGCAGTCCAGGCATGACTTCTGGCTGAATATCGCAGGTAACTTTTCCTCTCACGTCTTTTGCCCCTCCGATTCCTAGCCAGACTTCAGTTCCAGTTTCCACAAGTGGTTGGCGTCGTCCTCTCCCGGTTTTATCTGCGCTTTTCGCACGTTTAAGCCAGTGTCCGTGTTTCAAGGAGAAGACAATAACTCAGCATCCTCTGTAATGCGTATTGGGACTGCTGTAGGGCAGTCCCCGAATTAAAGCAGCTGAAATTGGGATTTTTGACCGTGCATATTGAAAAGTGCCTTTTTAATCGGTCGTCTTTTGCATTAATTTGTGTTTTACTCGAAAGAAGATGCCTTTTTACCAACGGACAGTGGGACCCGCATGCGTGTGCAGGTTGAAGAAAGAGGATGGTAAAGTTGCCATGCTGAGCAACCTTGACGATACCTTCGTGGGGCTGGAGAACCACAGACACTCAAATGGAAAGACAACCTTATTTACCTCTCTGGAGGAGGTCTGGAATCACACGCTGACCAACGTCCTCCGTCAGCTTTCCGATCTATCGCGACATGCAAGCAGCATGTTTTTGGACATAGAGACAGAAACAAAGTTGCTAATGAGGAGGTCTGAAAAAATGAGAGTTCGCCTGGAGAGCTTGCAGAATACAGTACGCAAACTTGATCACAAGAAGGCACAATTTTGTAAGTGTGTTTCACTTATCTATAACTATTTAGATTTCACCCGTGATATCGTATGTAATTCCCAGTCAACTGAATATTTTCCCATAAATGAATATAGTTCCTAGTAAAATAACAAGTTAGTTTTATTTCAGTTGGCTTGCTTATTACATATGATTAACCTGCAAGCACATTTAGCTAGCAGGCATTTAACTAACCAATTGCTTAGTTCTGATTTTGAAAACACAGCAAATACACTATTTAATTTGACCCTGCCCCTCCCACCAACTGTTTAATGTCGTGGACCAAAGGAAATGGGCCGTGCTGACGGACTGGGTGTATGGCTTGTAAAAGGGGGAAAAGAATCTGGTCATTATAACAAACGCTGATATATGTAATTTTCTCTCAGTTCATTTTTAAGACCTAACAAACACATCCGTCTAGTCGTATTGACCCACAACTAGTTAATCGAGTACGTCACGCGAGGCGAGCGATTGGTCGAGAGGCATATTTGAAAGTTATCCCGCAATATATGTGTTTTTTGTTATTTTAATTTGTTTTGATGTAATACGTGCCGGACTTGTTGCGTCGCTAGTCATCATCCATCCAAACACCGTGCCTGATATAAAGTGCCCTCTCAGTCAGTATGAAAGTTTGAAATGGGGACTTGTGATTGCCCTGCACCGTTTTTGCAATTTGAGATGATTTAGCAGATTAGGGGACATATGCACGGTACTGTAGGTTCCTGCTTTTAAATGACATTATCTGGAGTACAGAAGTAAAGGCTGATAACCATGGAAAGCTATACATTAAATAAAAAATGTGGGCTTAAGTTGTGTTTATTGTATTTATACTCGTGCCTGATCCGTAGAATAAAAAACAACGAAAATCAAAGGATGCAAAAAATTTAAAATATACATGATAAAACAAGAAAAATAGCATTTTTCTGTACCGTCACTTTCCCTTTTCTAGTTTGAACGTCATTCGTCAGCTGTAAATGACGCATTTCTTTACGGGCGGTTGTGATGTTTATGACAAATTCCAAACATGCAGCTAAGCTTTTAACTTTAAGATAACCGTAACACAGCGTGTTACATTGTGTTGTAGCAAGACCTGCAAACAAACTAAAGTAAGCCTTCCCTGGCCTTAACTGTACCCACACTGAAGTGTTTATGGCTGTACCAACAGAGTATTCCCAAAATGCTCAGGCTTTCTGCTGAAGCACAGAAGATCATTAAGGCAGCTGTTAACGTTTCTTGAACATTCACATGAATAATAAGCAAAATAATAAAGCTATTCCATGACCCGCTGGTGTATGTCAGTCAGAGTTTAAAATTAATGCGTGCTAAGTACTGCTTGTGTAAAATTAAGGTAGTCAAATCAAGAGCCATGTGTTACCCTGTAATGTGCTGTAACCCCACAGAGTCCTCAATTCTGACACATCAGTGATCTAAAACATACCTTGGTCAGAAGTGTCTGAATACAGTTTATCAATGTCTTTCGATAGCTCACTTGGTAGAGTGCAGGACTGTAGAGGGGACCACCTGTCATCCTTAGGTCACCGGTTTGAATCCGGCTTGAAGGAACAAGCTTGTGGGCGGTGGGGGCTTAATAATTATTGAAGAGCACTTGTAATTCAAAGAGTGCTGGTTCGAATCCCCGACCAGCAAGGCACCACTGAGGTATCCTGAGTAATCTACTACCCCTTGCTGTCACTTTGTGTGCTGTGGTGTGTCAACCAAGACCACTGATCACCAGATTGATACTACACACTGAAAAACGGGCAGTTCCTACTCTCTGAATCTCATTGTGTACACTCGGCAACTGCTCTATGGCCAGGGTCCTGAACTGGGCTGAGCAGGTATTTTCGCTCACTCCACGAGTTCTCGATCTCCTCTGTCAGTAGAAGACTTTCGCAGAGCATGGCATGGCTGCGTAAAGAACCTGTGAGAGAAAGGGGAAAGATCTGAGTTCTCAGCAGGGATGAAAGTGTAACAGACACATAAAAGCACTCTATGTGTGCTAATCCAGCTAACCTAGCAGAAATAGTCGTGTACCACATCTGGTTATGTTCAGTGCATGTTAAGAATCTGCATCTAATTTTTGTGGTGTGCATTGAATTGAGTCTTGGCTGAGATGGATCAATGTGTATTGTGACCTCTGTGAACACCACAGAATGATGCCTGGGCAGATGTGTGCAAATGTTTTTTGTTTTCCAGAAAATTTTATTCAGTTTGCAAGCTGCGTTTCTCATATATGATTTGACTGTCTACACATCCTATTTGAATGCTGCATGTAGTGGTTATATCTCTGTCATGGCCATTCTAGGTCGCATGGTAACAGTGCTGGCTTTTCATAGCTACTGCCACCTACAGATGTTAATTGGGTACTGCATTCATATTGAACTGTAGAAATATATGAGGGGTGGGAAATTTTATCCGCAAAGGATGAATGCAGGTTTTTGGGGAAACCTTTATGTCAGCTGTTCAAACTCAGGTGTGAGGACTCTTTTACCCAATTAGAACTCTAATTAGGAATCTAATTGCAGTGGAAACCTGCTTACATAATGGATAACATTCACCAGCCCTGCAATGTATGAATGAATGAAAATGGATATCAATGGAAGAGTTCATTGTGATTAGTATCAATGTGTGTAGTATCAATACAGCTCATTTACATTATTTCCCAGTTGATTCTTTCTTGAAGAGATTTAAATTGTGTGATTTTATACAACTGGATATTTATTTTTAGTTTTTATTAGGGGAACTCGCAATATGTGTCTGATGTGTAGCTAAATTGGGCTCCTCCTGGCATTTCACTGAGAACTCTTTAGGGCTGGGCGTCCTTAAGCATTAGCCTACCTGCTGCCAGTGTACCTTCATTATCCCTTGTTGCTGAGTAACCTGTGAAAGGAATGATGTTTGTCAAGGTCAGTAGGAGAGGTAGATGTCCTACAGCAAATCATCTTCACCTGACTAGACTGGACAGAAGCACAAATAGCTAATGGCTGCCCCTTTTATTTGTTGAAGACAAGTGCTCTTCAACCAAATGCAGTGACCGTGGCTACATTTGTTCTGAGTGATCATTTTATAGGGGCAA